>NW_027187296.1:7067513-7093968 GCF_028583685.1 Petaurus breviceps papuanus | reverse complement strand
ATCTTTCCTGTCTCCCAGTCCCCTTTCTTCAGCTAAGATGGAGACAGCATGTGCTAAATGAGTCTCAGGGAACTCACAGAACTCCCAGGAAAGCTCAATGGAGGCAGCTGTGGTTCATACTTAGTAACTGGGTGACCTTATGCAAGACACTTAACCTCTCTCAACCTGTTTCTTTACCTGTAAAATGGGGAGAAATAATAGGTGTTTTGCACTTTTAAAGCACTATGTAAATATTAGCTATTATTATTATCATTGTGAAATGTAGCTGAAAGAAAGCTACAGGTGGGAACCATAAGACCATTGAATGTTCAAAGATCATCAAGTCTAACTCTACTGGGTTTGACTGAGGAAGAAGCTAGACTCTACAAGGGGAAAGGACTAACCAATGTCTCATACATAGACCGTGGAAGAGCCGGGTCCCACTTCTTCATATAGTTCTGTCTTGGTAAGCAGAGTCCATCCTCCGGGGAGTCTGGGTCACTGGGGAAGAAGGGGCCAGTTCCCTGGGTCCAGAGTCTGACCCTTTGTGCCAAACACAGGGAGAAGGATCCAAAGCCCCACCCATCAGGAAGAAGAGTGATCTAAGTTCAGAGCCATAGTAACAGGGTTACAAGAAGGGTCTTGAGCTGGGATCTGGGAAACCTGGGTGCCAGCTCTGCTTCTGCCATTAATTTTGCAACAGGGAACAAGTCTTTCCCTTCCGGGGGCCTCTGTAACAAGAGGACTTGGACTTAGGTGGTCTCTAAGGCTCCTTTCAGCTATGAGTTTGTACGTTCTATGTTCTAGGTTACTTTCAATTCTGAGAGTCTGTGTTCTAAGATTCCCCCACCCCACCCCAACTCTGACATTTTGTACCCTGAGGTCCTTATGAGCTCCAATATTCCATTCTGGTGTTTTGTGTTCCAAAGTCCCTTTCAGCTTTTGGCATTTGATGTCCTATGTCTTTCCCACCTCTTCTCTTGACTCTCAAGTTCTGTGTGGTGTGGTAGAATCTTAGAGTCAGGCATCAGGTTTATTCTAGAAAGAGCTGGGACTAAAGAATGGCATGTCAGACATATATAATTAAAAAAAAATTTTGACCTTAAATAATAAAAGGAGCATTTCTTTATACACAGCAAAGCATTAGAAACCATTAAAGACCATTCTACGGGAAATGGTGAATCTTTAAAAAAAAAAAAGAGCTGGGACTCAAATTGAGTCTTCAAGGATTGGGGGAATTTCATCTAGGTGGGCAGGGAAAAGAGTATAATCCAAGAGGAGAACAACTTTGATATGGATGGGTGGGGGAGATAAGGAAGGTGAGGAGATTGGGAGTGGCTGGAAAAGATTGGGAAAGAATTGGCATGGGGGAGGCAGGCAGAGAATTGGACTTGGCCGAAGCAGCTATGTCCCCAGCTACTTCCTGGCTTTCTGTCTTTTAAAATGAGGATGTGCAGAAGGGTTGGGGTAAGGTCTTCAGGCAATGTTGCCACCATTTTTCATCCTCCTGACCTCAGTCTACATAGTAAAAGAGGGGTAAGGTACCTCCCATGAGCCTGGGGGATGCTGACCCTGGGCTCTCCCAGACTATTTCCCTAAGGGTGGGAAGGATGAAAGAGACCCCAGGTTTAGGGCTGCCTAGTGACTCAGGCCTGTCTTCCATGTCCCCAGATTGCCATGCAGTCTCTGTGGAACATCAAGGTTGCTGTGCTTGTGAAGCCAGAACATGAGAACCGCATTAGCCACGTCAGCACATCCAGTGTGAAGACAGGCATTGCCAACACCTTGGGTAAGACACTGGGCCAAGATTAGGGGCAAAAGCCCTGAATTGAAAGTTAGGACCTGGGTTGGAACTCTGGCTTTGCTGTTTATTTGTTGAGTGATCTTTGGGATTCAACTTCCTCATCTGGGAAAGGAGGGAGGGCCCTTTGAACTCCAAAGCAAAGATCTTGAGAGCTCCCTCTAAGGCCTCTGTGAACATGACAACCCTAGTGAGTCTGGACCTTTGGATCTCTAACCTCATTCATTCCAGTCCACCCCAAGCCTCCTTACCTTTGGCCTCCCCAAAAAGGCCCAAGCCCATTGAACCTTGCTTTTTGTCTGTCTTCCTTCTGTTCCAGCAGTGCCCAGGAATCAAAAGTGATTTGGGGAGGGGACCAGAACTTGACTTGAATATTAGAAGCTAGTGATTGAGAAAAAGATGGGCATATCTCACCCTTGGGGATACTCATGCCCTTCTGTATTCCTGGATTTACTGGGATGATCCAGCAGGGGTGAGGAGGGAGTCTGGCTCATTCTCCTGTTGCCAACCAAGTATAACAGACTGAACCCTGGACTGGGTGTCATTGCACCTAGATTCTTGTCACTGGCAGAGACAGGATTTACTGTGTGACCTCAGCTGGTTCACTGCCCCTCTCAGGGCTTCTGGTTCCTCTTTTGTATAACAAAGGGATGGAAAGAGGACAATCTATTAAGGTTTCTTTAGCTCTCAAATTCTAGGTCAAAAAACTTAGAATTGGAGCTAGGAAGGAGCTCATAATCAGCTGTTCCAGGGTCTTTTAACTTTTTATGCATCATTGTCTATTTTTCCAGTCTGATGAAGCCTGTGAACCCATGCTCAGAGTAGTTTTTCTTTTTTTAAGTTTGTAACTGAAGGAAATGCTACATTTCAGTTAGAGATAAGTGAAAATAAAGATGCAATTTTTTTCCATATTTGGTTCAGACTCCTAGGTTAAGAACTCCTGATCTAGGGCAACCCCTTTATTTCATGGAGGAGGAAACAGGTCTAGAGAGGATGAATGACTTGACCAAGCAAGTAAATAGCAGAGTCAGGATTTGAACTCAGACCCTCTAACTTAAAATCCAGTGTCTTTTTTTTTTCTTTCCCATTTTTCCTGCACCATGTTGCTAGTCTTTTACTGTTGCATTTGATCCACAGGAGTCTCTCCTAGTTTTGATGACTGAGGTCCTGGACTCTCCAGTCAGAGAGAGAGAAACTCTGTCAACCACTGGTCGCAGGGAGATAGTGTTCTAATTGCTGTCTGTCAGTGAATCCTGGTCATCTGAGGCACAGGGGGAGGTCAGGTGTTGGTGGACCAGGGTGGATGTCAGCACATTTTTTACTTCCCTACTTGTGAGGATTCATCTGGCTGATTCATTGAGCTGCCTTAGGTTAGGGATCTCTCTCCCTAATTTGATCCTTTTCTATAAAAGGAGTGGGTTGGATAAATTTCCAGCTTGAAAATTCCATTTCCATTCTGTCTGTTATCTGGTAGAGTCAGTTGATTTGTCTTATTTCCTTCTTGAGTGGGAAGGGATTGGGGAGTGGGGTCAGGGAATGCAAAGTGGGCTTGGGAGAGGGACAACTCTTAGAATCTCATGGGGTTTTTTTCCTTGTCGTAATATGATCCTGCCATGTTTTCATCCTGGGTCCTCAATCTTCCCACACAGGTAACAAGGGGGCAGTTGGTGTCTCTTTCATGTTCAATGGCACCTCATTTGGCTTTGTCAATTGTCACCTCACCTCTGGCAATGAAAAGACTGCTCGGTAAGGAACTAGGGATAGGGACTAGGCCCTATCAGAGATCACTGTCTTCCCCTGGATTGCCTGTTGTCTGTCTCTGAGTGAACCCTTGGCCGCTCCTGTCTTCCAGAAAATCTCTAGCTAAGCTGGATGACCCCCTTCTTCCATTCCCTCCTCTGCAGGAGGAATCAGAATTACCTGGATATCCTTCGACTGCTGTCACTGGGTGACCGACAACTCAGTGCATTTGACATGTCTCTGCGTTTCACCCATCTCTTCTGGTTTGGGGACCTCAACTACCGGCTGGACATGGATATCCAGGTTTGTGGGGGGAGGTGGATATAGTCATGGAGGAATGATCTGTTTCATTATGTGCATTCCATGTTTATTAAAAATACCTGCTTTTAATGACTGTGGAATAGGTGGATGTGAATGACCAGGAGAGAGGATAGATAGATCTACAGATAGTGTCATAGATGTTGAAGGTTGGTGTTAGACAGAACTGGAGGAGGACTTAGTATATAGATCCTGGGATGTCATAGCTGTGAACACAGAATAGCAGAACTGGCAGAGACCTTGGAACATAGAATGGCAGAGCTGGATGGAACCTTAGAACAGAGAATATTAGAACCAGGAGAGACTTGAGAACCCTAGAACACAGAACTCTAAAGCTGGAAGGGACCCTAGGACAGAACATGAGAGCTGGGAGGTACCTCACCTCTGTCTCTTGGCTTCCTTCAAGACTTACCTCCACTCCTCCCTCCTGCATTCCTTCTCCTTTTCCAGTCCCTTCCCTCTGAGATCACCTCCCATTCACACTCTATATATCTTGTATGTACATAGTTATTTGCATGTTGTTTCCCACATCAGAATCCCTGACAAGGATGCTTTTGCCTTTCTTAGCAAGGTGGCTGGCCCATAGTAAGCATTTCATAAATGCTTGTTGACAGATAAGAGAATGTTGGAGCTGGGTGTGACCTTAGGACTTATAATGGAGGGGAAAATGGATGTGAACAGTTGTATATTGGGGTTGGAAAAACTGGACAAAAATTCGAAGACCTGGGGTATATTCAGATGGGGTTACTTCTTCAGAGAAGGAAGGTAGATGGAGGAGAAATTCGCACCTGACTCTTACCTCCCTCCTTCCTTTCATCCCAGGAGATTCTCAATTATATCAGCCGAAAGGAGTTTGAGCCCCTTCTTCGGGTGGACCAGCTCAACCTGGAGCGTGAGAAGCACAAGGTTTTCCTGAGATTCAGTGAGTGTGTGTGTGTGTGTGTGTGTGTGTGTGCACGTGTATGTGAGCATGCAGAGGTAGACTGGGGCAAGGGGAAAGACACAGTGAGGAGGGACATGCCTGTCTTCTGGGAGGTGCTGAGTTAATGAGGAATAGTCAAGACAAAGACACCCTGGGGTTAGGGTCAAGGAGATCTCCTGCGATAGGGTTTTCCTGTTTTTGTTTTTGGTTTGGTATGTGTGTGTGAGGGTCTTTTGGGCTCCAGTTCCCTGAGAGCTTGTTTTGGGATCCCCTGACCCCCTGTCCTCCATGCCAGGTGAGGAAGAGATCTCTTTCCCTCCCACATACCGCTATGAGCGAGGCTCCCGGGACACCTATGCCTGGCACAAACAGAAACCCACCGGGGTGAGTAGGGAGGAATTGGAGGGTGGTGGGGTAGGGCAATGAATGGCTAATTCTGCTCTGTGGTCCTGAAGAAGCCACAGAATAATAAAATCTTGAGTCACAGAACTCAGAATCCTAGAACTTTGCAACTTAAAAGCTGAGCATCATAAAGCACTTGGTATTTTGGATTGGTTGTCCCAAAACCCTTGGAGCTGATAAGGGCCTTAGAGAATGTCCCTGGGGCTGGTCCATCCTAGACTTGGTACTTAAAAAACCTTTACAATATTCTTGATACAGGACCCTGCTTAGGGAAAGGCCATTTAATTTTTTCTGTGCCTCAGTTTCCCCTTCTGTCAAATGGTACAAGCACCCCCTGTTCTGCCAGCCTTGTGAGTGAGTAGGTATAAAAGGGCTCACTGTACACATAAGAGGAATTATTAGTGTTTTAATAACCCTTCCAGGGGATGAGTTGTCATGGAACTAGTTGCCACCTTCACACCCTGGCACTGAATCCAACTTTCCAGATACTGTCCTGAGGATTGTTGCCTCATTGACAGTCTGAGATCTTCAGAATGCCACCCATTAACCTTCCCTTCTTCCTTAGGCTGTTGGGGCTCATTCCTGTTAATGCACTCCCACCAGCCCCAGCTCCTTCCCCGTGGCATAGCTGTCTACTGCTTTCCTTAGTCACTTTGAGTAAGGGCTAGTTCCAGCAAGAGTTTACTAGCAATGAGGGATACAGTGAAATTATCCAGAATATGTAATTTAGAGGGAGTTATGGAAATATTGAGCCTGGGGCCACGGAATCTTGTCAAAGGCCTTTTTTGGTTGGATCACACTGTCCAGTCCAAGCTTAGGTGGCTAAAAAAAAACCCAAACCAACCCCACCCCATTCTCCAGCCAGGGTTCTGGGCTTCCCTCCATGTGGAGTTGGCCACCTTGCTTTCCCAGGGTGACCCACCAAGTATGCTTCCCCTCGCTCAGCTCTGGCCTAGCTGGCAGTGAATGGGCAACAGTGACTCACTGTGTGATCATGGGCAAGCTCTTCTTTATCTCTAAAATGAGGGGTTTGGACCATATGACCTCTTAACTCCTCGTCAGCTCTAACTGGCTGTGGTTTTGAGAACAGATCATCTTGAGGCTTCATTCCTTTGCTGACATATTATGGTCTGACCCCCCTATTCCAACATTCTGTGTCCTAAGGCATTTCTACATTCTATATTACTTTATATTAAATTAGAGGAAGTATTGAGTAGTGAATAGAGGGCATAGTGCTTGGTACATAGAAAGGGCTTAATAAATGTTTGATGACTAACTAACTGTCTACCCCAGTTCCCATACAACCCTGTTCTCTCATGTTTTCCTATGTGCTGGACAAAGCAGTCAGCTCTTTCTTTGTACAAGAGTATGACAGACATATGCATTTCTTGCCAGGAGTTAAATGGGATGGCCATTCCTATGCCTAGACTCCTTTCCTCCCCTGTGTCAGCCCCTGATGCTCATCTCCTTCTCCAGGCACCACCTTTTAATCCTCATTCCATCTGCAGGTCCGGACCAATGTACCCTCTTGGTGTGATCGCATCCTCTGGAAATCTTATCCTGAGACCCATATCAATTGCAATTCTTATGGTAAGAGCTGGGGTTCCATGGTGGAGGTGACTGGTGGGGAGCAGTGTATCCTAATCTTGGGGGGGGTAGAAGGAGAAGATGACAAGGCTTTTATCTCCTCAGTTCTCTTGCTGCTTGCTAATCCCCCTAGGTTGCACAGATGACATTGTCACCAGTGACCACTCTCCAGTGTTTGGAGCCTTTGAAGTTGGGGTTACCTCCCAGTTTGTCTCCAAGAAAGGTGAGAGAGTGAATGACTTTGTGTGTGTGTGTGTACACATATGTGTGTACATACCCCTTGGCGATTCATGGAAATCCTTGGCCTCTTCCCTGATAGTATCTCTTTTAGACTCTCTTTCTTAGGACCCAGGCTCTAGTTTATCTTTTTTTGAGACTTCAGTTACAGGTCCTCTCTTGTCCTGGTTCTGGTTTTTTGTTTCTGTTCTATTGGAAGATTTGTTGTGGGGGAGGTGGGAGAGGATGTGACAGGTCTTCATCTCTCAGAACCACATGTTAACTTTTCTTCCAGGGATTTAAATTCTAGCATCTTATTTTTTTTAAGTCTCAGTTTTTTAAAGTTATTTCAATTATTCTCTGATCTCAGTATCTAGGCTTTCCTCATAAGGAGCTAAATTCTAGGTTCTGCCTTTCTATTTTGGGTTCTAGACATATCTCAAGGGTTTACCTTCTCAGTTTTCTCCTCTAACAGGACCCAGTTCTAGATTTTACCTGGGACTTTTAAAGCCTAGCTTGTATGTTTCTGTGGCCACAGGTTGTAGGTTCTTTCCCTGTGGGAACTTTGGTTCTAGACTGTCCCCTATCCCTGACTCTTAAGTTCTTGATGTTTCCCTCTCTGGATTTCTTGCCCTTGTCCTGTTCTGGTATGAGACTCTGTGTCTATTCTTTCCCCCATCTCATCTCATCCCACCTCTGTTTTCTTGTAAAGAAATTACCTTCTTCAAATTAAAAGAATACAAGAATTAAATAAATAAAAGAATAAAGAATAAAAGAATAGAATAAGTAGCTCTGGGTTTGACTTCCTTGATGCATTACCTTGAGCAAGTCATTTTCATCAGTCAGCAACATTGATTAATCACCTACTATGTGCCCATCACTGTGCTAAGCACTAGAGATACAAAAAATAAATTATGAATGATGCCTACTCTAAGGGAGGGAAAGATAACATGCAAACAACTTCGTACAGACAAGCTACAGACAGAATAAATAGGAAATTATCAGTGGAAGAAGGCCCTCAAATTTAGGGGGTGGGATTTTAGTAGGGACTTGCAGGAGACTGGGGAATCCTGGAGGCAGAGATTGGGAGGGAGAAATTGCCAGGCTTGGAGGAGAGGGAGAGATTCCAGTGAAAATGCATGCAGGCCAGAGATACAGTGTCTTGTGGGAGACACAGTATCACTGACTGGCAGAGTACTGGATGGGAGCAGAGTGGAATACGTCTGGAAAGGTAGGAGAAGGCGCCAGGTTATGAAGGGCTGTAAAAGCCAGAGGATTTTATCTTTGATCCTGGAGCTGATAAAGAGCCACTGGAGTTTACTGAGGAGGGAGGTGACATGGACAGACCTGCGCTTTAGAAAGATCAATCTGATAGCTTAATGGAGTGTGGACTTTTCTTCTGAGTCACTGTTTCCTCATCTGCAAAATGGAGATAATAATACTTTCAGGCAGTTACAGGGCAAAGTAGATAGAGTGCTGAGGTCAGGAAGACCTAATTGGGTTCAAATCCAGCATCGGACACTTAGTAGATGTGTGACCACGCCGTGCAGGTCACTTAACCACTGTCTGCCTCAGTTTGCTCAGCTGTTAAATGTGAATCATAAGAGTATCTACCTTCCAGGGTTGTTGTGAGAGGTTAAATGAGATATTATTAAAGTGCTTAGCACAATATCTGGCACATTTTTGTGTAGTTCAGGTGTTTTCAGTCATGGCAGATTCTTCATGACCCCATTTGGGGTTTTCTTGGCAAAGATTCTGGAGTGCTTTGCCATTTCCTTCTCCAGCTCATTTTACAGATGAGGAAACTGAGGCAAACAGGGTTAAGTGACTTACCCAGGGTCACACAGCTAATAAGTGTCTGAGGCTGGATTTGAACTCGGGTCTTCCTGGCTCCAGGCCCAATGCTCTATCCACTGCATCACCTAGTTGCCCACTTGGCATAATTATAATTATTATTGTTATTATTACATCTGGCATCTTTAGAAGGATGTTGTGAAGGAAGCACTACAGAAACAAGCTACTGTTGTTATTTTTTATTATTATTAGCTGTGTGACCATAGGCAATTCAGATAGTTTCTCTGAGGGAAATGAATTAGGCTTCTCATCAGAGACAAGAGAGCTGGACAAATGTCCACCCCGGGGCTCAGGGATGAAGTGGGATCAGTGAAGACCAAGGGACTGGCTTCCTCATTGGATTGGGTCTGGGGGATGGTTTCTGGAGAGAATAAATAAAAACTAGGAGAAGAGAGTCATCAGCCATGACTCTCAGGGACTGATGATGGAACTGGTGTCTTCTCTTGCTAGAGAGGTGATTGGCTGCAGGGTCTGAACAAGGCCCATCTATTCAGAGATGGTCAGTGTACCAGTTTGTATAACTGTATTTCCTTGTTACAGAGGAGGTCTCTGTGAGGTTGGGGGGATTGGGAGATGAAAGCAATGGTTACAAAAAAGTGTTGATAAAACATTTTTTGAAAAGAAAGAAGTGATTAGAGATTTATTCTACTTGGCCTTAGAGAAAACTAAGAACACTGAGTGGATGGTTTGGGGCTCATTGTAATAAGAAAGTTCCTAAGAGAGCTGAGTGAAATGGCATCCCTCTGGAGGTAGTGAGGTTCTTATCCCTGGAGGTCATCAAGTGAAGGGTAGACTTCTTGTCTAGGAAACTTGGGAGACAATTCCAGTTCAAGCACTTGTTGGATGAGATTCCTTCTGAGGACTTTTCTAGCTCTGAGACTGGGGCTCTGATGCTGGCCCTTGTCTCTTCCCACTTACCCTTTCCTCTTACCCCTCTTCCCTCCGGTGTAGGGCTGTCCAAGCCATCGGATCAGGCTTACATCGAATTTGAGAGTGTGGAAGCGATAGTCAAAACTGCCAGCCGTACCAAGTTCTTCATTGAGTTTTACTCTACTTGCCTAGAAGGTCAGAGTTGGGAAAAGAGGGATGATGGAAAGGGGCAATGCCAGGGGTCTGGCTTCAGTGGGCTCCAGATAGGAGATGATGGTGGAACACTTAGTGAGATACTCTTCTCGCTTCTCTAGAATACAAAAAGAGTTTTGAGAATGATGCCCAGAGCAGTGACAACATCAACTTCCTCAAGGTTCAGTGGTCCTCAAGACAGCTGCCCACGGTGAGGCTCCTGGTTGGGGAGGGCAGGGAGGGAAGAGGGACTTGGAACTGAGGTAGGAGAAGGAAATGGGTCTGGGTGTATGTAATAATAGCTAGCATTTATATGGTGCTTTAAGGTTTGCAAAGCACTTGACAAATATTCTCCCATTCAGCCTTCACAACAAACAACTGTGGGAGGGATGCTTTTATTATCTCCATTTTACAGATATGGAAACTGAGGCAGAGGCTAAGTGACTTGCCCAAAATACACAGCTAGTAAGTGTCTGAGCCTAGATTTGAACTCAGGTTTTCCTTATTGTGTTACCTGGGGTGTGTGTGTATATTCTGCTAGGGGTGTTGTATGATTGAGTTTAGGGGGTGAGAAAAAGAAAAATAGTGGAGGAAAAAGGTACCATAGTATTGAAGATGGGTAAAAGTTGCCTTAATTTTCAAAAAAGAGGAAGAAATTTTTTTTATTTTTTAAATAACAGTCTGATGAACTGACTTTGATTTCCTAACAAAGTTCTAGAATTAGAAAGCCAAAACATTTTCATACTAGCTGTAGTGCCCTAATAAGATGAAATGTCATGGGGCATAAATGTAGGACTTGAGGCTGAGTTCTAGAAGTCATTTGTACAGAGTGAGAGAAGCATGACTAACCCTACCAGCTCATTAGGAATCGGCAGGGTGACTTGGCAGCTAAAATAGCTAAATCTGTTTTAGGCTTCATTAGTGGAGGGAAAATGCTCAGAATAAGGGAATGATATTTACTAGCTATGTAAATTACTTAAGTTTTCAGTGCCTAAGTTTCCCCATCTGTAAAATGAGGGAGTTGGGCTTGATGGCCTTCGAGGTCCCTTCTGGCTTTAAATCTACATATATGACAGTTCTGTTCTACTCTGTCCCAGTCAGTTCATAAACATGAAGTGTCTGCTATGTGTCAGGTACTGTGCTAAGCTCTGAGGTTGCAAAAAGAGGCAAAACACAGACCCTGCCCTCAAGGAGTTCCCAACTGAGTGGGAGAGACAACGAGCAAACAAATATGTACAAACGTGCTATATACAGGAGAAATAGGGAATGAAAAGGAAAAGCCCTCGGATCAGGAGGGGTTGAGAAAGACTTCCTGTACAAGATGGGCTTTTGGTTGGGACTTAAAGGAGGCCAGGAAATCCAGGGGGCAGAGATAAGGAGGGAGAACATTTCAGGCACAGGGGATAGGGAAAATACCCAGAGCTAGGAGATGGAGGATCTTGTGAGAGGAGCAGCCAGGAGGCCAGTGTCACTGGATGGGGAGGGGACTAAGGTATAAGACTAAAAAGACAGGAGGGGGCCAAACACAGAGTTTTGTATTAGATCCTGGAGGCAAAAGGAAGCTACTGGAGTTTATTGAGTAGGGGGGGATATGGTCAGACCTGCATTTTAAGAAATTCACTTTAGTGGCTGGAAATGGAAAATGGTTTGGAGTGGGGAGAGGCTTGAGGCAGGCAGACCCAGGATTGGAGTGGGGAGAGGCTTGAGGCAGGTAGACCCAGGACTGGAATGGGAAGAGGCTTGAGGCAGGCAGACCTGCATCGGGCTCTTGCTGTTGTCCAAGGGTGGCCAGTCAGGTCACATATGGTACATTGTGTTCCATTCTGGGGGACATGGTTTTAGGGAGGATATTTACAGGCTGAGGGCTGGTCAGAATAGGGCAGTCAGAGTGTTGAGGGCACTTATCATGCAAGGATTGGTGGAAGGAAATGAGAATTTTGACTTGGAGAGGAGGGGACTTGGAGGGAACTTTATAACTGTATTTAGGTACTTGAAGGGTGGTGAGAAGGAGTGGGGATTCATTTTGTTCTGCTTGGTCTCACTGCACCAGACAGTTGTAAAGGCTGGGGGAGAACACAGGCAAGGGATGAGGTGAGCTCAGTCTCTGATAGTGCCTCAGTGAGAGGATAGGAAGGTCTCTTTTGGAGAGTGTTGATGTCAGTGTAGGGCCTGTGTGGCCCTAGGTTTGTCTGGAGTTGGGAAGATGGACAATGGATAGAGCCCTGGGCTTCTACTGAGTTAGGAAGACCTGAGTTCAAATGTGGCCTTTGGGCAGGTCATTTAATCTCTGCCTCACTTTCCTTTTGTGTTTTTTGTGTTAGTTTATTGTTTCCAGCGATAAAACAGGATGCTGATATTAGCAGCTCCTTTCAGGGTTGTTGTGAGAGTCAAAGGAGATACTCTTTGTAAAGCACTTAGCACAGAGCCTGAAACTTAGGAGTTGCATAATAAATGTTTATTCCTTTCGCTTTCCGTTTGGACATGTGAGCACCTCCATAGCACTGTGTGGTGTCACTGCACATGAAAGAGCTTGCTAGGCAGCTATTGGTGTGTGACTGATGGAGGGGCAGCAGTGTGTGAGGAGACACTATCCATAGTGTGTCCGTCTCTCCCCCAGCTGAAGCCGATCCTGTCAGAGATTGAATACTTGCAGGACCAGCACCTGTTGCTGACTGTTAAGTCCCTGGATGGCTATGAGTCCTATGGTGAGGGGCAGGGGGCACGGTGTGGTATTCATGGTGGGGAGCAGAGAGGAGGGCATTTCTAAGGAAGTTGGAAAAAAAGGGGTGAGGAGGGTCCTGTGGCAGACAGTCTCTGGAAGAAGGGAGAAGAAGTGTTAGAAGGCTGAGTTTTCTGGGCAAAGGTTGGTGGGATGTGTGGGTCTTTGGGGGAGGATGTGCTTTCTATGCCAGGTCTTAGATTGCAAAAGTCTGAGGATGGGGCGGGGTGGTGAGGTTGGAGAAGGGGTAGAGAATCTAAGCCTCTTTGTCTGACTCCTAGGCGAGTGTGTGATTGCACTCAAGTCCATGATTGGCAGCACAGCTCAACAGTTCTTGACTTTCCTGTCCCACCGTGGTGAAGAAACGGGGAACATCAGAGGCTCCATGAAGGTGCGGGTGCCAGCCGAACGGCTAGGCACCCGAGAACGGCTCTACGGTGGGGGCACCACCAGGGATGGGGATGGGAGGCTCTGACTAGAGACAAACTTAGTCCTAGGAGGGTGGAGCAACCCTGGGACTTGGGAGTCTGAGGCAGACCCTCAGTGGCAGCTAGGCTACTGGGGTCCTGGCCTAGGATGGGGGGAACCATGCTCTTGAGCTCCTGCTGTTGCCCCCTAGAGTGGATCAGTGTCGACAAGGACGAAGCAGGAGCAAAGGGGAAACCGCCATCTGTGTCCCGAGGGAGCCAGGACTACAGGTAACGGGTGGGGCAGGAGACTTGAAAGATTGAGAGGAGTCCAGTGGAAGGTTTCTTGGCCAGACCTCCTCTCATCCCTTGTTCCTGGATCTGCCCCCTGCCTCCCAGATCTTGGAGCCGAAAGCCGGGTCCTGCTGAGACCTCCTGTCCTCTGTCCAAGCTATTTGATGAGCCTGAGAAGCCGCCTCCAACAGGAAGGCCTCCAGCCCCACCTCGTGGGGCACCTCGTGAGGATCCCCCCCCTGCTCCCAGGTGAGCCCCCCCACTGGTGAGTATTCTCCCCCGCTTCCAGGTGACAACCCCCCAGGTGAGGATTGTCACCCTTGCTCCCAGGTGATATACCCCCTCCTACTCCCAGGTAAGGACCTCCTCCCGGGAGAACCCCCTTCCCTATAAGGGGGGGCCCCCCCCCCAGATGAGGAGTCTCCCCATTTGAGGCATCACGGAATATGGCAAAAAGAACTTTGGATTTGGAGTCAAAATCCTGGGACTGGACTACTAGCTTTGCTTCTTCTCACTAGACCTCCTAGTTTCCTCCTCTCTAAAATGAAAGGAGTGGGTTAAATGACCTCCAAGTTCCCTCCCGGCTTTGTTGTGTGATCCACCCCTTCCAGCTGTTCTTCCTTTCACCTATGCCCCCAGTTTTGTTTGCCACCATTCTGTAGTTTGGTGTTTGTTGGAATAACCCTCCAGATGCAGCACTTGAGGACCTAGAGGGCCACATGTGGCCTCAAGGCCACAGATTCCCCACCCCTGCACCAGATGCTAATGTTTCTTCTTAAATTTTATGCTTCTTTTTTTTTTTCTATGTTTCCACTGGGTTGAAGGGGGTGTCTCTACTCTGAATGGGCCTTTGTAGTTTAAAGAAGCAGGATTTCCCTGGTTATGGTTAGGGAGACAGTGGAGACAGTGTTCTATAGTGGACAGAACACTGGAGTCCGAGTCAGGAGAACCAAATTCAAACTTCATCTCTGCCATTTATTAGCTAGGTGACCTTGGGCCCTTTCACCCCAGTTACATGGGTAATCCTTGTACTACCTGCCTTTCTCACACTGGGCTTATGAAGCTCAAGATGCTTTGTGAATATGAACAATTATTTGCCACTCAGCTTTGCCTTTTAAAATAAAAATAGAATTCTAGATCAGAATAGCTCAGTGTAAATATTCTTTATGTTAGTGCTAATTAAATAGTATGCACAGCTTACTGAACATAAATCTTGCTCTTTCTATGTGCATGGACTTTGTCCGGGTACAAACTCCTAAGTGCAATTTGAGACTTTTCTCACTACTCTTAATTGTTACCAATCATTGCTTATTCTAATCCTGGTTCTTTTCCTGATTTGAGTAGAAATAACTCACTGGGAATCTTGTTTGGAGTCAGATGCCTTCTTGGAAAGGCAACAAAAGTCTTCAGGCTGCTTTCTTCAGCAGTCTCTTACTTACCATAATTAAAGGGTTCATGTTTCCATTCCCTTTGGCTCCTACTGTCCCCTACGTGGATTTGGCTCAGGTTTCACTTGGAATTAAAGGCCTCTCCCCATGCAACTTCCTCTACAGCTGTGGGTTGTCTTAGAATAGAATCTTCACTGGAACAAACTTCAGAGACCTTCTTTTATTCAGCTCCCTTATTTTACACAGGAGGAAAGAGAAGTGGAGGGATTTCCCCAATTCAATTCAATTCAGTGGACATTTATTAAGTGCCTACTATGTGCGGGCACTGTGCTAAGTGCTAAGCAAAGTCACACATTAAATCAGTGTCTGTTGGAACTAGAGTCCAGGGCTCCTAACTTCCAGGCTGCATTTTGTTCCCTCCACCATGCTGCTGCCTTCATCTACCCTAAGTCCAGAGTTTCTGTTGAGCCATCACTTCTTTTTTTTTTCATTTTTCAAATGCTTTATTAACTTCTGATTTACATCATTCATTTCCGCCAGATTTTGAATTACAAATTTTCTCCCTGTTTTTCCCCTACCCACCACCCCAAAATAGCAGTCCCACAGGATATCACCTCCTCCACTCTGCTCTCTCCCATATTTTCTCCCATACCCCTTTCGACTTTACCAGTAGGGCATGGTGGATCTCTATGGCCCAGTGCCTGTATATCTTATTTCCCAATTACATGTAAAATAGTATTAATAATAGTATATATATATATTTTTTTTTTAAACATTTGATTTTAAAACTTTGAATTCCAGATTCATTCCCTTCCTCCCTTGTCAACCACCCTTACTGGGAAGATAAACAGTTCAGTATAGGTTGTACATGTGTAGCTAATGCAAAACATTAACTTAGATATATTATAAAAGAATGACTATATTTCCCTCCCTCCTATCCCACCTCCCACTTGTTCTATTCTCTGCTTTGATCCCATACCTTTTCAAAAGTGGGTGCTTCCAACTTCCCTCCCCCCCAGTCTGCCTTCCCTTCCATCATCCCCCTTCTCATTCCCTTCCCTGCTACTCTCCAGTAGGGTGAGATACCCTATTTAGTGTGTATGTCATTCCCTCCCTGAGACAAATTCAATGAGAATAAGGTTGACCCATTCCCTTTTGCCTTCCTGTTCTTCCCCTCCATTGTAACCCTTTTCCCTTGCCTCTTCTATATGAGATAGTTTACCCCATTTTGTCTCTCCCCATCCCCTCTCATATTCCTCTCTCACCTCTTAATTTCACCTTTTAAGTATCATTCCTTCCTATTAAATTGGTCCTGTGCCCTCTATCTATGTATACCTATAAACATATATACACACATTCACATATGTATTCATATGCCCATATACCCTCATATAGAGACATATATATATTTCTATTCCCTTCAACTGTTTTCATACTGAGAAAAGTTTCATCAGTTACAATTATTGTTTTTCCATGTAGGAATGTTAATAGTTCAACTTTGATAATTTCCTTATGATTTCTTTTCCCTATTTACCTTCTCATGCTTCTCTTGCTTCTTGTATCTGAATGTCAAATTTTCTATTCAACTCTTGTTTTTTCATCAAGAATGCTTGAAAGTCCTCTATTCCACTGAATGACCATATTTTCCCCTGAAACATGATACTCAGTTTTGCTGGGTAGGTGATTCTTGGTTTTAATCTCAGCTCCTTTGACCTCCGGAATATCACATTCCAAGCCCTTCGATCCCTCATTGTAGAAGCTGCCAGATTCTGGGTTATCCTGATTGTGTTTCCACAATATTCAAATTGTTTCTTCCTGACTTCTTGTAATATATTCTCTCCTTGATCTGGGAATTCCGGAACCTGGCTATAATATTCCTAGAAGTTTTCTTTTTGGGATCTTTTTCAGGAGGTGATTGGTTAGATTCTTTCAACCTCTGTTTTGCCTTCTGTTTCTAAAACATCAGGGCAGTTTTCCTTGAGGATTTCTTGGAGGATGATTTCTAGATTCTTTCTTTGATCATGACTTTCAGATAGTCCAATAATTTTTAAATTATCTCTCCTGAATCTATTTTCCAGGTCAGTGGTTTTTCCCATGAGATATTTCACATTGCCTTCTATTCTTTCATTTGTCTGGATCTGTTTAACAGCATCTTGATTTCTCATAAAGTTATTAGCTTCTATTTGCTCCAATCTAATTCTGAAGGAATGATTCTCCTCAGTGAGCTTTTGAGATTCTTTTTCCATCTGGCAAATTCGGCTTTTTAAGGCATTCTTCTAACCTCATTGCCTTTTTGAGCCTCTTTTGCCATTTGAGTTAGTCTATTTTTTAAGGTGTTATTTTCCTCAGTCAGGCTGTTGACTCTCATTTCATAATTTTATTGCATTGTTCTCATTTCTCTTCCCAATTTTTCCTCCACTTCTCTTATCTGCTTCTTAAAGTCCTCTATGGCCTGTAACCAGCTCATATTTTCCTTTGAAGCTTTTGGTGCAGGAGTTCTGACTTCACTGTCTTCCTCCTATTCCATGCTTTGCTCCTTTTTGTCCCCAAAATAGGAGTCTAATATTGAGTTCTTCTGTTTGCTTTGCTTCCTTTGCCTGGTCATGTTGCCACTCAATTACTTGACTTTTGGGCTTTTTGCCACAGTAGGACTCTGCTACCAGACAGGGGAGCTTCTTACCAAACCCTGGGGTTTTCTCAGCTGCCAGAGGTATTAGTTGGGTGCCCTCTCTGAAGCCTCCACTGCTCTGGCAAGCTGGTCACACACCTCAGGACCTTCACCCTAGACAGCAATCCATATCCAAGCAGGTTAAAGCAAGAGCAATTACCCCTCAGACTGGTTGCTTGGTCCCCCTACAGTCTGCAGGCCAGGAGCTGAAGTTGCCACGTGGCAGGTGCACCGCAGCCCTCAGCGGCTTCTCACCCTGGAGCCAAAAGTTGACACACTTCCACTTACTGGGTCCCAAAGTCCACAGTGCACTGACCTCTCACTTTGTCCTTAGCATCTATGTGTTGATAATTCTAGAGACCGCCACAGCTGCTGGTGATCTGGAGTCCCTCTAGCCGGCGGCTGGTCAGGCTCGTCGGTGGGGCTAAAACCTCAGCGGGCCTGGGCTCAGCTCCCCTGGCCGCTTGCTGCTTGCCTGGGCTGTCCTCAGCAGGAGTTTAGTTTCTCTGTGTCATTTTGTGGGTTCTGTAGCTCCAAAGTTTGTTCAGAGTCCCCTTTTACATGAATTGGGGAAAGTGGAAGCCAGAGCTGCGCAGAGGACCTGCTTCTACTCTGCCATTTTGACCTGAGCCATCCCTTCTATCCCCAGGTCAAAGCCAGAAGGGGCTCCAGACCCAGAGGGGATGACAGCACCCCCGATGAAGAATAGCTTCAATAACCCAGCCTACTATGTTCTGGAGGGGGTCCCTCACCAGCTGTTGCCCCTGGACCCCCCGGCCCCCACCCCTCCTGCCAAGGTTCCCACTCCTTCAGCTACAAAGAACAAGGTGGCCATCACAGTGCCCCCCCTGCAGCCGGGCCGCCGACGGCCCCCTCGAGCTGGAGAGGGGAGCTCATCAGATGAAGAGGGTGGCACTTTGCCCCCTCCTGACTTCCCTCCACCACCACTGCCTGACTCAGCTAGCCTGGATCTGCCCGTGGTGGGCCCTGGGGGCAGGGGTCGGGGAGGGGTTGAGATTCGGGGACCACTGAATCCTAAGATCCACCCCCGGCCCCCACTGCCTCCAAGTTCCTCACCAGCTAGTGCCTTCCTAGGGGAAGTGAGCAGTGGGGACGACCGATCCTGCTCTGTGCTACAGATGGCCAAGACACTGAGTGAGGCTGATTATGCTGCTGGACCGGCCAGAGGGGGCCTGATTGGGGGCCCCCTAGACCTGCCTCCCCGGGGTCTTCCCCCAGACTATGGCCGTCCCCTCGGCTTTCCCCCACCTCGAATCCGAGAGAGCATCCAAGAAGACCTGGCTGAGGAGGTTTGTGTGTGCATAATTATGGGGCGAGGGCAGAGGGGACAATGTACGAATGTGTGCATCTCTGTGCTGGCTCTGGGGGTTCCTGGCTAGCCATATTATTTGTAGCATATGTCTCTGTTACCCAATTAGCATCACTTTTTGGGCCTTCAGAAAACCTGACTCCTTGCTGCCTTCAAGGTAAATGTGTAGCATTCAAGGCCCTCCACAGACTGACTCCCACCCAAGTTGGACTCCCTGATTTCATCTTGTTATATCCCACCTCTGTGCATTTGTCCAGGCCATCCTCCATAGCTGAAATGTCCTCTCCTCTCACCTTGCTCTTTGAAGTTTATCTGTTTATTTTAAGGATCAGCTCAAGCTCCACTTCCTTATTTTGCTTTTTTGGAGGGGGGAGGGCAGGGCAATTGGGGTTAAGTGACTTGACCAAGGTCACATGGCTAGAAAGTGTTAAGTGTCTGAGGCTGGATTTGAACTCAGGTCCTCCTGACTGTATTTACTGTGCCACCTAGTCACCCCTCCACCACTTCCTTCTTTAAGCTTTCACTGATACCCCAAGCCAGGAGGAATTCTACCTCCCCACCCCCAATCTTTCATGTCTCTGTTGGACTTCTCAGATGCCCTTGAATTACAGTTATTTATGAACATATTCTGCTTCCCCATAGTCTACTAAATTCCTTGGGCAAGGACAGTCTTTTTTCATTTTTTGTTTCCCCCAAATAAACATGGGGCACTGCACATAGTAGGTGCTTAATCAATATTTGCTTGAACTGAGTTATTGACCAGGAGCACCCCTGTGATGTTGCCTTTGTCCTGGTGTGTCTCCTTCTGCCCCTTGCCCTCTTCCCAACCCTTCTGTGTATCTCTGTCTAAGTGGGGAGGAAGGGGGTGGGCGGGCCAGGGCCCTGAGAGTGCTTGGCGTGTGCCCACAGGCTCCATGCCCACAGGGTGGGCGAGCAGGCAGCCTGGGTGAGGGGAGCATGGGTGCCTGGCTTCGGGCCCTCGGCATGGAGTGCTACGAGGAGGGCTTGGTGCACAATGGATGGGATGACCTGGAGTTCCTCAGGTGAGTGGCGGGGAGGGTCCCAGAGCTGGAACTTGGGGGTGTTGGGCTTGCATAGGCAACAAAAGCTTTGGGGCCAGGGATGGTAGGGGGCAGGGAGTTGGATGGGCAGCCCATTGACTGAGTCCTAGTCCCTGCAGTGACATCACGGAGGAGGACTTGGAGGAGGCCGGAGTTCAGGACCCAGCTCACAAACGCCTCCTGCTGGACTCGCTGCAGCATAGCAAGTGACCTTCCAGGATTGATTCTGGCCCTGCCTGAAGGGCTCCGGCTAGGAGGGCCCTGGTCCAGACTGTGAGGGCCCCGACCACCCGGTGTGTTCCCTCTGACCCCCACCCCCCAAGTTCAGAGGGTCTGTCCCTCCAAATCCCCGTCATGAAGGAGCTTGTCCGTTCTGCCTTACCTAGTGCTCAGGATGATCGCCATAGTTACCAGAGTCTTCCTCTGCCTCTTTATTGGGGAGACTCCAGCCTCGGAGAAGAGAATTCCCCAGAGCACTCTTCTCCTTACCTTCCGTCCTTGTTGGCCAATCAATGTTCCTCTACTTCCGTATTGGTTCTCTCCCCTCCCCATTAGGGTTTGAGGCTGGTTGCCTAATTTAAGAGGCTCTCTCCTTACTCCAGGGATGGCATTGGTCCAAGGTTTTATCCCCCCAAACCCCCCCACTCACTGGGGCTGCTGGAGGGGGGACCGATTTCTGTGCAGGCCCTCATGTCTCCAGCAGAGAAAGGGTGCCAATACAAGGGGGTCCTCGTTACATTTCACACTTTTCTCCTCATCTCGGGGACCCCCTGAGCCACAGGGAGCACTCAGTCAGGTCCCCACCCAGACTGGCATCCCATCCGGAAATGAAGGAGCAGTCCCCTTCCTCCCCTTTGGCTGGGCTGGGGTCCCCACTGCCATGGGGGGAAGGGTAGGGAGGGTTCTGTGTTAATTTAATCGTCTGGGTGGGGGGAGGGAGGGATGGATGTATGTGGACACTTTAATGTTATTTTATGAGGGAGTGGAGTTAGGGCATGTTTTGAGTCCCAGCCCTAACTCCCTCAGCAATAAAGGACCTGTTTGCTTTTCCACTGCAGCCTATTCACTGCATCCGCAATGCCCACCAAAAGCAGGCAGACATGGAGTTTCAGGTTCCCCTTCTCCAAAATGAGAACATGGTTTCTAAACTTCCAGCAAGCTCTAAAATTCTTGGTTCTAGGCTTAGGAGTCTGAATAGGGGAGGGGATCACCATGAAGTGGGAGGATCCTGAAGTACAGGCAGCTTAAGAGCTCAGAAAAAGGGGAGGACAGAGGGCTCCCCCAGGAGTCATCTCTAGGCAGATGGAGGAGGGTGGACCTGTCCTCAGTGCCCAGCTGTGCCCTCTCACCAATCTCTACCCTTTGGTGACCAGGGCTTGTCCAGCTTCCACTCTAAAACTGTAGCAAGAGGGAACCCACTGTCTGCCCAGACTGCACCATTTTGGGGCAGCTCCAAGTCTGGGGGTTTTCCCCTTGTGTCAGGAATTTGCCTTTTCCCATCCTAATCCTTCTTCCACTGGACAGCCCTTTGAACACTCGGAAGACAGCTATCACACACTCCCTTCTTCAGGCCAAATAGCCCCAGTTTAATCCTTTGTGTTCTGGTCTCCAAATCCTTTCCCCATCCTGGCCACCCTCTGATCGACAAATGAATTTGTCTTAAACTTGGGAGCCCCCAGGACCACACACAGTATTTCATCTGTGGTTTGATTATCCACAGACCTGGGGAGTACAGTCTCCCTGCTCCTGGAGGCTGTGTCTCTCTTTGCAGCCTCAGTTCCAGTAGGCTTGTTTTGCTGGCGTGTGTGACATGAACTGTGGGAGAATGAATAAAGGGAGGACTCCTAACCCACCTAGCCTGAATCTCACCCTGGAACAAAGCCAGTGTGGGGCTATCACACCTTTCTGATAAAGACCTGCAGGCTAAGGGTTTAGGTAGGTTTGTCCCTATGGCAAGACTGACCTGGAGAGGCCAATGATCTGCTCAAAGAGACTGGCTTTAATAAAGGGCCAGGTGATTGACTGGTGTGGAGAGGGGGCTTCTGGTGCTCTCCCACAGTCTGCTGGTTCCCCTATGGATAGGGCTCAGAGTTTACCCTTGCCCCTAAATCTCCCCTCCCAGTTCTCTTAGGGCCACCTGAAATGGCTTCAATAAATTAATTTTATTTGGATTGAGCAGAATTTGATCTCAATAAATTACAGAGGAGTTTCAGAAAGGAAAACAAACGTTGGAAGAAAAAAAAAGAGGAAATAATTATACCCTTGCCTGGCCTTTAGGGATCCTGGTCTGGGGTAACAGTCACCCTTCCTCCCTACCCTGGGAAGTAAGAGCAAAGAGTCCAGGCAGCTCTGCTTCTTTCTATCTGTGTGACCATGGGCAACTCCTTTCCCCTCTGTGAGACTCAGTTTCCTCCTCTGTTAAGTGAGGGAGGATGTACTGCATAACCCCTCAGCTCTAGGCTCAGTTGGTAAGAGTCAGGACCCACTATGGGCAGCAGCCCCTTCCCAGCTGGGTGGTCCTGGCCCTAGTGGTAGATGACCTACTGAATCCATCTTGCTAGCTCCAGAGGCCAGCTGTGATGGATAACTCCCTCCCGCAGTGCTTCCTCACAATGCCATACCTCGGAGGATCTCTTTTTCCCAACTTCATGAGGAACTGGGCTGGTTTAAGGAATTTCCCAAGGGACTTGTGGAGGGGGTAGAGAAGGGGTGTCAGAGGAGGGAACACTGAACACTGAAGGAAGTGGGGCAGTCCCCTATTTCTCCAGGGGAGGGCATGACCAGGCATAGTGGATCCTTGGGATGGGGAGTCAAAGGAAAGTATCCATCACTCTGGCTGTCACTGATAACCCGGGGTCCTGATGGTGGGCCTCGGTTACCCAGAGAGAAACATCTTTGGCCGAGATAGTGCCCAGAGTGTGGAAGGGGGTGCTTTGGAGAGGGTGACCTTCAGCCATGGAGCATCTCTGCTTGGGATGTGGTCCTGGGAAAGTGTGGAGGAAGGGGCATATCTGGGGATTGGCACATTGAGAGAAGGGTCATCTCTGGCTATGGCAAGATCATCTTCACAAGGCGGGGGTGAAGAACTGGGTGCTCAATAAGACAGGATTCTCAGAAAAGGGAACATCTGTCAGGGCAGGGTAAGAGGAATGGGCTATCTCTCATGTCAAGAGAAATTCAGGAAGGAAATGCCTGGGGGAGGTAGAGAAGGGGTCTCTGGCAGTGACAGGGCTCAGAAGGGCGGAAAGGAACATCTTGATGGAGTGAAGGTCAATGTCTCTGGCCATGGCAGGATCCCCAGAAGGGAAGGCAGTGGCTACCTGCCCCTGTCTGAGAGGGAAAGGAAGTAGGAGCATCTCAGCTGTGCAGCTCCCAGGAGGTTGGGGCAGGGGGCGAGGGGCACAGTTAGAAGAGGTTGGCTTTGAGGGCAGCAGTGGCTGAGGCCGAGGTTGGGGCTTTTCGGTGGAAGGAGGAGAGGACGCCAGAGAAGGGACCAGGCCCCGGCTCTGCAGGCTGCCAGGCCTTGAGCAGCTCAGCAGGGCTAGGTGCCCCAGGCCCACCTCCTCCTCCCCCTGGCCCACCAGCCCACAGGGGCCCTTTGAGAGGGGCTGGGGCTGGGGCTGGGGGCAGGCCAGGGCTGGGGCTGAGGCTGAGGCTGAGGCTAGGGCTTGGGCT
The DNA here is from genome assembly GCF_028583685.1 of Petaurus breviceps papuanus. Lineage (NCBI taxonomy): Eukaryota > Metazoa > Chordata > Mammalia > Diprotodontia > Petauridae > Petaurus > Petaurus breviceps. The sequence goes on along the minus strand of NW_027187296.1, from coordinate 7,070,545 downwards.
GGCTAGGCCACCGGGACCGGGCAGGGAGGCCGTGCTGTCTGGCGTCGGGCTGCAGTTGGATTCCTTGGACTCATCATCCTCAGAGGAGGATCGGGTCTCCCCCTTCTTGGTGCCCGGAGGACCTGCCCCTCCCCCAGAACCCTTGGCACTGGCTGCCCGCTCCTGCTTCCGAAATTTAGCCCTACGATTCTGGAACCAGACCTGGGGAGGAGAGAGGACATGAATGGTGGACTGATTAAAGAAGAATTTCCATCTGGCTTGTGGGGGATGCTAGGCAGGGGTCTGAAGGTCCTCTTGCACTGGAGAAATTTTGGGGCAGGATGAAAGTCTGATTCTGCTCAGTCAAAGCCAGAAGGATGCATGGGATGAACGTTTTGGACCATCCCATCTCTCTAACTTGTCTACCATTCACTTGTCTCCTCTTCCTTCTGTCCCCTGGTGAGGCTAGACTGGCTGCTATAGTGACTGGGAAAGGAGAAGGCAGTAAACATTTATTAAACACCTACTGTGTGACTACTGTGCTAAGTGGTTTACAAATAATACCTCATTTATAAATATAAGTTATTTAGTGGCTAGGGAAGGCATTTAGCCAGAGAGTCAGGATGGAGTTCGGTTTCAGCCAGTCTCCCTCTGTCCCTAAATGTGGGGAAATTAAGAAGAAACTGAGGCCCAGAGGGAGCTTCTCTGCTTCTTTTTCCATCTCCCCTTCCCTAAGGCTACCTCATTTTCCCCATCCCCTTCACCTGCTCTGTTCCTTTCATCTTCTTGTTCTAGCCCTCCTCAGTCCTTAGTTTTATCTCTCTTCCTTCACTGGAAGTATAAGTAAACACTGAATTTGGAAATACATACACACACACACATATATACATATATATTTATATATAAAATATATTCTCTCTCTTTCTGCCTGTTTTCTATTCCCCCCTATTTCCCTCTGCCTTACTGTCTGTTTCTCTTTCCCATTGAGACCCCTTCATCTTTTTCTCTATTTCTTTTCTCATCCTCTCTTTCCACCTTCTTCTCCTCAATTTCCCCCATCCTTTCTCCATCTCTACTACCCATCCCTCTACATTTCTCTCCCTGCATCTTTCTCTTCCATTTCTCCAGTCTCTTTTCACATCTTCTTATCTGAGTATCTTTTCTTTTTTTCTTTTTTTGGAGGGCAATTGGGGTTAAGCGACTTGCCCAATGTCACATGGCTAGTTTTTGTGTTAAGTGTCTGAGGGCAGATTTGAATGCAGGTCCTCCTGATTCCAGGGCTGCTGCTTTACTTACTGTGCCGCCTAGCCGCCCCTTTATCTGAGTTTCTTAGCCGCTCTGCCTTTCCCCCATCTCTCTCTTCTCCTCTTGCTTCCTCTCTTTCTCTCTGTCTCCTTTCTTACTCTGTCCCTCTCCTGTTCCCATTCTCTGCCAGTTTTCCTAACTATTTCTCCCTTGTCCCTCTCCTCTTCTGTCTCTTTCTCCCCACCTTCTCAAAGTCCTTACTTTCACCTTCCTCACTCTCCCTTTTCTGTCCCTTTCCCATCCCCTTGGTGGAGCCCTTTAGCTCAGTGCACCCCTGCCCCCAGGCACAGTTCAGGCATAGAGAAGTGGCCCCTGGTTTCAGGATGCTGGACCCTGACTGTTGTCTAACCTGTCTTCAGCTTAGGGGGCAGAGGCCTGAGTTTCGCTTATGACATTGTGCTAGCTCGGTACCGATGAGGAGTCACTCACCTTAGAAGGGTCTCCTTTCAGTCCCTGCCCCTCCCCTCAGCCCCTGCTCCCTGGACCCTTCTCCTCCCCCTCCATTTGGTCGGTCAGTTTCGCGCACCTGCACCCGAGCCTCCGTGAGGTCGATCTTCAGGGCCAGCTCCTCCCGTGTATAGATATCCGGGTAATGGGTCTCCGCAAACACTCGCTCCAGTTCCTTGAGCTGGGAGCTTGTGAAGGTCGTGCGGATCCGACGCTGCTTGCGTTTCTCACTTAGCCCCGACGGGTCCGAGAAAAACTTGTATGGCACTGGAGGGGAGACACAGGGAAGGAGAGACACAGACAGATGAGAGATACGGAGAGAGAAGAGACATGGAGAGAGGAGAGACACATCCAGGAGACATGGAGGGACAGGAGAGACACAGATTGGAATTCAGGAGAGACTCAGAGACAGGAAACGCCAGAATAAAACAGGGAGAGAGGAAAGGCACGGTTGGGACCAAGGAAAAAGACAGCGGAGAGATGGGGAGAGAGGAGGGCAACGAATATATAGAGAAGGGAAAAGCAGAAAGAGACAGAGACAGGCAACATGGGAAGAGACACTCAGAGAGAGAAGAGATAAGGAGAGATGATTCAGAGGAGAGAGAGTAAGGAAAAGCTGTGAGTCACGGTGAAAGAGAAGAGAGGAATGGGGACAAGAGACAGAGACATGGAGACATGGAGAGATTAGGCGGAGGGCAGATGTGAGGTGAGACACATTGACAAGATTGAGGAGAGAGAGAGATGGAGAGAAAGAAAGGGAGAGATACAAAGGGAATCTGAGAGAGGAGAGACAAAAAAAGACCTGGAGAGAAAAGAGAGATATGGAGAGGATGAGAGGAGAGGAAGCGAGAAAGAAAAAGGAGAGAGAAACAGGGATGGAATAAAGACACAGGGGAAGGTAAGAGACAAAGTGGCAGGGTGAGAGGAGAGACACAGAAAAATGGGAACAGGAAAGATGGAAAGAGACATTTATAGAGAGAAGAGACATGGAGGGAAGGGGCAGAAGGGAGACAGATGAGGTGAGGAGAGATATGGAGAGATAAAGGGGAGAGATATGGAAAAACAGACAGGTGGGGAAGGAGAAAATAAATGTGGGGGATAGGGAAGAAGAAAGAGAGAGAGAAAGAGAGAGAGAGAGAGAGAGAGAGAGAGAGAGAGAGAGAGAGAGAGAGAGAGAGAGAGAGAGAGAGAGAGGGAGAGAGAGAGAGAGAGAGAGAGAGAGAGAGAGAGAGAGAGAGAGAGAGAGAGAGAGAGAGAGAGAGAGAGAGAGACAGAGAGAGACAGAGAGAGACAGAGAGAGA
>NW_027187296.1:7062165-7067413 GCF_028583685.1 Petaurus breviceps papuanus | reverse complement strand
AGAGAGAGAGAGAGAGAGAGAGAGAGAGAGAGAGAGAGATGGGGAAATAGAGAAAAGACATGGAGAAACATGTCAGAGGATAGTTATAAAAATACACAAGGCACAGAGAATGAGGGAATGAGGGAACACAGAGAGACAGCGATGGGAACAAGAGAGAAGTGAGACACAGATAAGGCATGAGACACAAAGATGAGGAAAGACATCCAGTGATGGAAAGAGGAGAGACAGAGAGAAGAGAGAGACAAGAGGAGACAGACAAAAGAGACATTTATGAGGAGAGAGAGAAGAAACAGAAGGGAGGGGGGAGGAGAGATACAGGCATAGGGACAGAAGAAAAAAGCATAGAAAGACATGGGGGAGGGAGGAGAGATAGAGAAATGGAGATATATGGAGAGATGAGAGACTCAAAAAGGCAGGGAGAAATAAGACATGAAGAAATATAGATGGAAAAGAAAGCAACCCAGAGATATGGGGAATGGGGAGAGAAGAGAGACACAGATAAGAGAGAAGAGAGATATAGAGAGAGACAGCAGTTGAGGATATGGAGATACATGGGAGAAATCTGGAGATAAAATGACAGAGAAGAGAAAGAGACAGACAGATTTAAGAAAGAGATCGGAAGATTGGGGAGAGACAGAGAAATGGAGAGAAGAGGAAAATAGAGAGATGGAATCAAGGAGCTAGACAGAGAAAAGAGGAAAGAAGAAACAGGCAGAAGAAGAGAAGAGAGAACAAGAAAAAGAAAATTGAGGAGAGAGAGAGATTAAGTATAGATGGGGACAGAGATGAAGTGATGTGGAGACAGAGAAGAGACAAGGTTATTTGAGGCCAGAGGAGAGAGATGGCGAGATGGGGATTGAGGCAAGAGATGAGATAGATGTGAAGAGATAAAGAGAGAAACATACAGAAGAGCCCGAAATGAACAGATGGGACCAGAGAAGAGACAGGGAGAGAGAGGAGAGAAGAAGAGAGACACGAGGAAACAAAGAGAGTCAGAAAGGTGGAGACAGGTAAGACAAGAAGATTAGTGATGAAGAAAGAAGATAGACACGGAGAGAGAAGGGAGAGAAAATAAGGGATGGAGGAAAGGAGAGGAGGAAAATGATGGAGAGGGAAAAGTTGCAAAGAGAGATGCCTACGTGAGGAGAGAGAAAGAGAGAGACACACACCCACACAGAGATAGAGATAGACAGAGACGGAGAGACAGATAAAGACAGAGAAACAGAGAGATAGAGACAGAACACACACAGAGAGACAGACATACAGAAAGAGAAGGGAGACAGAGAGAGGAGAGAGACAGAGACAGAGGAGGAGAGAGACAGAGAGGGACAAAGAGAGAGAGCAAAGATACACAGAGATAATGAAAGAAGAAATATGAGATGAGGAGAGAATGAAGAGTGACATAGAGAAAAGAAGAGAGAGACATCAAAATGAGATGGGAAGAAGAGAAACAGAGAGGGAGACAAATGAGGAAAGAAAAATGGAAAGATGAGGAGAGGAACAGATGATGGAAAAAGAAATTGGGCAAAAGAAGAGTCACAAAGAGATATGGAGAGATGAGTTTAAAAGGAGTGATATGGAGAAATGGAAGAGGGGGAAAATTAGAAACTGAAAAGAGGATGGGTATGAGAAACATAAGAGATAAAGAAAAGTGAAAATTTGTGGTGGGGAAAGGTAGGGGGAGAGTGAGGAGGCGGGGGAGTGGGGAGATGGGACAGGCTCTCCTGGCTCTTCATCTGGCCAGCACTTTCCTGTATGTAGCTCCCCCTGTCTCTCTTCTCAACTTTCTTCTCTTTTCTCCCTACCTCTAATTTCTCTTTTCTCCCCATGCTTTTTCCCTCTTTCCTTTCTCTCCATGTTTTCTCATCTTTTCATCTCTCATTCTGTTTCTTTTCTGTCTTTCTCTGGTCACAGGTGTAGGACCTAGGGAGTGTGTTGTGTTGTGTGTGTGATCACAGCAATAGTAGGACCTCCTCCCATCAGAACTAGGGTGCAGGGTGCAGGTTAGGATCCTTCCTCTACTTTTCTCCCTTCTCACAGTTCCTCCATCCCAGGACCTTTTCCCATTCCCCACCCTCAGCCTGCCAGCTGGGATCTCTCCCTCAGATCTGGTCTGCTCTGACTTCCGTTTTCACCTTGACTGTGGCTGGAGCCCTGCTGCTTCCCCCTTTCTGTCCATCCTCCTTTGCATTTAGGTCTGACCCTGGCTGCTTCCATTCCCACGGCAGCCCACACTTCTCTGCTCCCCTTCTCTCCCCTCCAGATCACTCTGCAGCCTCATCTCACCAAGGCCTCTCTTGGTAACAAGAACCTGGAACTTTGGGGCAGGAAATGGGTTCTAGCTTTTGTTTCTAATTTACTATGCAACTTTGGGAAATCTCTTCCCTTCTTAGGGCTTAGTTTCTGCCTCCTGAAAAAAAAATGAGGGGATTAAATGTAATGTTCTCTGACATTTTGTTTCTGGGATGAGATCTGGTCTCTCAACAGTCCTTTCCCTTCTCCCTCCTTTTCCCCTCCCCTCTCCTTTTCCCCAAGAAGGTTTCTCTCCTCCACCTTGTCTCCCCTTGGCATCCCCTCAATTCTTCTGCCCTTGCTCCTGTCTTAGCATTTTCCTGTTCTCCTGTTCTTGGTCCCTGTCCTAAATCCTTCTCTCCATCACCTCTGGTCCTTGTCCCCATGACTCCATTTTCCTTTGCTTCCATCCTCTACTGATTCTCCTTCTTCCATCTATTTCCTCTGGTCTCCACCACCCAGTCCCCTATTTTCCCATCCCTTAGACCCCATCTCTCTAGCCCTGTTGTCTTCTCTGTCCTCATCCATCTCCACTTTCTAGTCTCCCTCCTTCCATCTCTCTTCTTCTTGCTCCTACCTCCACCTCCCAGAGTCCTCACTCCACCCTACCTATAGTTTCTGTAGCTTTCTCCATCTATGGTCCCACATCTAGCCCTTTATTCCTTCTCAGCCCTTTCATCCCTAATCTTCCCCTCTCCAGGCCTCAGGTTTCCCCTCAATATCTTTATTCATATCTCCAGCACCCCTCTCACTCCAATGCACCCACCATCTTTTGGTCTTCCCATCTCTGTACCAATGACCCAATCTCCTACCTCCGTCCTATTCTTCCCCAGAGTCTCAGTGATTAAACTCTGGTATCCAGTCCAGTCTGTTCCCCATAGCCGTATCATTTCTTCTATTTCTCTTGAGACCTCCACTTGTCTAATTCCTATTACCCCTCCTCACTTTCATGGTCCTCACATCTCTTCCTCTAGTCTCCAGTTTCTCTCTCTATCTCCATTTCCCCTCTATTGTCCCCAGGTCCTCACGTTCTCATGATCTCTCCCTGGTCCTCACCTATGTACCCATCTCTCCCCGGACCCCCATTTTCTCCCTCAGCCCCATCCTGATCTTCTTTCCCTAATTCCTATATCCTTATGTGTCTCTACTTGCCTCTAGATGCTCATATTCCTTCCCAGTGCCTACATCTCACTCTTCCTGGCCCCCACACTCCTCCTTTCCCTAATCCTCCCTCTCTTAATAGTTCTATCACCTCTGGACATCCCCGAATTTCCTGGTCCCCAAATCTCCCTGTTCCCACATCCCCACCTTCCCTCCTGCTGCCCTCATCTCCCCAAATCTCTCCCTGTATATTGATCTTCTGGTGTCAAAGTCCCCAGCACAGTAATCGATCCATATGTTCTGTCTCCCATCCATATCTCATTTGTCCTCATCCTTATCTTCTTGTGCATTCTAGCCATTGGGTCTGGTACCCACATCTTGTCCCATGTTCTCCCATCCTCATTCACCCTTACTGATCTTCATCTCCCTATCTTTCTATCCTGGCTTCACATCCTTACATCCACATCTCTGTTCAGTTTGGTCTGGTTTCCCTGTCTTTTTTTGGGGGGGGCACCCTCCTTATCTTTCCTCTCCCCCCATCCCAAACATCTACATCCCTTCTCCCTGATATCTATATTTCCTCCTCTCCTTGGTTACCATGTCTCCATTTTCTGTTCCCACCTTTAGGGCTCTCTCTCATCTGGTCATTCCCAGGTTTGTTTACCTCTATTTTTGTCCCTTTCCCATGTCCTTTCACTGACCACTGGTCTCTTGGTGTCTAAGATCCCTCTCTGGTCCTTAGGTCTCCATCTGTGCCCTTCAGGCCTCTCCTGTCCCCATCTCCACTCCCTGGTGCCCGTCTCTGTCCCCTGTGTCCACCCTGAGGGTCTTGGCCAAGCGCTGGGGCAGGGTCGCTAGCCCCAGCAATGTTCCCTTTCCTTAGATCGCTCCCATCCCGGCCCCGGGACAGCTGCTCACCTGTGGAGTAGGGTGCGGGCTGGTGATCCCGCAAGGCGCCCAGGCCGCAGGGAGGTGAGGCAAGGCCGGGACAGGCGGGGCCCGCTGCGGCTGCTGCGCTGAAGGCAGGCCGCCCCAAGGGGCTGTACTGGAAGGCGCCCGCCTGGCCGCAGGGGCTGAAGTCGCCGTAGGCGGACTCCATGGCGGCCACACAAGAATCGTATGAGTTGAGGTAGGAGTAATCCATGGGCGCACGGCGCGGGCAGGAGGGCTGCCTGGAGGAGGGGGCGCCAGTCAGGAGGGCAAGCCGGACAGAGGGGCTGGTGTAGAGAGGGACAGCAGCCGGCAGGCAAAGGGACAGAGGGAGGAGTCGGAGAACTGGGCTGCCCAGTCCCGTCCCGTCCCGTCTAGCCCAGTCCCACCCGCCTAGTCTTGGCCCTACTGTCCCGCCAGAGCGCAGCGGCCGCACCTTATAACGGGATGGACGGGGCGGGGGCAGGGGCGGGACGGAGGCAGGGGGAGGGACCAGGAGCCGCCCCCAGACCCCCGCCTTCCAGTCCCCCTCCCGGGTCGGGGGCGGGGCCGCCTCTCTTCCCTTCCCCCGCTGCCTCCTGTCCTACTGCGGGGGTCTGTTTGTGTGTGTACCTCCGGGGAGATCCCAAGGCCCCCAGCCTTTCTCCCTTTCCCTTTTTCAGTTCCTGCCTCGGGACCCACTGCCGTCGGGGCCGCTTGGTGGCCAGAGACTTCCCCGAATTCTCAGGGAGAAAGTACCAGATTAGCGCAGGGTTGGGTGGAGAAGGACCAGCAAGATCGGGGCGGTGGTGGTGGTGAGAAGGTGTATGCCTGGAGGGGGCGTCGTGGCTTGAGACAGACGACTGTCCCTCTCCCAGCCTCCTGTCCCCCCTCCTCTCCCAAGCTTTCTTCCTTCATCCCCAAATACTTAAAGAGGGTAACCCCC
>NW_027187296.1:6932463-7062155 GCF_028583685.1 Petaurus breviceps papuanus | reverse complement strand
GATAACCGAGTTACTGCATCTGCTGCCCCGCCCCCAACCTCCTCCCCCACCAAGTCCAGGCCTGAGCCAGGGATGAGTGACAGAGACAAAGGGAGAGTGACCCAGAGACAAGAGACAAAGGGATGCTAGAGAGAGACAGAGAGAGAGAGGAGAGAGAGAGAATGAGAGAGGGAGAGAAGTGGATGATAGAGGCAGAAGAGGGGTACCTCAAGCGACAGAGGCACAGAGATATTAATAGAGATCAAGGGAGATGAAGAAAGAAACAGAGAGATAGGCTGGGACAGAGATGAGAGACTTGACAGCTAAGGAAATGCATAGAGACACTGAGTCTGAGACTTAGAAAGGGACAAAGATACAAAAACAGACCTAATGAGGCCCAGAGAGAACGCCAGGGACAGAGACCAGGATGAAAATCCCGAGAAGCCCAGACAGAAGCAGAGACATCAAGACCCAGAAACAAAAATATGTGTATATGCAGAAACAGAGATCAGAGCAAGTTTGAAGGGAGACGGACCCACACAGGAAGAACGGGAGACATGGATCTCTGTGAGATCGGCTCTCTGGAGAGGACAGCAGAGAGAGTCCAGAGAGATGGCCAGGAGAGAAATAATGAATATTGAAGCAAGCTAAGAGGTCTTGAGGACGGGAGGTTTCTCTCCCTCGCACAAAGGGCTACCTAAGGAGAGACCCCTAAAGCCTAACCCTGACTCTAGCTCAGCTCCTTCCGTGTGTGCCTTCCCAGGAATCCTAAAAGCCTCCAAAGTATCCTGGAACGGCCCTCCCCAACCCCAATGCAGGGGATCCCCGTTATAAGTAAGCCACATATCTAAACATCTGCCTTCACCCACCAGATATATCAGAGGTTTTCATCACAGAATGACAAGTGAAATGAAAAGAGAAAAAACCTTGGGGCATAGAACGTAGCCTGAGTTGGAACACGTCGTAGAGGCCAAAGGATTCTACCCCTATCGAGTCCTTTTAAAGATGGAAGACTGAGGGTTAGAGCGGAACATGGACTTGCCTGCGGCCACAAATGAGATGAACTGTTTGAAGGACCTGGGGAGGATCGGACTGGGGGACGGGAGTGGGGCAGGACACCACCTAGGCAAGTATTAAAGGGCTGCTCTCCTAAAAGAGGGATTAAATTTGTTCAGCCCGGCCCTGGAGGGCGGAACTAGGAGTAAAGGCTTACCTCGATTTAAGGGGACATTTTCCTGACAATTAGAGCTGTTCAAAAGAGAGAAGGGGCTGCCTCTGCAGACAGTAAGTCTTCAAGCAGAATCTAGGCGAGACCAAGGAGGTGTTGCACGAATTCAGAGTTAATGATCTCCGAGAGCCTTTAAAATCTGGAGATTCTGGGGGAAGGGCAGTGACCGATCCCAGTATGTCATTGGTAAGTGAGGGCTCCACTTTCTCCGAAATTTAGAGTAGTTTAGAGCCAACTTGAGTCAGGGACAGCACTGGAACCCTGGCCCCCTTGGCTTCAAGGTCAGCTCTCTATCCACCACACTGTGATTCTATGGCAGGGATTCTTAACCTGGAGTCTAGGCTAAGAATAAATTTCAAGGGCTTCCTGAACTTGGATGGGAGAAATTAAATGTTTCTTTTCCTAACCTTTAAATGAAATTTAGCATTTCCTTCAATTATGAATTAAAACATACTCTAAGAAAGGGTATATAGATTTCACCAAACTGACAAATAGATTCATGACATATGAAAAAAGTTTAAGAAACCCTGGCTTCCCTTAAGTCCCAGCCTAAAATCCCACTTTACACAGGAATCTCTTTCCCCAAATCCTCCTTGATGCTAATGCTTTCTTTCCCTTTGTCAATTATTTCCAATCATATGTGTGTGTGTTCTGTATATGGCTGTTTGTATGTTATCTTCCCCATTAATTGTAAGCTCCTTGAGAGCATCAGTTAATCTCATCATCACCATGTTATTGTCCTAATTCTCTCTTCCTTTCCCAACCAAATTCCTAGGAAAAGCAGTCTCTATTCATTGCTTCCACCCTTGTCCTCTCACTTGTTTGTCAGCTGGCTTCCAACCCCATCACTCAATGGAAACTACTCTTTCTAAAATCCTCATTGATCTCAGTGGCCAGATCTGATGCCCTTTCTTCATCCTATTTAACCCTCATCCTTCTTGGTATCTTGATGCCCATGACCATACTGTCCCCTCTGGGTTTTCAGGTTCCTGCTTTCTTGGTTCTCCTCCTATCTCTCTGACCTCTCCTCCATCTCCTTGACTAGATCCTCATTCATGTTCCACCCCCTACCTGTGGGTGCACCCCAGGGCTCTGTTATGAGCCCTCTCCTTTTTTCTTTCTACACATTCTCATTTGGTAACATCATTAGCCCCTGTGGTTCCATTATCATTACTATGCTGATAATTTCCAATCCCTTTGTCATCCTCAGCTCCTCAGTCTTCCTCACCCTACATATCCAATTAGTTACCAAGTCTTACCAATTCTATCTCTGAGAATTCTCTTGCATCTCTCCCATTCTTTCTAATCACAGGGCCACTAGCCTAGTTCAAACTCTTATCACTTCTCATCTGGGCTATTGCAACAGCCTTTTAACTGGTCCTGCCTGCCTTTTCCCCTCTTGAATCCATCTTCCAAGTAGCTGCCAAAGTGGTGTTGTCTGACTATGTCACCTCCCACTCAATAAGCTCCAGTGGCTCCTTGTTACCCACTGGATCAAATAAAGACTCCCCTTTTTGGGACATTTAAATCCCTTCACAACTTGTCTGCAACCTACTTTTTTTTTTCTTTTTGGAGGGGGAGGGCAGGGCAATTGGGGTTAAGTGACTTGCCCAAGGTCATATGGCTAGTTTTGTGTTGTATCTGAGGCCAGATTTGAACTCTGGTCCTCCTGACTCCAGGGCCAGTGTTCTACTCTCTGTACCACCTAGCCGCCCCTGCAACCTATTTTTTGAGATTTATTATGTATTACTCATAAGATCATTGATCTAGGGTTGAAAGGAACCTTGGAGATATTTCTGTAGAGGCCATCTAGAGGGCTTCTTAAACTTTTTCCACCTGAGACCCCTCTTTGTGTTTCTGCAGCATTTGTTGGCATTGTGTTCTGTGATGGCACGCAGGGTGCCAAGTTTGCATGTTTTAAACCAAGGCTACAATGAAGTTGGGCAATGCTACATGGGCAAGTGCTACCAGAAACCTCTTGGATTCATTAGTCATTTGATTTTGACTTAATTTTTGGCCATTCTGTGTTCTGAAACCTTGTACTGTTGCTAAATCTTTTGTGACCCCATATGGGATCATGACTCATAGTTTAAGAAGCACTGATCTGAGGGGCGGCCAGGTGGCTCAGCGAGTAAGAGTACCAGCTCTAGTGTCGAGATGATCTAGGGATCAAATCCGGGCTCAGATACTTAGCACCACACCCAGAAATAAATGGCCGTGTAACCTTGAGCAAGTTACTTAACCCCGATTGCTTAAAAAAAAAAAAAGCACTGATCTGGTCTAGTCCCCTTATTGTACAGATGAAGAAACTGAGGCCCAGAGAGACCTAATGACTTGCTCAGAGTTATCTAGTCAGTGGTAGATGTGAGATATGAAGTCAGGTGACCTGACTGCAAATCCTGCCTTCTATTCACTGCACTATAACCCCTGCACTCACTTTGGGGTCCAGCCAAACTGACTCTGGTGTTCCTCACATACAGCTAGTAATACATCTCCCACCTCTGCTCCTTTTTCAAGGCTGTCTGTCCCCTCTGCTTGGAATGTACTCCTCTCCTTATACCTAAGTCTGAGATTCCTTCTTGGGATCAGCTCAGGTGCTACCTCCTACAAGAAGCCTTTCCAGATTGACCAGATTCTGGCACTTCTGCCCCACCACGACCTTGTATTTTATATATGTAGACACACATATTTATGTATGTGTATGTGTATGTGTACATGTATATGTATATATACATAGACTTCATACATATCTATTCACATGTGTCCAGGCAGGGAACTTACATTTTTACCTTTTCATTCCGAGCATCTAGAACTGTGATTTGCCCATAGTCACCTAACAGATTTTGGTCTAATTATAATTATCATTAAAACTCACATTTGCATAACAATTGAAGGTCCCAGCCATGGTGAAAGGGGAGGGGGAGGAGGAAGAGGAAGAGGCACAGCCTTGGATCCCCCCCGGGGAGATCAGGGCGACTGAGGAGAGTCAAGGAATAACAGGAGAATTAAGTGCCAATGATGAGTCTCAATCAAGGCATGGAAACATAAAACATGGAAGGTCAGAATGTGGAGGGACCTTTGAGCGAAGGCCGGGATAGGATTTTAGAGCCAGAAAGCGACTTCAGAGACCATCTCCATTCTACAGATGAGGAGACTGAGAGGGGATGAACTGAGGGTCACAAGAAGAAGTTACTGTCCACACCTAGACCCTCTCATTCTGAATCCAGGACTCTTGGAATCGACCACAATCCCAGAGTACTCACCATGAGCCATGCTCTTCACCTCCAGCTAGAGAGCTCAGGATTCAGGGTGGAGAGGGAAGCGTAGTTTTTTTTGGACATAGCTAATGTGGGCATTTGTTTTATTTGACTATACATATTTGTAACGCGTTTTGTTTTTCTTGCTTTGTTCACGAGTGGGGAAAGGGGAGATGGGGGAGGGAGGGAGGGAGAGGGGAGAGAGAGGGTGGGAGGGAGGGAGAGCGGAGAGAGAAAGAGGGAGAGAGGGAAGGAGGGAGGGAGGGAAGGAGGGAGGGAGAGAGAGAATTCAAAACTGAAAATAAAATAAAAGTTCAATAAAAAATCTAATATCTTCTACCATACCATGTGGCCTCCAAGTACATAGATCATAGAATATCAGAGCTGGAAGGGGCCTTTGAACACAGAATGTCAGAGCTGGGAGGGGCCTTAGAACACAGAATGATAGAGCTGGGAGGGGCCTAGAACACAGAATGTCAGAGCTGGGAGGGGCCTAGAACACACACTGTCAGAGCTGAGAAGGGCCCTTAGAACACACACTGTCAGAGCTGAGAAGGGCCCTTAGAACACAGAATGTCAGAGCTGGGAGAGGCCTTAGAACACAGAATGACAGAGCTGGGAGGGGCCTTAGAACACAGAATGACAGATCTGGGAGAGGCCTAGAACACAGAATGTCAGAGCTGGGAGGGGCCTTAGAACACAGAATGACAGAGCTGGGAGAGGCCTAGAACACAGAATGTCAGAGCTGGGAGGGGCCTTAGAACACCGAACATAAAATGTGAGGAAGAAGAGACTATCTTATCCAGTTATCTCATTTTACGAAAGAGGAAACTGAGTCCCAGTAAGAAGCAAGGTCTTGCTCAGGCTCATGAGGTGAGTCATTTGCAGGGCTCACTTAGAAGAAAATGAAGCTATATGGATAAAAATTAGAAGAAGTAGAAGGCGGTTCAGGAAAGAGATTCTAAGCCTGGCACAAAGATGTGATATAGAAGTGATGGGAATAGTCTATTTATACTGACAGGACCTAGCACTGGAAGGGACTTTAAAAGTAATAGAATACAGCCCACTCATTTCTCCTGTAACCCAGGTTTCCTGCCAAGCTTGAAATTCTGAAGACACAAAGAGAAATAATTCTGACGAAGGGAAAATAGGGGAGTTTCTAAAGAGACAGATGTGAATGCACATGAAACGCACCAATCGACTTACATTTTAAAAAGTTAAAATACAGAAGATGGAAGTTAATGAGTATGAATACAAAAGTGTGACAGTGCTGTAAGAATAGTGTCAGGGGTGCTAAAGCTCAGAATGAACTGAGGGCAGAAAGGAAAGGTAAGGATTCAAAAAAGAATTTCTTTTTAAAGTTGTTTTTGGTCTCAAAGGAAGAAATCCAAGCTATCAACAGTCATATGCAAAAATGTTCCAGATTGATAATAATGAGAGAAACGCAAATTGAAACAACTATTAGTTCTATCTCACATCCACACATTGGCAAAAAAAAAAAAAAGATAAAAAAGAAAACAAGGAAAATAACAATTGTTGGTGAGGCTTTGGGAAAACAGGCACATTAACACACTGATGGTGAAGCTGTGAATTGGACCAGTCATTATGGAAAGCAATTTGAAACTATGCTCAGAAAGTAGTAAGCTGTATTCCCTTTGACCCAGCAATACAAAGAGATCGAAATAGGGGACACCCCCCACATACATACAAAAATATGTATAGTAGCTCCTTTTGTAGTGGCAAACTGAGCAGGTGCCCATTGAAAAAGAATGAAAGTAATAAAAGAAAGTTTTAGGCAAATCCTAGGAAGACATAGGAACTGATACAGAGTGAAAATAAGCAAAACCAGGGAGAGAATTTAAACAATAACAAAAATGTTGTAAAGAAAAACAACTTGAAAAGACAAGAACTCTTATTAATGTGATGGTAAACTATAGTTCCAAAAGACTGATGATGAAATACTACCCATCTCCTGAGACAGAGGTGGAAGACTCAGGAGCAGAATGAGACATGCGCTTTTGGACATATACAATGTGGGAATTGGTTTTGTCTGACTATACATAACTGATATTTTTCTTTCAGTTGGAGTGGGGGAAGAGTTTGGGATAGAATGGAGGCTAGTGATGAGGTTATCAAAATGAAAAAAGGAAAAAGTTAGAAAACAAGGCCATTGTAACATTTAAAAAGGCATGGAAGGTGGCACAATGAGTAAAGCCCTGGCCCCAGAGTCAGGAGGTCTGGAGTTTGGGTCCAGGCCTCAGACACTTAACACCCAACCCCGCCCCCCAAAACTAGCTGTGTAACCTTGGGCAAGTTACTTAACCCCAATTGCCCTCCAAAAGGCTAATAATAATAATAATAAAAAAGGCACAGAAGAGAACAGAATGAAGGTCAGTGGGAAACACAGACAAGCTGAACAACTTTGAAAATACCAGTGAGTGTATTCTATATTTAAAAAGCAAAGCACATTGTGTATAATAGAAATTTTTGGTTTCAAGACCAGTCCTCTCTGTCCTATTTTATGTGTGGAAATGCTCATCTAATTTGGTATTATTTAAATTTGGAATAAAAAAATGAAAAAATATTATATTGGGAAAAGAGGAAGATTAAAGAAAAGATATAACTATTAAAGATAGAAAGATGATAACAGATGATGAAGGGAAGGGAGTGCTTTTTAACTCTTTTGCTTCTGTTTTTTTCTGCTGAGGAGAATGATCTTAAGACAGAACAAAAATAGCGAATAGGGACTTGATACCAAGATAATTAGGGGAGGGAGACAGATTATAAGAAAATACCTGAGATGCCCTTGATGATTTCATATCATCTGGTGGCAGTGTCAGACCTAGCAATTTTGGCACTCAGTGCAAGCAGCACAAAGCTACCTGGGGGCAAACAGCAGGAAAATCACTGTCACCCCCCCAGCCCCAATACTTGTAAAACTGATTTGTTTGAATCCAAGTATGACTACTTTCATCTCTATCAAATTTCATCTGATTAGATTTGGCTGGAGCCTTCTTTCCAAGTTGACATAAAACAATTAATGACCGCTCTTTGGGTCTGGCCATTTATCCAGGTCTGAATCCAACCAATTGGACTGAGGTCTAGCCCCCATCTCTCCCCATCCATTTCATAAGAGTAGCTGGATAGATTCTAATGCTTTGGTCAAATCGAGGTAAACTGTATCTATACTTTTGCCTGATCTACGAGTCTAGTAACCTTATCAAAAAGGAAATGAGGTTAGCCTGATACAGCCTATTGTTTTTTTTTTTTCTTTGTGGAGGGCAATTGGGGTTAAGTAACTTGCCCAAGGTCACATGGCTAGTTTTTTTGTGTTAAGTGTGTGGGGTCGGATCTGAACTCAGGTCCTCCTGACTCTGGGGCCAGCACTCTACTCACTGCGCCATCTAGCCGCCCCAGAAATATATTTTTATTATTTTTTTGCCGGGCAATTGGGGTTAAGTGACTTGCCCAAGGTTACACAGCTAATTTTTGTGTTAAATGTCTGAGGCCGGAATTGAACTCAGGTCCTCCTGACTCCAGGGTGGGTGTTCTATTCACTGCACCACCTAGCCACCCCAGATACAGCCTATACTTGATGAAGCCATGATGTTTTTTGTAATCACTATTTCCCTATGGAGGTTCACTAACCATTCCTATAGTAAATAGAATTTTTCCATGAATCTGCCAAGGTCAGGCCACTGGCTTATAGTTTACCAACTCTCTTTTCTTTCAAAAAATAAAAATCAGCACATTTTTCCTTCTTCCATCCATTCCATGGTATTTCTCCATCTCCACAGTCTTTCAATCACCTTTGCTAGTTTTGGAGTTGAAGTTTCAACATTTGAACTGTTATACAATTAGAGGAGGGATCTAGTTCATCTGGGCTAGGGACAGCTTAAACAAGGGGCAGGAAAACTGGGACTTTGTTCCAGGGTATTAGAATTCAGAGGGTCCAAACTTGGCTTTCTTTCAGCAAGAGAGAGGTCACTATAGTAGCTAATTCTCCTTTCTGCTCAATAGTATTTGTCTTATATTCTTTTTTTTTGTAAATGTTTTATTCATTTTAAACTTAAATACAAATTAAGAAAAGCAAAAAGAACACATCCATGTACACAACAGAATATAAGAGAGGACTCAATGTAAAACAATAAAACTCATTTCAAGAAAACCTGTATAATAAATACTACACATTGTTTTCAAAGCTACTCAGCCTTTCTTTGCTTCCTTGTAGGTTTTCTTTTGTTCTCTGTTGTACACTTTTTACTTTATTTTTCCCCTTCCCTCCCCCCACCCCCTGCCCTAAAGAAGGCTACAGTTAAACTTGGAGATACAGATATAATATTAATATAATTAATATATTATATTTAAATGTTATTTCATTATCAATGACAATTATTATTTTTATTGTTATATACAATATAAATGTAATATAATTAACATAATAAAGTAAAATATCTATAAACATATAAATCTGTATAAATAGATATATAAATACACACCCATATACATCTATATCTGAGTATATGTACATATACATAGATACACATATATACATAGGTCTCTATGAATATACACATATATGTAAGACCGTACTAAACAAATTTCCACTTGTCCTCTCTTTCTCTGGAGGTGGATAGCATCTTCTTTCATACATCCAAGTCTTTCCATGTTTTCCTAAATCAACCAACTATTGTCATATTATTTTCACATCGTATTTACATAGGATCTAAGGTTTACAAAGAACTTTTACATAATAATACTAGCTAGCATCCAAACAACCTTTGAGATTTGTAAAGTACTTCACAGCTGGCACCTCATTTGATACTCATAACCTTAGGAGGCAGGTTCTATTATTTTCCCCATTTTACAGATGATGAAACTGAAGCAAATACAAGTTAAGTGACTTGCCCAGGGTCACACAATTAGTAAGTGTCTGAGGATGAATTGCAACTCAGGCTTTCCTGACTCCAGGTCCAGCTTCATCACTTAGCTGCCCACATATGTTATCTCTGCAAAGTAGGCACTAACTTTTTTTCCCTCTACAATTTGTAGATAAGGAAACTGAGGTGAGTTAGTAAGTCTGAAGCAGGATTTGAATCAGAGTCTTCATGATTTCAAACCCAGCTCACAATCCACTGTCCTACAATGACTTGTTATAGATGGAATGAGTGAACTAAACCATCAGGTGGATCTCAGACTGGTAGGGGTGGGGGGTGGGGTTGTTCCAAGGATGTCCCACCAATGTGGTACAGCTGAAAGAGCACTGGGTTTGGAGTTAGAAGATATGAGTTCAAATACTGCCTCTTCCACTTGGTCCCTGTGTGACCTTGGGCAAATGACTTTACTTCTCTGGCCTTCAGTCTACTCATCTATAAAATGGAGGGTGGGGTGTTAGATGTAAGTGATTTGTCAGGTCCCATTTCCAGCTCTAAATCTATTATTCAATGGTCCTCTGTCCCAAATGGAGCTTATCCTTCCTGCTAACCCTGTTCCTAGGCATTAATATTTAAAACTTGATTGATTGATTGTGGCCTTACCCTTAATAAGAGGGCCCATTTACAAAATGCTTGACTGCTTGCAAAAGACCTCTGTGAGGCTTAGGTGGCATAGGGATCTCAAGCTCCATTTAGAAGATAAGGGGACAGAGGCTCAGAATGAGCATTACTTCCCACTCGATGAGCCGTGGACTTGGAGCTCAATGTTTTTTTCACAACACTATCATAAAAACTAACATTGGTTGGCTAGGTGGTGCAGTGAGTAAAGCGCCCGTCCCGGAGTTAGGAGGACCTGAGTTCGGTTCCGGCCTCAGACACTTAACACACACACACACACACACACACACACACAAAAACTAGCCGTGTAATCTTGGGCAAGTTACTTAAGCCCAATTGCCCTCCAAAAGGCAAAAAGCAAAAACAAAACTAACATTTATATGGCATTTAAAAATATGTAATACTTTATATCTGTGGTCTTATTTAGGCTTCACAACAATTATGCAAGGTAGATGCTATTATGACCCTTATTTTACAGGTGGGGAAACTGAGGCAGAGGGCAGTTAACTGATTTGCCAAGGGCCACACAGACTGAAAGTGTCTGAAGCAGGATTTAGACTTCGGGCTTCCTGACCGCAATCCCAGCACTCTAACCACTGCACCAGTTTAGTACAAGACTGCATAACTATTTTTATCTGGTACTGCTTATCACCAATTCTCCTGTTAGAAACTCTTGAACTCTTCCTTCTCCCTTACTTCTTGTACACAGTTGTAGGCAGCCATCTCCACGGTACTTTTCACAGTTTCCCTTCCTCTCTATTTCTACTGACACTATGGTGATAGAGGTCTTCATTTTCTCTCTCCCTTTTCCCTTAACAACCTCTTTACAGGTTTACCTCCCCTGATGTCCTTTCCAATCCAACCCTCTTCATACAGTGACCAGAAAAATCAGTCTTGTGCATAGATCATGTCACATGTTCACTAAAAAATCTTTAGTAGTTTCTTGCTGACCCCTAGACTCTACCTGGCATTCAGTGTCTTCTACACAATGGTTTAAAGCAAGATGGAGGAGTAGAAAGAATTCTAGACTTGGATTCTGAAGACCTGATTTGAAATCCCAGCTCTTCCATGTACCAGCAGAATGACCTTGGGTCAGTCTTTTGACCTCTCAGTTTTGTTATTATTTAGTTGGTTAGTCATGTCCAACTCTTTATGATCACATTTTGGGGAAGTTTCTTGGCCAAGTTACTGGAGTAGTTTGTCATTTCCTTCTCCAACTCATTTTTACAAAGGAGGAAACTGAGGCAAACAGGTTTAAGTGACTTGCCCAGGGTCACACAGCTAGTAAGTATCTGAAGTTAGATTTGAACTCAGTTTCTCCTGATTCCAAGGCTGGCACTCTATCCACTGTGCAACCCAGCTGCCCAAAATGGGATTAGTAAGACCTACATTCTTGACTTCTCAGTAGTATTGGGAGGATGCAATGATATGAATGAACCTTAAGAATGACATCAATATTGACAGTTATTGTTATTAGTATCTCCCTATACCAGAGGTTGAGACTGCAGAACAAAGATCATAAGCTAGAATTTTGGCATCAACATATTATCGTCATCACTAGGATTTATATAGCACTTTATGATTTACAAAATACTTTACATCTAATTAGATTTATCTTCTCTTATTAAGTTCAATGAGTCAGGGATGACATGGTAGTAAAAAAAAAAAGGCCAGTCTTCGGTTGCATTGAGAGGCATGGTGTCCAGAACAAGGGGGGCAATCATCTTGCTGTACTTGGCCCTGGATAGCATCAATAACACTGATATAGCATTGTAAGGTTTGCAAAACACTTTGCACACATTGGGACTCTCAAAAATGACTTTGTGAGGTAGGTGCTATTATTGCCTTCCTTTTACAGATGGGGAAACTGAGGTTCAGAGATGTTAACTTGTTTAGTCATACAGGAGGTAAGTGGCACCATTTGAATAGGGTCACGTGTTCAGTTAAGTGTTTGAAGCAGGATTTTAACCCAGGTTTTCCTGACTTCAGGTCTAGGGCTCTCTGTCCACTCTGACACAATGGATTGGAGACTAGTCTGTAAAATGATCCAGTTACAGGAATTTGAGGTGTCTGGCCTGGAGAAGAGAAGGCTTAGGAGGGACTGAAAAACTGTCTTTATGTTTCTGAAAGCACTTGATACAGTTCCTGCATCTAGTAGGCACTTAATAAATGTTTATTGACTGATTGAAACACTGATGGACAGAAGGAGCAAACACCTTCTGCAGGGTCTCTGAAAGCAGAACTAGGACCCTTTTGGGCATGATGGCAAATCATAGTGAAGCATGATTTTAACTCACTGTGAGGAGAGACTGCCTAACAATTAGAATTGTCAGAGCAGTGCAGTGGAAATTGTGGGATTTGCTGTACACAATCACAGACACAACATATGTGTGACAACTAACTTCGATAGACTGGGCTCCTCTCAGCCATGTAAAGTTATAAGACAACTCCAAAAGACTCATGATCGAAAGAGATATCCACATCCAGAGAAAAAGCTGCGGAGCCTGAATGCAGATTGAAACAAACTTCTTGCTCTGTTTATTTTCCTTGTTTTGTTTTATTTCCTCTTTCCCACTGATCATTCCATCAGTTATAATCCTTCTTTACAATCTGGCTAATGATTAATGATTAATGTGAAGATATTTGTAGATCCTATATTTGAATGCATGCCGCCATGATGGGGTGGGGGAAGAGGGAAGGGAAGAAAATTTGAAACTCAAGGGACTGTAGAACTTAATGTTGTAAACAAAAAAAAAAAAACCAAATTAATAATAAAAAGAAAGAAATTGTGGGATTTGGAGTCAGAGGAGCTGGGTTCCCATCCAACCCTGCCACTTACTGGGCAAGTCACCTGATCTTTGTAGGCCTCCACTTTCCGCTTTCCTAATCTGTCAAACGAGGGAGTTGGAATAGCGTTGCTGGAGCATTGCAGTGCTCAGTCTATGAGTATATGAGCCTAGATGCAATGAGCTCCCTTGGCTGGACAGCTCCCACCCCTCACACTTTGTGATAGCTTTTGGAGTAGGAGCTGGGTTTATGTTGAAAAGAAACTTTATTTCTCACCCCATTTAAACATTCTGAACTTAAGCATCAGATAGAACATCTCCATCTCTGCTGGAGGGTTGAGGAGTACATGAAACTGCAAACTTCTGTTATGTACTTTTCTTTTTATGTGTACAATACATTTAACACGTAACTTTCAAAGCTGTCTTGCTTCTCTCTGTACTTTCTTATGTTCTTTTCTGTGTACTTCAAAAACATATTTCACTGAAGGGGTGCCCCTCGATTGGGGAATGGCCAAACAAGTTATGGCACATGAATGTGATGGAATACTATTGTGTTGTAAGGAATGATGAAGGGGATGGTTTCTGAGAAAGAAACTGGGAGAAGACCTATATGAATTGATGCAGAATGGGGTGGCCAGAACCGAAAGAGTTTATACATTAACAGCAATATTGTAAGGACAAGTAACTTTAAAAGAAGTAGGAACTGTGACCAAAACAATTACAACCAATTTCTAAGGCTTCACAATAAAGCATGCTGCCCACCTCCAGATAGAGAGCCAATGGGCAGGGAATGCAGATATGGGTGTGTGTATGCACATATGTATGAGTGTGTAGACATGGCTAATGTGAGAATTTGTTTTGCTTGACTATACTTGTTTATAACAGGGGTTTTGTTTTTCTTGCTTTCTTAATTCGAAGGGGGGAGGCAGAAGGGAGAAAATGCAGATCTGAAAATAAAATTTAATTAAACCCTCCCCCAAATATGTTTCAATGACCTTCCTTCCTTCCTTCTTCTCTTCCTCCTTCCTTCTTGGCAACTCTATCCCTAGTTCCCCTTTCCCTCCTATCCCCCCAACCTCTGAAATTGAGAAAAAAAGGAGAAATAAAACCTTTGGAACGGATATTCATAGTCAAGCAAAACAAATCCTCACATTGTCCATGCCCCAAAATGCATATTTCATTCTTCAACTTGAGCCTATCATCTCTCAGGAGAGAGCTTTATAAGGAAGTGCATATTGGGGATCCCCATTGATCCTTTAGAATCGTGGTTACTTATTGAACTCATCAAAGTTAAGTCTTTCGATGTTTATCTTACAATGATGTTGTCAGTATATGAATTGTTCTCCTGGTTCTGCTCACTTCATTCTGCATCATTTCATATGTCTTCCCAGGTTTCACTGAGTCCATCTCTTTTGCCATGTCTTACAGCACAGTAGTATCCCATTACATTCTTATACTATAAGAATATATATTCTTATATAAGAATATATATTCTTATATAAGAATATATTCTTATACTATAAGGAATACTTAGTATTCCTAAGTAGATAAGTACCCATTTGCATTTCTTTGCCACCACAAAAGAGTTGCTGTATTTTTTTTTACATATGGGTCCTTTTCCTTTTTTTCTTTTTTGGTCTCTTTAGAGGTATAGAACAAGATAAACTTTACATTTTATAGGAGGCTTTTTTGAGGGGCTATTGGGTTGGGATTTATAAATGGGACTGTGAAATTTTGCTTTGATGTCAGGCAGCTTCCTGATTGCCTTATTCTGGAAGTCCCAAGTGAGCGGAAGGAGGATAGTGGAGTTAACCAGGGCTGGAATTTGACGTAGCATGAGCAGTGAAAGGACAATGGACCAAGAGATTAAAGGACCAAGAAAAGATAGGGGCCAAGGTATATATCCTCCCTGGTACATTCCCCTTGCTTGTTTTAAAAGTTTTATTATTTTTTTAAAATTTAAAAATCTAATTTTTATTGATGTCTTTTGTTTTACTTCTGAATATAGCCCTCCCCTTCCTCCTACCCATTATGCCATCTTTTATAATAAAAACTGAAAAAGAAGAAAAAAAAGCAAGTCAGCAAAACCAACACACCAACTATGTCTGACAGTATATACAACATTCCACATGCTCTGCCTATGCAGAGAGGGTGAAAGAGGAATAAGGAAAATGTTATTTAAGATGAACAGAAAGTTTCATTTTTGTCTCTTCTCTGGAGCCAACCTCATTCCTTTTAGTTACAGTGTCTAGCTTCTAGGTTTTTTTGTCTTTTTATAATCATTGTATATATTGTTTTCCTGGTTCTGTTACTTCACTCTGCATCAGTTCATGTAAGTCTTCTCATATGTCTCTGAATTCTTTAAAAGTGTCATTTCTTATGGTGCAGTTATTCCATTACATTCATATGCCAGAGTTTGTTTAGCCAACTGAGGTGAATTTACTTTGTTTCTAGCTTTTTGCTGTCAAAAAAGGTGATGCCTTCTGTCTTTACCCCATAGTCATTTTTCAACATACGCCAAACACCATGTCTTTCTCCTCACTGGAGCCATGACAATGCAAATCAACGAAGCAAAACCAACATGTAATCTTTTTCACCTCTTCAAGGAGAGTTCATTTCCTCATCTCTCCTCTGGGGCCTAAACTGGTCAGTATAATTACACAGCATTGAGCTTGGTTTCAGTATGTCACTTGATTTTTTTTTTTTTGTAACCACCGTGTATAGTGTTTTCCTGGTTCAGTTTTCTTTGGTTTGCATCCGTTCATATCAATCTTCCAACTTTTCTTTGAGTTGCTCTCATGTTCTATTTCAGTGAAATAACATTCCATTATATTCATGTTATACTGGTTTGTTGTTTGGCAGTGAGAGCCATAGCACTACTGTCTGAAGAACTAAACAAAAGCATCCCTCCTATGGCAGATTAGTTGTGAGCAGGCTACAAAATATAAAATAATAAAGAACCCTGAGGAACAGTAGTTACTGATGACATCAAGGCATTTGTAAGACAGAAAAAGGTGAACTATACCCATGACAAGAGACAGGAATAAAGGATGGACACATTGCCAGAGGGTTCCATAGACACACTTGAGGTGCTGGGAGGAATCAAGGTCTCCACCATGTTGAGTTAGACTGTCTTGTGGCAAATTTTTGAGATGACATGGAGAGTTGCATAGGAAGGGTATGAATGGATGAATTGCAACCTACATCACTTGAAGGAGCTCCCAAGAGTGAGATGAATTTGAGTATTTCAGTATCATTTGAGAATTCCTATGACAAGCTGTCCAATTATTCTTCAGCTGATGAGTTTCCACTCTTTCCATTTTTTTGATAGCCACAGAAAGGTGCTACTATGAATATTTTGGCATAGGAGGACTCTTTCTGTATGATCCCCTTGGAGTATGTGCCCAGCAGTGAGTTGAAAGGTGTGACCAGTTTAGTCACTTTGGTTGTGTAATAAATTGGGTATTAATTGACTGAGACAACAATGTATCGGTGAGTTTGTCTTTCTGTAGTCCTTTCAACAATAGACTTCTGTTTCTTGTTATCTTTGTATCATTAATGCTAATTTTTGTGGCTTGAGGTGAAAACTCAGCTGTTTTAATTTTCATTTCTCATATCACCTTCAACAATTGACCTCTATGAGTCATAACTACATATTAATAATAGGATCATAGGAAAATGGATTTGGATATAGAAAGCTATCTCAGGGTCCAACTTGTACCCCATTTTACAGATGAAGAGACTGAAGCCCAAAGTGGTTAAAGGATTCACCCACAGTCACACTGCTAGTAAATAGTAGGGCCAAGGCCTGAAGCTAGGTAATAGGACCTTAGATTTGGGAGGGATTTTATCTGCCATCGAGTCTAGCCTTTTACAGATGAGAAAATGGAGATCGGCAATGGCTAAGGGACTTGTCCAGGGTCACACAGTGGACTTTTCCTTGAAAGAGAACCTCTGTCTCTCCATGACACACCTATGGAGTAGGGTAAGGAGTGCTGGCATGGAGAGATAGTGGTGGCAAGGGCAGGGGTGCAATTAGGGATCAAGGATGGCACCTTCTGGAAACTTGGGAGCTAAGGAGGCTCCCATGCCAAGATCTAAGGCTTGGGGTTTTGAGTCAGGGTCAGAAGCCATCACCAAGGTTTTGATTAGAAGCAAGAATTCCATGGGCCCTAGGCCACTTTTTCAGCTGAGACATTGGAGTCAATTTCACTGTTTTTCTTTGTCCATTTTATACCACAATTTTTTTTTTTTACATTGGCCCTTTAGTACTTGACACCTCTAAGACAGCAGCAGGCTGGCTGATGACCACACTGGGCTCAATTTTCCTCTTGCCCCTTGTCTGGTCTGGTCAGGTCCAGGGTTCTGGACACCTCTGAGACCGTGGGCAAGTGTCTCCCCTTCTCTGAGCCCATTTCATCATTTGTAAAAATAAGAGTTGAATCTGACAGCCCCTGAAAAGTACCTTGGAACTCAAAACCCCATGATTTTTGAGAAACCAAGGTGCTGAGCAGAGCCCTAATCCAGTGCACCCTTATAGCTACCCATCCCACCTCCGGAACGCAGATGTTACTGCCTCTTCCTGTCACCCCCACAGGGGAGCCACACATTGTGGTCCTAGCATGCAGTGAATGACTTGAGAGTATGAACTGTAGAACACCTCTCACCTTTTTCTTTGGAGGGCAGGGTAATAGGGGCCGAGTGGCTGCTGCAAAAATAAAAAAATGTTCTTTTCTGTTCTGGTGGCAGAACAATTTACATTTCTAAGACTGACTGAAGTACATGTCTGTAGACTACTTCATGTGTTCAAAACTCTGGCCCAGAAATAATAGCCAGTATTTACATAGTGCCCTGATGTTTGCAAAGTACTTTATACTTGACATCCTGAGGTAGGTGCCAATACCCCGATTTCACAGATAAGTAAATTGAGAGTAGGAGAGATGATCTGTCCAAGGTCACACAGTATATGAGGCAGGATTTGTACCTGGGCTTTCTTGACTGTACCACCTAGGAGCTCAAAGACATGTTTATGGGCCCCATGTTTAGGCCTGAAGGAAGGTCCAAGATGAACCACAGCTGTGGCTGTGCCTTGTACTTATCCTGTTAGGTCCTTGAAAGTATAGCCTGGGGCTTCCCATCTTGTGCCGACATCCCAGGGATATCCCATGCAGTGTGCTCAGGAGCCTGTGGGTGGTTGGGATGATGCTATGGGCCTCTGTTTGGCTGGGGATGGTGCTTGTCTTCCAATGCCCAACTCTAGAACTGCCTGCCATGGGAAGCCATTCCTGACCCTCCTTTGAGATCTGCATAGCATGTTTCCACTTAGATCTGATGTGCTCTATTGCAGCTCTCTGTGTTGGTGTCTTAGTCTTGCATTTAAATGAGAGCTCTCTGAAGGTGGAATCTGCTTTATCTAAACTTCATGTCTTCTCTGGACCCAGCATGGTGCTCTTTACGGAGGTGTTTTAGTAATGTTAGGTGAATGAATGACCAAGAGATACAAACTGCATTTGGAACACGTTTATTTCAGGAAGACTCAATGTAGACAAAGAGAAGATATGGACAGACCCTGACTCCTGGTCTGCCTTTGCCAGCCACCTGAGCCCCTTCCGCCTCTCTTGTCCCTTAATGATTCCACTCACACCACACTCAGCACAATCTCTCTGGTCCCTTACTTCTCCTCACCCACCCATGCACAGTCTCCCAGGTCCCTCAGACTCCCTCCTTGCTTTCCTGTTCTCCACACTGTCTCTCATTCATAGTGTAGGTGCCCTGAGTTGTCCCAGGGATGGGGAAAGATGAAGTGTAAATCCTGGTCCTCGTGTACCCTGGACACTGGGCTGGCACTGAGCCCTTTCTTACACTGGTGCCAGGAACAGCCCTGTGGAAGGCACCACTCAGAGCTTATCTGGTTGGGGATAGAGCAGTCTGGACAACTACCCAGGTTAACTGACTTGATTTTGCTGATTTTTCCTTGAGGGTTTCTTGGCAACTTAACTGGCCTAAGACTCCCCTCTGAAGACCTTTAGGTGGTATGGAGATCACCTTACCTCTTATCTGCCCCACGACTCTCTGACTGGGTCCCCAGGAAGCTTAGACTCCAGTACTGGCTGTACACACAGTAATTAATGGCCAGGAGTTGGGCCTCTATTTGCCTGTATGGCTGGTGGTAGTGGGTGGATGGGGAAGGAAAAGCAGGAGCATGCATAAGCTGGGATGCCTCCCAATCTTCTCTTTTGACCCTCTGAGCCCCAGATGAAGGCTACAGGGGAGGGTGGGGAGATCAATTGGGGTCTTTCCTTGGGTGGCTTTATGACAATGGTTGAGGGAGATGAGAGTGGCTGAGACCTTCTCAGCAGCTCTACTGTTCAGTGGTGAAGGCTAGAACCTGGCCATGGATGTGCTAGATGAAGAAAAAATCAAAATAAATAAATCCAGAGTCTAGAAAGGGTGCAAATAAACTGTCCCTACCCTGGAAGTGAGCACAGGATAGGAAGGAGATTTCCAGGAATAGCATCTTCTCTACCCCCAAGCCTGTCTCTCAAGAGCTGGGTGCCATGAGGAAATAGCTGGGCTCTGGCCCTCCTTGGGTCAGGAGGACTTGTCCCAGGAGCCACATCTGACCAGACTTTATTGTTTTCTGGGGCACAGTACGGCCTTGCTAGGGGTCGGGGTCGGGGTCGGGGCCAGGCCCACCTCTAGCATTAGAGTGTACAGGATGCTTTCTCAGGGTGGAGGGGTGCCCGAATGTCCAGCTTGCGGCTCTTGCTATCCTTGTCTACAATCTCCAGCCGAAGCTTGGGTGGCCGCTTCTCTGGCGGGGGGGAGGGATGCTCAGGTGTCTTTAGGAGCTGCTTGTCTGAGTCTTCCACTGTGATTCTTAGGGTGCAGCCCCCCGGAAGCAAGTCTTGCTCATATGCAGCTGCCAGCTGGTTCACCACTCGGCGCTCCACCTGCAGAGACAGCACTCCCATTCATGCATCCATCACTGGTCTGACCCCAGTTCAGCCACGCCACCCTGGCCTGGATGTCTCACTGGTGCCCCAAGGGTTCTCATCTGAAGGTTTACCAAGTGCTCCCCCAAAGGCTGGAAACCTCCCACTGTCCCCTCCTCTGGATGGAAGCCTGGGGCTAGAAGCATTAAGGGACTTGTCCAAGACTGGAACTGAGATTCAGATTTAGGTCCTTAGGACTCCAGGCCTATCATTCTTTCTGCTCTACCATGTGGCTCCTCAACAATGTTCCCGAGAAGGGGACTCCCAGACACCCAGGAAACAGTCACAGACCTAGAAGAGAGCTGTTTCTTTCCCTTGCCCCAAGTCCCACAGGTGTGGGATGTCCCCATGGGCCAGAGATTGGTGTTCCTCCATCGCCTACTCCCCCCACTCAGGACTTGATTCCAATCCTTGGTTCTACCATGCCCTTCCCTAACAATTGTGGGTCAGGGACTTGGCCACTCCAATCACTGGGATGAACAGGGAGTCACTGCCTATAATCCTTCCAGTAAGATAGACCCCTGGACCTTACCATCTGCCCTGCACTGGCTCCCTAAGGTCCACCACCACCTGCCTTGCTGCAATGTTCCTTCACACCCTAACTGGTAGATGTATTCTAGGGCCTCCTTGACCTCAGGTCACAGGGCCCTAAGGACCACTGGGCCTTTCCCTTTGTCCTGCAGGTGAACTGTTATGTGAGCAATGTAAGAACAGTGGTCGTCTTGTATCCCTGGAACATTTATGGAGTAAGCCCTCCATAAATTAGCCAGGCCACTCTGAGCAGGATCATTTATGCCCCTGTGGACTTTTTAAAAAGCTGGTTCTGTTTTTTCCCATCCTATACAAATTCTGTCCATCCTGTAAAGCCCAGATCAGATTCCACCTTGGTTAGTCAATCAGTAAATCTGGCTTTTAGTCTCAGAGAGGGGCCTTGTGCCCTGAGAAATTCACTGACTCGTCCAGGATCCCACGTGAAGTTCAGCCTTCCTGACCAGGAGGCCAGCTCACAAGTTACCATGGCCAGGCTGCTTTTCTTAATGAGACTTCTTGATACCATTTGATTTTTTACTAGGGAGCAAGAGGAGATTTTATAAGAGATGATTTAGAAGGCTTTGCAATGGACCTCAATTTCAGCCATGAGCAGAGGGCCTGCTGTCTGTCCCTTTCTGGCTTTTGGTAAAAAGGAGAACCCATATCTGAGCTGGCTGGCCAGTCGCCTCCTCAGCCCTGCTGACCCCAGAGCCAAGGTCCGGGGACATTTCCCAAGAACAGTTTATGTAAGGCAGAGAGGTAGAAGCTGTGGAGCTGAGCCAACAAGGCCTTTGTGCTTTCAGGTGGAGTGAGTACAGACTAATGGATGGCAGGCAGGCCAGGCAGTTTGAGCAGGCCCACACAGTGGCTGCTCGTGGGCGAGTGGTGCTAGGCCCTTTGTATCTAGGGTTGAGGGGAAGGTGAGGGGCCAGGGCCCAGCCTGCTAAGAATCTAGGGTTCTGTGATGCCAAGAATTTAAGAATCTAACACTCTATTCAAGTTTTCCTTCAGTGCTGCCCCAGAGCTTGGAGGTGCTAGGGGGCTCTGGAATCCCATGGCATTAGAATATAAACTCCAGACTAGAAAGGCTGTAAGTGCTGTGTGTACCAGGTTAGCTAGACTGGACCCTGGAGAATGAGTAACACCTCACAAGACCGTCTATCATGGGGAAGAAGAGATCTGAGCTGCACTGGAGGGAGCACCCGCAGTGATGATATCACATCTTCTGAAATACCGAAGGATCTAAGCCTAAGACCTCACCTCATGTCGGATAGAACGGGCACCATAATGAACGTTGTAACCGTCTACCAACACGTCTGCCACCTCTCGGTCCCAAAGCAGTGTGATATCATGTCTCTGCTTGGCCTGAGAAAGACAAGGACAAAAAGATGGAGCCCCACCATGGGAACGAGAGCCTCGTTGACCAGAATCTTTCTCCTCCTAGCTTTTTGTTCATTTGAGTTGTATACCTTCATACATATATATGAAAATGTTACATTCATTTTCATCCAAAACTCTAGGGATTGTGAGAGTGGGAGTGACCTGAGAGCTGATCTCACAAATCCTCAGAAGCCTCTTAGAAACTTTGGAAAACATTGTCTAGGTAGCCATCTCATCTCTCTCTAATTCCCATCCCTTGACCCTGGCCCAAGACTGGCCTCCCCCAATAACCCCATTCTTACTCTCTTTGCCCAGAATGTCAGCTCCTTGTTGACCAGCTGGATCAGCTCCGAGTGACAGAAGGGAAGGAAATAGACAATCTCATTTATCCGGCCCAGAAACTCATCCCTCCGGAAGTGAGCCTGGGAAAGAGATGGGAGAGTTTAGCTTGGGCTGTGTGGAGGGCACCAGTCCAGGGGATTCACCTGTGCTACTGCTTGATACCTTCAGGATTGGTCGAATTACATTCTCCTTGAAGTTTTTTGAGATGGTGATCTTGTCGCTCAGCTGGACATCCCCTGTGTGAAAGAGAAGAACCTGTCTAGTCTCCAGCCCCTGAGCAGGCCCAGGGATGCTCTGGGAACCAAAGGGCCAGAGAAGGCACTTCCTCAGTCCTGGGTAGGCAGGGAGGAGAGGCCAATCATTGAACTTTTGGGGAAAGAGGTTATACGCTGTCATTCCTGGTGAAGGAAGCTGACAGAGTTCTGCCCCAAATACTCCCTTGCTCCTGTTCATCACACCACAGTCCAGGAGCCCTTCCAAGAGAGATATAGTTCACGTGACAATTGCCCTGGACATTCTCTGCAATCTCTGACTTAATCCTGCCTCTCGATGACCACAGGCAATCACTGAGGTTGAACTTGTGGCTGAACTGTACTTTTGTTTCTGTTGATTTTATTCATCCCTTCTGCCTCTACCTTAAACTAAGGACTCCCTGAGGACAGGGGCCATAGTCTCCTTCTTACCCTCCTCGCAGCAGGGGCTGTCACTACTCTTGGATTGTATGCTTGAGTTAACCACAGGCATCAGTTATCCTGAAAAATACCAGTCCTCCAAGTGCCAACACTGGCCTTTTCAGGAATTATTTCCTAGTTCTGTGACCCTCTATGGTACCTAGAATAATGCTCTGTGTGCATGGAGCTGGTGCTGCACAAATGCTTGCTTAATTATCTAGCTTCTTTCTTGCATAACAAAACTCCCTCTAGACTCCAGGCACAGGAATCCTCAGGGAAGGGCCTAGGACAGCTATGTGCGGGTAGAAGAGGTGAGGCTCTGCCCCCACCATGAACTGCCTCAAGCCCCGGCTGCTGGGGCCCAGCCCGTACCAAGATTCTCAGCAATCCTATTCCGGCTGAGCTCCAGGGCCTCTTGGCGCAGCTGTAAGGCATGCTGGGCAATCTCCTCACTGGCCACGTTGGATGTCATGATGAAGATGGCATCCTTGCAGTCGATGGTCTTCCCTTTCCCGTCTGTTAGGCGGCCCTGTGGCAGCAAACCCCACCCCGAATGCCCCAGGTTAGAGACCCTTCATGTGGGCCAGGCATTCATTCCTGACCCCTTCCACTGAGGCTTGTTCTAGGCCCCTCAGTTCTCGCCTCTGCCAGGAAGCACTCTCAGCCAGGCCCCATGTGATCCCTGTGGAGGCCCCACGGTGCCTGCTATAGGCCAGGCACTCTGGCTGCTCCTTGTTCCTCTGCTCACACCAGCTTAACCAGGTACTGCTGAGGTCAGGGGGCTCTCCCTTCTCAGAATGGGGGCACCCCAGCAGACTATGGGTTCCCCTGAGGACCGAAGTAGCCAGAACTAATTATGGGCACTAACTACAGATACACAAATCAAAATGCTGGCATCGGACAGTTGGGTCATTACGGAATCATAGAAAATGACGGTAAAGTTCCATTATTTGGCAATAACTTCTGGCACCAGGACTCCAGAGGGAAAACAGAAAGCCTCTGTTCCTAAGTGTTCACTCTGGAGGAGAGAAGCCTGGAGCCCCAGGGGGCTGGCCCTCTCCCATCCCTGCCACCCAGAGGAGTGGGCATAACAAGAGACTTGCCTGGTGCCCTCTGACCATCTTCCTTTATTATTAGGCTATAGCACATGCTGATAAGGGTCAGCTGAGCTGAATGGCAGACAGAAGGGGCAGAAATTGGGCCCTAGCCCAGTCACTCGCTGTGAGGCACTGCTACCTTCCAGCCTTGCCTTCTGACAAGTTAAAGTCCTTCCTATCCTGAAGGTGTAACACTCAGGTGCAGACTCATTCAGGAAGACTTTGCTCATTTACCCCACACCTCAGCCAGGTTTTGAGGCCCCTCTCAGTTCTGTGACTGTTCCCTCCAAAGGCTCTCACCACTCTCTGCTTGTTGTATCCCTTAGTAGACATGAGCTCTCTGAGAACAGGGACTGGGCCTTATTATTCTGTCTTCCCCTTAGTGTTCAGGATGGACTGGTGCTCTGATAAACTATTTGCAGAATAACTGAAAAAAATTTACTTTATTTAATTGTGAATTTTTTGAACTTAAAGTTTTAACACCTAAAGGTTAAGTTTCAGGTATCTGAAAACCTACTGAAACCATCTAAAACTATCTCTTTTCCCCCATGTCCTTTCTTAGGCCAAAAGTGACAGAAGCTCACCTTTCCTGATGCTGCCTGGGAAGGGGAAAGGACAAGTTGGTTAGGCTGGGTAGGACTCTATACTAGAAGGAGGGTAAGCCACCCAAAAATGGAGGGCTGAATGAATTTGTGAGGGGGCACAGAAGCCCTGTTTCTGGTTGGACTGATGTCCCCCAATTCCCAAGGTACTTCCTTCAAATGGAGGCTCCGGGAGGACAAGGGGCAAGGTTTCAATAATCACCTCTATACAGGTGACTCCCAAATCTCTCTCCAGCTTCAGGCCTCATGTTTCATGCTGCCCACAGGCTAACTCCCCTGGGATGTCCCACTGTAACCTCAAATTCAACGTGTCAGATACAGAACTCACTCTCTTCCAACCCAAACCAATCCTTTGTCCCAAATTCTTTCCAGGATTAATGGTGGCACCATCCTTCCATTAATCTAGACACCCCTGGGCCCTGGAACTTTCTTTTAATTGTCCTTCTTCTACCCTTATGCTCGATTCACTGTTACCAAAGGCTGTCAATTTTACCTCCAGAGGTAAAAAAAATCTCTGCCACTGTCCTCTCTTCTCCAGTACCATGGCCTGTACTAATTTAGGCCCTCATCTCCCTTCAATAAATCAGTCAACAAGTACTGTGTGCACTCTGCTAAGCAATGGTGAAACAGATACAAAGAATGGAACCCCAATTCTAAAGGGGGAAATAAGGACATATTTAAGTATATACCAAATGAATATAAATAAGAGCACAGCAGTTAAATACTTAGTAGTGCGGGAGGGAGCACCAGCAGGTGCAGCTGAGGGCTTTGGAGAGGAAACCAGGACAGGCTTCCTGTAGAAGGTGGGTCTGAGCTGCACCCTGAAGTAAGAGAGGGCTTTGCTGAGCCGGGAGCCTGCCAGTCTTTTCCCTGAGCCTTCTGGCCCTTCGAGACTGCTCTGCCCCTTGTCCTGAAGCCTCCTGGAGGAAGGGCCCAGGCTGGCTCTTTATTCCTTTTCTGGCTCCCCGAGGGAGTCTGGAGTTCAAGCTGCTTCCTCCTCCACAGGGGATTTCTAGCTCCTTATCTGTGCAGTCTTCCCTCATCAGAATGTGAACCTCTTGGGGGCAGGAAGTGTCTGTCTTTTTGCTTTGGTTTCTATTTTCAGTTCTTCGTCCAGCACTAGGCATAGGCACATCATAGGTGCTTAATAAATGCTAGCTGACGACTTCCCTTCGGGGGCCAGCTAGTGCTGAGGCATGGAGATGGGAAACAGCCTACTGCATGTGAGAACAAAGGCCAGCCAGACTGGAGTTGAGTACAGCATGGGGTAATGCACACTGAGGCTTGGACCATCATGGTCTCCCTGACTCGACCCTAACCTTTCCCCAATCCACTGCCTAAGTAATTCTCCCCAGGCACAGATCTAACCCAGTCACTTCCTTGCTCAAAATCCTTCAATAGCTCCCTACTGGGAGGCAGTTAGGGGGTGCCACAGTGCACAGAGCACTGGGCCAGGAGTCAGGAAGACTCATCTTCTGGAGTTCAAACCCATCCTCAGACATCGGCTGTGTGACCCTGTGCAAGTCATTTAACCCTGTTTACCTGTTTCCCCCTCTGACGGAGATGTCAGACAACTCCAGTATCTCTGCCAAGAAAACTCCAAATGGGGTCAACATCTCCCTACTGATCGATCACCAGCTAACAAATAGAGGGAGTCTTCAGGCCTGGCATTCAAAGAGATCCACGACTTGGCTTCAACTTTCCCTTCTGCTCCCATAGCTCCCCTTAGCACTCTGCAGTCTAGCCTGGCTCCTGGCTGTTGCCTTTGTGCGCTCACAGACAAGCCATGCATTTACTTCCTCAAGTCTTGACTGCAATCCCTTCTCACCTCCTTGGAAACCCTTAAAGACAAAACTAGGGTGCTGCCCCCCTCCATGCGGCCTTCTCTTGCCCAGCTGGAGCTGGTCTTTTTTTACCTCAGAGTTAACGTCTGCAGCCCTCACCTACCCCATCCTATTCCCCTTTACACTGTTCATTATGTTGTCCTCCTCCCCCACTGTCAAGAAGGCTGAGCTCCTGGAGAGCAAGGGTTGGGTACTTCTTCATCTCTGCATCCTCAGGAACAAGCCTAGTATTTGTTACATGCCAGGTGCATAATCAGTGTTTCCTGGATTGAATCACGCTCATCTTTGGGTGCTGGGGGCCTGATTACATGGAGCCATTCTGGCCTGGCCCTGCTAATTACTGGGAGGTTCTGGGACAAGGCCTTTTCCCTTTTTGAGTCTCTGATTTTTCTTTTGCAAAATAAAGGGCTCTGATCTACATTCTAGAGGCTTCCTCCCCTCTGATATTCTATTTTCTATAGTCTAAGGGCTGTTCTACGAGTAACATTCTTTGTTTTCAATAGTCCTTTTCAATGGCATTCTCGTCTACTGACATCCTACTGTGATACCTCATGGTGGTCCTGGGTTACCAGAGGGCAAGATCTGTTGGGTTCTCCCAAGCTGGAAAGGATTGAATAGAGAGGCCTGCCTGGCAACAGTCTGAACCTGTTGTCTGAGAAATCTGGAGAGAAGCTCATCACCAGCCTGGCTGCAGGGGGATAAGCTGATTGGCCACAGTGATACCTGGGTGCGGGCTTCTAGGATGTGGAAGGGTTTCCATCTGTACCAGTAGAAGGAATCCCTCCCTGCCAGAGACTCAAGAAATATTGAGGTAGACAGTCTATGCTCTATGGTCCCCTCTCATGCTGACATTCACTGGGCCTACATGGAACACTTGCTTCTGTTAGGGGGGGTATCCTGCACATACACTGTGGCTTGCAGCTTTTATAGGGAGCTGAGGGGGTAGAGGTTGGAGAAAGTTAGATAGGGAGGTTAAGATACAGTCTGCCTTTTTTCACCCTGGTAAATGAATCTGAAGGCCTTGCAAAAATAAATTTTGGAAAAATAAGACCTCATTTGCACTCAAAGAGTCTTGAGGTGAGAGTCAGATCTGGGTCTTAGTCCTGGTTTAACTAACTAACACTAGCTCACTACATAGCTTGTAGGGAGTCTTTTTTTCCTTGTTGGGGATCATTATTCTTGCTCAGTAAAATGGTTGGATTCAGTGGTCTCCATGGTTTCTTGTAGGTTTTCAGGCATTCTGTTGTCCTTGCCCACAGGAAAGGAGGAATCCAAATCTGAAGGGATCTGGGAATGGTCAGGCATGGAGATAACACTGGTGAGGACTTCTTTCTCTTCCCTCCCTGCTTTCCGTGTGGTGCTGGGTAGTTAGGCAGTATGGTGATGCTGATGGAGTACTGGCCTTTGTGTCAGGACCAAACTTGAAATCTTTTACAGGACAACCCCAGGCAACTCATTCTTTAATAAAGGTTGAATTTCATTTCTGAACTTCATTCTAACCTACAGAGAGGACCCTAATTGCTGATACAAAAATGATGGCAGCTCTAGGAAGAAGTATTTACTCTAACTTAGAATTCATGATAGAGAAGGCAAAGAAAGCTGGGAACAGCCAGATGTGCACCATAGATTTTGGGTTCAGGGAAAGGGTGGTAAGGATCCTGTGGTCTAATATTTTACAAGTAGAATAAGCTCAAGATGGAAGAGAGGTTCTTGATAATGAAGTTCTGAAGACACAGAGACCATTCCAAAGAGGAAAAATGAGGAGAGTTGTTCAAAGGGGCTGATGTGGACGCACATGGAACTCTGTCAAACAGAAATTTCAAAAAGGCATGGATAGAAGACGGAAGCAAGGGCAGTTACTGAAGAATGAATACAAAAGACTGGCATGGTACCCATAAAAACAATGTCAGGATCAATAAAATGCAAGATGAATTGAGGCTGGCAATGACTGTGAAGGACAACAAAAGGGGCTTCGAAAAACCATGCTGGAGATCAGAAGACCAAAGAAGAGACAAGCCCAACACAATGAGCAGGAGAGACCATGAAGAAGCAGCAGAACTATGCAGCTCTTACTTTACTTCAGGTTTTTTGGCCGGAAAGAATAGAACAAGAAAGTTGATGGAAGGTTGAAACTCCAAATAAGTGAGATTATGAAGAAAGCACATAATTTCCCTTGGTGCCATTAAGGTCACCAGGTATGAATGAATTCTGTCCCTATAGCCGACCATTTACATAGTGCTCTACACCCCTTTTAAAAAATTTGATCCTGACAATCACCTGTGAGCCAAAGTACTACAGGTATTGATTGCTAACCCTAGTTTACAGACAAGAAAACTGAGGTCCAGAAAGGTAAAGTGATCTGGGGGCAGTTAGACGGCAGAGCAGAAAGAGCACTAGTCCTGAAGTCAGGAGGACCTGAGTTCAAATCCTACCTCAAACACTTACTAGCTGTGTGAGCCTGGGCAAGTCACTTAACCCCATTATCTTCCCCCTCCCCCAAGTGATTTGCCTCTGGTCACAGCTGGGACTGGACCCAGGTCTTACTGACTCAAGTACTTGTTCCACCATTATTGGTAAGGTTTTTGAAAGACTGGAGAACAGGGCTGTGTTGCAGGAATGGAGATGAAAATATATCAGTTTGCAAAAAAGGGAATAAGTGAAGCACAGACCAGTAAGCTTGACTCCAGTTTTTGCATTCTGAAATTAGAGGGATGGTCTGGAGCATTTGGAAGGGAAATAACGATTGCTCAGAGCCAGCAGGGTTTCAACAAGAACAGATTTCCTACCAGATCAACCTTTTAGGCAGTGTTGCCAGACTGGCTGATGAGGGCATGCCACAGACTCAGGATGGCACACAGGAGTCTTGTGTGTCAGCAAAGGATCTGAGTGTCTCTCTCATGCCAGTCTTGCAGGAAGGATGGAGATATATGCGAGACGAAAGGATAGCTGGGTGGATTTAAGGACTGGCTGGACTAAGAAAGTCAGAAAGGGGACAATGCTAATTCAGAGGGAAGCCTTGGGTGAGATGCCCCAGGGATGGTTTTGAATACATAAAAGGATGTCCTGGGGAAGAGGGTCAAGGGTTATTTTGTTTGGTACCAGACTGCAGAACTAGGAGCAATGAGAAAAAGTCACAGAGGAGCAGATTTAGGTTGGGTGTCAGGAGAATGCCCCTAAAATGTGAGCTTTCTAAGAGTAAAAAGAGGTCTTGAGAGGTGGTGGGTGGCCCCTCCATAGAAGTCTTTTCCAGAGGCTGGATTATGCTTTGTCAGAGATGTTTAGAGGGGATTTCTGTCAAGTTCTAGGTTCAACTACAGATCTCTCCAAACCCTGAGACTGGAATAATTTCATCTCCCTGAGCCTTAAGTTTCCTCATCTGTATAATGGGAACAGTTATTCTTACATTTACTCTTGTAAG
Source organism: Petaurus breviceps papuanus (assembly GCF_028583685.1). Lineage (NCBI taxonomy): Eukaryota > Metazoa > Chordata > Mammalia > Diprotodontia > Petauridae > Petaurus > Petaurus breviceps. Next base: position 7,032,473 of record NW_027187296.1, on the reverse strand, counting down.
GGTTGTTGTGGAGAATGCACTGTCGGCTCTACAGCACTACAGAAAAGGGAATTATTGTTGTCATTACTGACTGTGGCTGGCTTAATTTCAGCCTAGCCACCCTTGAAGGCCCTCCCTGCATCCCGAGGGAAGGCAGTTATCTATGTGCCCCCAACTCTCTGCAGAGTCCCCTTGCTGCCCAATGAGGTCATGTCCCTCTGGCTCTGGCCGGAGCAATAACTAAGTAGCAATTTCATTTTAAGAGCTTGGGAGAGCAGTAGACAGAGCCCGCCACTGTGTGAGCAGGGAGGGGGCGCAGGTGCTGTGTGACAGCTCCAAGGGGTGATGTTCACCACTCCTAATGTTCCTGTAGCAGCTGACATGGGAACCTTTGCAAAGACTCATTTTCCTGGGCAATAAAAAATAAAAAAACCCACCCAAACAAACAGCTCGGGCCCCATTCGTCCCAGTCCCGTGGGCTGTCTGCCTACCCAGCATAGGACACAAATCCTGGGTGGGGGACTGGAGATGAGCACTGAGGTTATTGGCCTGTCAAACCTGCGCTGCAGGAATTGATTTCACATTGAGCTGCTGGGCCGGTGATCTATGCAAGAAACAATTGCGATATTAATCCTTAAAGGGAAGGAGGGGGTGTGTGTGGAGGTGGGGGCTCAGAAAAGGTTTCTTAGCAGCCCTGGGTTGGGCTGTTTCCTGGCTGGGCCCATTCCTGCCTGATACTCCACCCCACAAGAAAAGCCTTGGGGAACTGCTCATATTTATATAAGACTTTCCCATCACAAATGCTTTACATTCATTATCTCATGTGATGGTGCGTAGATCAAAAGCAATGAATCTGGGTTCAGGAGCCCTCGGTGCGAATGCTAGTTGTGCTATCTGAATCTGCCAAAGGCTCAGCCAATGAGAGCTGGGAGGGACCTCTGCGAGCACTGGTCTGACCTTTCATTTTACAGATGAGTCCACTGAGGCTGAGGAAAGCTAATTGGCTTGCTCAAGGTCACACAGGTGGTCTGGGTCAGAGGCTGCATGTGGACCAGAGGCAGTGCTTCCACTGGGCCCCATGCCTCCCTCCAGGAAGGCCTTGGTCAGAGGGAAGGAGGGAGAAATAAGAAGCAGTGGGGGGCTTGCAAAACCAGGGGAACAGCCTGAGGGAGCTGCCAGGGCAGGCTGGGAGGAGTTACATGTGCCGACACTAATTGTATTTCACACGAAGAACATTAATTGGCTAATTGTATTTGAGCCGCCAGCTGCAGGAGCCGCCTCTTCCTTGCGCAGCTGCCTTTGCCCCAGCGCTCCAGGTGGACTCTCTCCCTGACCTGTGGCCCAGCCTCCTGGGTAAGGGATATGCTGACTGAGGGGAGGGGTGGATATCCCAGAAACATGGCTGGGAGAGCCTGGCGAAAGCAGTGTCAGTGAGAGTCAGTGGGAGGCCGGCTGCAGCTTGTCTCCATGGGGCAGCTGGGAGAAGACAGGAAAAATGGGCTGAATCCCCATTCTGCTACTCACTAATGTGAATGTCAGAGAGCCATTTCCCTTTGTGAAATAAGGACAACCAGCCCTGACGACCTCAGAGGTCCCAGGAGATAATTTATAGAATAGGGATGGGAAAGAATTGACAAAATCACACCATGTCAGACTAGGAAGGGCCCAGGAAGCACTGAGCCCAAAGCTATACTTGGATGGGAATTCCCCTCTCTCCAACATTCCCAGTGAGGAATCATGTGTCGTTATCTCGCTGGAGGGAGCATGCTCTGCCCAAGCTGGTGGTGGCTCATGCAAACAATCATGGTGGTTTAGACAGTGTGATGGTGGGCCGAGAGTTCGACAGGACCAGTGTTATGAAAAGCAGACTTGGTGCATACAGTTTTATGACCTCAGTGCTGGACTTGGAGCCAGAAGATCTGAGATGCCTCTTACTAGCTCTTTGACCAGAGGTAAGGCACTTGACCAGCCTGGGTCATTGCTTCATCCTCTGTAAGACAGACTGATAGATAATTCCATTTTCTACCTCATGGGGTTGTTATGAGGGTAGTATTTTGTAAATTGCTAAGCATTACAGGATTGTGAATTAAGATGCAGATAACATATTCATGATGCTATGAGAAATTCCACTGGAAAGGACAGGGTTGTGAGAGGTTTGTCTGTATTATTAAGAGGTAGGGGCCCCAAGAACCCTGGTGCCTCTGCCACTGTCCAGGCTGCTGACCCTTTGGAGTGATGTTCCTTCTCTCCAGTCTTATGTGTGTTTAATTTAGCCCAAGTGGACATGGGAAGAATGTTGAAAACTATCTTTACACGTAATTTGGAAAAAATAAAATACTATTTACTATTAAGAACCCCCCCCCACAACTCCCCAAAAACCAACAAACCCCAAATGGTAGGTATCTGTTTTGGCCTTTAAAGCCCTTCCCAACAGGGCTCCCTGGCACAGCAGGCCCCCAAACCCTGTTTAGAATGAGGCACAAGAATTACTCTGCCCTAAGAATCTGAGGAGGCCATTTCAAGGTGGGGTGTGGCAGGTGCAGCCCTGGGTGGGGCTGGGCAAATCAACCGACCTGGGTCCTATTGAGAGCTTTATTATAGTCTCATTGCATGAGCCTGGGCAATTCCCTTTACTTCTCAAGACCTCAGTGTCTCCATCTGTTAAATGGAGATAACAGAATTGCCCTGTCTCTATCTTCAAGGATTCACTTCCAAGACCAAGGAGAAGGTGCTTCCCTTTGGCCTTCAACACCAGTTTGAAGGACCTCCCTTGGGTACCTGCTCACAGGGCTGAGCCTAGGGCCCTGCCATTAAACACTCTCTCATTCTTGACCCACCACCGGGCCCCCATCTCACTCCCCTGGCTCCCTCCCTTCCCAGCCCAGGCTTCACACCTCATCAAACAGCTGCAGCATGATGGTGAGGACGTCTGGATGGGCTTTGTCTACCTCGTCAAAGAGCACTACGGCATTCGGGCACTGCTTCAGCTTTTTGGTCAGCTGGCCTCCTTCCTCATGACCAATGTAGCCGGGTGGGGAGCCAATGAACTTGGCCACCTTGTGGGGAGAGAAGTCTGAGACAATCACTAATGGGCACCACAGATGACAACTTCAAACACCGTGGGAAGAATGCGTCCACTCCTCTGTCCTTAGCAAAGGGGAGTGGGGCCAGGTGTCCAAGAGAGGCTGAGCCCAGAAAATCACTAACAGAAACAATGGCCCAGCAAATCTCTGTTGGAGAGATGAGCTCTACCTCCCCTCTTGGCAGGAACTGTATGCTCAGGGAATACAGCTTCCCTCTGAATACTGGCTTTCTGGGCTCCCCAAATACAACTGGGCTATTTTGGCTGCTAAGTCTTATGGTAAATTTCAGGCTTTTGGATATTCAGAATTAATCTGAGGTTTGTCATTATCCATGGCCCTGTTGGCACAGATAAATAAAAAGTAGCCAAGTGGAAAAAGGCACACAGACCTCCCTTATTTGACTGTGCTTCCCTCTTCTTGTCTGATGCTCTATCTTGCTTTCCTGGCCACATCCCACACTCACCTCATGTCTCTCTTGGAACTCAGACATGTCCAGCCGAATGAAGCCCTGCATATAAACCAGAGACCACAATAGGTGTTTAGATTGAGAAGAGGTATTTCCTCAATATTCTGTCTTCCATCAACTCCCAGGTTTCCCAACTACACTGCCCACCCTGCCTCGCTCCTCCCCTCCCCTCCCCCAACATCAATAGTGGTTTTGGCATCAAGAGACCTGGGTTCAAATTTCAGTGCTGAAATTTTGCTAGCTGTGTAACCCTGGGCAAATCCAGCAACCGCTCTGAGCTCCAGTTTCCTCTTCTGCAAAATGGGGATAACTCTGCCAATGTTGAATTCACAGAGTTGCTGGGCACAATGTGCTTTGAAAAAAGCAGCGTGAGCATGGAAGCAACTGATTCTGGTGGCTGTGCTGCTAAGAAATCCCTTCCCCAAAGAGACCCCTGGCTCATTCTGCCACTCTCCCAAACTGGAGAGAATCACTGCACCCAGACGCTCAGGGCAGGAAGCTAAGGGAAGCAGGGTCTGCTGACAAGAATCCTAACCTGAAAGACTGAAGACCTGGCTTCCAGTCCTGACTCAGTCACTGGGTTTTCTGAATGACCTTGGCCTAGTCACTTCTCCCCTCTGAGACTCAGTTCCCTCTCCTACAAAATGAAAATGTTGAGCTAAGTAATAACTCAAGTTCCTTTATTATAACCCAAACCTAGTACAGTTTAAAGAGCCCTGGCTTTGGGAGGGAGTCAGAGGGCCTGGGCTGAAATCCCACTTGTGGTGCTTATTCTCCTTAATCTCCTCATCTGTAAGGCACTGTAAGGGTGGTGTTCCCTGGGAGTCCCTTCTCATTCTAGATCTAAGGTCCCACCATTACTCTGGTTACTGGACACAAATAGAGAAAGTCACAAAACTGAGTAACCCATCATGCATCACAAATTTGTGATAAATGACCATAGCTGGGTCCCAAATGCTGCTCACCAATCCAGACTTCTCCTTCTTACATTACCACACATCTGGGCAGGTAGGTGGTACCGTGGATAGAATCCTGGGCCTAGAGTAAGAAAGACCCGAGTCCAAATCCACTCTCAGACACTTAGTAGCTGTGTGACTCTGGGCAAGTCACTTAGCCCTGTTTGTCTCAGTTACGAGCTGGAGAAGGATCTTGGCCAAGAAAACCCCAAGTGGGGTCACAAAGAATTGGACTGAACAAGAACCACCACACATTTCAAAATCCTTTAGTAGTTTTGGTTGCTCAGATCCTAGCTTGGCTTCCTCTCATCTCTCTTCGCCACAGAATACTTTCCAGCCCCAAAGGACAAAGCACAAGCTTCTGTAGATGCCCTGGGTTTTAGCATTTGCTCATGTTAATCCTTTTCTGTCTGGCCTTTTCCTCCTACCTCTGGAATCTCTACTCCTCCCAGAAAGCCCAAGTCAAATGCTACTTCATCCTGGGAGTCTTGCCTTGATTTTTTCAGGCGGCTTCAGTGATCTTATATTGGAAGCAGAGAGGTGAGGAAAGGGGCAGGGGTAGGTGGGGCCACAGAGTCTTTAAAGAAAGATCTGAATTCCAATTTTATTTCTTGCTTAGATCAGTGGTCAGATTTTCCAAAACAGGACAACAGGAAATGTTTGTTCAGAGGTTAAGGGACACGAGTCCCTCTGGGGCAGAATCTAATGTTGGCTGGCTGTGAGAGTTAACAGCAGCTTATCTGCCTGGGATTTTAATGTGGTCTTTCCAACTGCCTTCTAGAGAAGCACAGACTCTCACTGCTGGGAAAGAACTTGAAGAGCATCCGATTCAAACTCCGCCCAAAGCATGAATCCCTTTTAGCTCACTTCCTTTTCTTTCTCTTTTATTTTGGAGGGAGGAAGGCAGGGCAACTGGGGTTATGTGACTTGCCCAAGGTCACATGGCTAGTTTTGTGTTAAGTGTCTGAGGCTGGATTTGAACTCAGGTCCTCCTGACTCCAGGGCTGGTGCTGTATTCACTGCATGCCACCTAGCCACCCCTTCTAGCTCACTTCCAACAAATGGTCATTTAGCCCCTTTTCGAAACCTCCATAAGAAAGGGACTCACCACACTTTCTCCTTTGACAGCTCTGATTATCAGTCAGTGCTTCCTGACCTGCCCCTATGACTCCCTGACTATTCCTTGTTCTTGCCTCTCAGGACTGACTGAAGATGTCTAACCCTCTTCCACAGGGCAGCCCTTGCAGTGCCTGGGTATGGGTATCACGATCCTCCTCTTTTATTGTCCAGGCTAAAATCCCCTGTCCCTTTCACAGGTCCTTGTGGAGCGGGCCTCCAGGTACCTCATCCTGTTCCCTCTTCTCCTGGATCTGCTCCAGCTGGACACCAGAGAAGAACAATTACTCTTAGCCAAGACCCCTTAGAAAGCAGAGAGGTGTCTTGAGAGCAGAGTCATGCTACACATGGGAGAGGGCCTCTTGCATACATGTACGACAGAAATCCTGAGCAATGGTATTGGGATTACTGCCTCAGTCTCCCCACTATGGCAGCAGGCCTGGGGCTTCTGTTCTACTTGGCAGAAGTATCACAGAGGCCTAAAGAAAACAATAAATGAGAAAAAATACCTCCCCTCCCGCCCCACTCCATGTGGTCAAGGCATGTGTTTTCCCAATCTTTGAGGGGAGAAAATGAAGCCCTGGAGAAGGGAAAGCACTTGGCCACAAAGGGGAATAAGTGGGAAAGCTGGTACTGGAGCCTAGGTCCTTTTGCCTTCCAGCCCAGGACTCTTATCTATTGAAGGAGAGAAAGTCAGTTAGGAGCCTGAAGAATGTCACCGAAATTAATAGCTAGAACTTAGAGAGTACTTTTAAGGTTTGCAAGGTACTTTACATATATCAATCAATCAAAAAGAAAAAAAAACGCACTTATTAAGCACCTACTATGTGCCAGGTACTCTATGATTTCATCTGATCCTCACAACAACCTAGGAAGGTAAGTACCATTAATATTCCCATTTTACATATAAAGAAACTGAGGCAGACAGTGGTTAAATCACTTGCCCAGTATATGTCTGGGGCAGGGTTCAAACTCAGGTCTTCGTGACTCCAGGCCCAGCGCTCTATTCACTGTGACCTCTACAGCTTCAGTCATGCAGAGAGGCAGCAGAGCATCCGAACTGGGGGTCAGGAGACCTTGACATGGAGTCCCCTGTCAAGTGCTAATACTACCCATACCACACAGGTACTGGAGGCTGGAAAGATCAAAGTGCTACAGACATGGGAATTCACAGGATTCATCATGGAAGGGATCAGGGAGATCATCTAGTACTAATGATTCCTTTTGCAGAGGAGGAAACTGAGGCCTAGAGTGGTAGAGTGACTTGGCCAAGTCATACAACTAATACCACAGCAGAGGCAGGATTGGAATCCAGGTGCTTCTCCCCCAGCTTTTTTGATTAGATGATGTGAATTCTTATCCCTGTCATCATCCCTGAAGACCAAAGATCTTTCTATGTTCAGGCAAACCTGAGGAGTTGTTGTCTCACATGCAGATCTCTGGGGTCACCCTATGACCAGATTTCTGTGCTAGCCAACAATAGCTTGCTGTATTGCCTTTGGTTTCAGCTACTGTGATTTTATACTAGAGCTGTGATTTAAAAAACAATTAACAGTAAGATGTGGTCAGCTCTGCCAGGCTTCTTGTCCCTTTTATGGACAATACTGTGAAATGGGGTCAATTTTGCTACAAGAATAAAATTGACCTTTGACGTGATGTTGTAAAAAAACCCAACAACAACACTGAGTTAAAAGTCACAGGTTCCAGCTGGGGCTGTCAAATATGGCCAAAGCCATGTGACTACGGCCAAGTACCTTTCATCTGTCTGGGCCTCAGTTTCCTCAGCTGTAAAGTGGAGTTGACACTGCACACCTGGCTGACTTTACAGGTCTGTACCAATAATTTTATGATTATTTTCTGAGGGAAGTGACTTCCTTCCCATGACACCTGTGATGGCTTCACTCTGCTGCCTATAGAAACATTCTAATAGGGAAAATTCCTTTCCCCATTGAGCCCACTAACAAACCCTACTGGGTCAGCAAATCTGTAGCTATTTTGATTCTCAGTGCTGCACGTATGAAGACGTATGCAGACCAGATAAGATTATAATATGTAATTAAATATTAACCTTTCTGACAGTATTAAAATGAAACGACCAAGAATCCTTCATTCTTAATCAGTCAGTTCCTGCCTCTAAATGCATCTCTCCTAATAGTCTGCCTAGTTTATGACCCTTTCCTGAGTGCTAATTGTCAGAATTGCTGCCAACTTGATTAATTGTCTTTCAGCAAGCTATCTGTGCAGACTATAATATTAACATGACACATAGCACCCACTGCCACGTGGCCTGCTCTGGGATCTGTTGAGGTGGGGAGAGCTGGTGAGCGGGGGCTTGGAGTAGGGTTCTGTCCTTGGCTTAGCTCTTCTCTGAGAAAGGGGACTGGTGGCATGGTGGGGTGGGCCTGGTCACTGGGGATGAGGTGTGTGAGGTACTGTGGTCACAAAAGCCAAGTGTGGGCCCTGAGTTGGGATGGCTGAAGACACTGAGGAAGAGTGAGTGGAAAGAAGGCTAGATTTGAGGGAGGCGACCTGGGTTTCTGTCCCAGCCCTGGAATGTATCAGCTGTGTAACTGTGGCTTCACCTCTTTGATCAGTTTGCTTATTTGTAAAATAGGGACACTGTTAAACTTGTGCTACTGATCTGGCAAGGCTATTATAGGAATATGCTTTGTAAATCTTTGCATACCCTGATAATATGAAGTTATTCTTTGTTTGAAAAGGAGCATCAAGGGACGGATGCTAGGCCATAGATGGCACAAAGCCACTGGTGGAGATGTTGGAGGAGAGCCAACTCAAGCTGTGCTGAAGTAGCATCATCTATACCCCCTCCTTCCCAGGCCCCCTGACGTCCTGGTGTGGAGCTGTCACCTGGCCTCTGCCACTCTCTCCAATGTGCCCTGTCTAAGCTCGTTTGTATGGAGTTGTTTTCATGTCCTCACCCTTATTAGACTACGGGTTCTCTGAGAGAGGGGTCTCTTTCGTACATTTCTTTGTAACCCCCACACTAAGCACAGCACCTGGCACACAGGAGGTACTCAATACATGTTTGTTGACTTGGAAAGCAATCTGGAGCCGTGCCGCCAGAGGCACCAACCTGTGCATGCCCTTTGACTCGGCTATATTACCGGGTCTCTACCCCAGAGATCAAAGAGGAAGAAAAGGAACCCTTATGTATAAATATTTACAAACAGCTCTTTTTGTGGTGACAAAGAACTGGACACTATAGTGGTGTGTGCACCCACTGGGGAATGGCTGAGCCAATTACAGTGCAGGAATGGAGAGGAGCGCTACTGTGCTGGAAGACATGATGAAGGGGATGGTTTTAGAGAACCTGGGAGAGCTCGCATGAACTGATGAAGAGTAAAGTGAGCAGAACCAGGAGAAAAACACTGTAATGACAAATAATTTTGGAATACTTAAGAACTCTGGTCAACACACTAACCAGCTATGATTCCAGAGGATCCATGATGGACCATGACACCCACCTCCTGAAAGAGAGGGTGGTCTTTGGGTCAAGGGTGCAGACTAAGACATGCATTTTTTGGATGTGACTAATGAAAGAAATATGTTTTGCACGACTCCTGCACATGTTTTATATAAGGGTTTTGCTTTTCTTTCTTTTGCAATGGGGGGGAGGGGGTTGTGGCTGGGTGGCACAGTGAATAGAGCACCGGCCCTGGAGTCAGGAGGACCTGAGTTCAAATCTGACCTCAGACACTTAATGTAAAAACTAGCCATGTGACCTTGGGTAAGTCACTTAAACCCAACTGCTCTTCAAAAAGGAAAAAAAAAATTTAAATAAAAAGTGCTGGGGATATAAATACCCAAATAAATGGTCAGCTGGCCTCCACTTAAATGCTTCCAGCAATGAGAAACTAATTCTTGCAAAGTAGAAAAGCAAGTATCCTTATACCACTAGGAAGGCATGGCCCTGAGCAACAGCTTAAGTCCTGCCACAGTTTCCATGTAGAATAAGGTGGAGACTCCAAGTCCCCAAGTATTCCCTAGGTCAGTGCTAGAGGGGTGACAGTATTAGAGGAGGTATGGAAAAGGCTGTTGAGGAACAGGTTTGGTTGCTTTGACAGTAACATTCTCAAGGGGACCCTAATGACCATTCTCCCTGATATTACTTCTCTGGATGAAAACATTTCTTGTGGAACTGGAAAGTCAATTAAAAAAACATTTACTGAGAACTATCTATGTGCAGGGCCACGTGCCTGAGTTATGGAACTAACAGAATTTCAGAGTTATAAGGGACCTCAAGAGGTCATCGAGTCCAAATTCTATCTGAACCGGAACCCCTTCAACAAATGGCCAACCAGTCAAAAGCCTGAACGTGTCCTGTGATGAAGAATTCACTACCCCAACCAGGAAGACAAAAGTGGAAAAGACCTAATCCTTGTCCTCACATGGTTCACAGTCCAGTAGATGGATAATACATGTACAAGGATGACTACAATGTACAGCAGGATGTGATGAGAGGGAAAGATGTGGCTTCTGTTGGGCCAGAGGAGGGAGGACTGGGGCATCAGAGAGGGATTCACAGAAAGAATGGCAACTGAAATGGACCTGGAAGGATAGGCAGGCTTCGGTAGAGTGGGCAGGGAAAAGAGAAAAAGGGAGGGAGAAAAAAGAATGTGCAAGATTTGGAGATGCAAATCATTTGGAGAATATCAACTTGTCTACTTTGGCTGAAGGGAAGATGGAGATACAAGGCCAGAGACAGGTTGGGTCAAATGCCGGAGTCTCGAATATCGGGCTAAGGGGTGTGGACATTCATCCATCCCACTGGGGGCTGTGGGGAGTTACGGAAGATTCCTGAGAAAGGCATGATCAGAGCTGGGCTACAGGAACATATTCAGAAAGGATGGTGGGAGAGATACTGTAGGCAGAGAGGCCACTGAAGAGGCAGCTCTGTCTTTTTGGATGGGGGCTGAAGGCCTGAGCTTATACAGGCCATGCAGATGGGAGAAATGCTACAAACTTGAAAAGTGGAGAGTCAAGGAAACAATTTAGCAAATCAGACTCTATCCTCTGAATGGGGTGGTCACCAATGCACTGGTGGCAGGGGATGGAGGAAAAAATGAAATGCTTCCAAATTTCATAGGCCAATAAAGTAATGATTTTTAAATACAGATTCCCTTAGAAATGATACCACCTCCATTAATATGCAGTGCCTCAGTTCACCTTTTCAGTCACTCTACAGAATTTCTATGCTGGAAAGGACTTCAGAGGGCCCCTAGTCCAAATCCCATCTGAGCAGGAAAGGAGGCTCTGTGTGAACAACGCTGCTGACAAACGGTCACCAGGCCTCTAACCAAAGGCCTTCTGAGCCTAACAGCCCAATCCATTCTGTCACAGCCCTCAATGTCAGGAAGTGTCTCTTTATATTAAGTGGAATGGGACCTTTCTCTAATTTCTACCCCTTGCTCCCAGTTCTGTCCTCTGGGGCTAAACAGAACAAGTCTAGTCTCTCTTCCACATGATGGACCTTCAGATACCTGAAACCAGCTACTATGTTCTATACCCTCAGGTCACACTGAACTTGTAGTCCATTCAGACCCCTGGATCTTTCCCCAGGATCTGTGGCTTGGTGACATTTTCCCATCTGGGATCTCATCTGAGCCTCACAACTGTCTCTGGATGTCAGTGGCCCAGGGACTCTGCTCCCCATTTGACAGATGAGGAATCATAGAATCAGAGAGATGGAAAGGACCCTGGATTTCGTCTGGTACGTCCTTTATACAGAAGGAATACCACCAGGACATTCTCCATGAATGGCTGCTCAGAAAACGGAAATTGGGAGGTTGAGCAATTTTATTCGAGGCTGAGTGGTGAGTCAGTGACTGAGGTGGCACCAAAAATCCTGGGGCTCCCCTGCTTCAGGGATGTCTCCACTGCGCCCACTGCCTGTTGAGGCCATGATCTGAGATTCCCTCCCAAGGCTCTGAGGGAGCCTGCCTCTTACCTTCTTGCCATCCTTGTGCATGTACTTGGCTGTCTGTTTGGCCAGCTCTGTCTTCCCTGGTAGAGAGCGGAGAGAAAGGAAGGAGGACATTTATTTTAAATGAGCTATCATTTCTTAATTCTAAAAGTTCAGTGCTGATCATCTAAAGATGATCAAGATGCAGACCCTGCTTAGACCATGAAGGCACAAAAGAGGTACACATGGAGTGTGGGACAAGAGACTGGAGGCAGGAGATGCTCCCCAGAGGGGGGTGGGGGGATTCAGAGAAGGCTTCATGAAGAAGTAGGATGAGAACTAGATCTTGAGGTAAGTAAAGGATTTCAAAAGGCAGGGATAGGGGAGGCAAGGAGGCAAAGTATACCTGCCATTTTGTGGATAAAGGATGGAAACAGTAAATATAGATATTTGAGATCAGATATAATAAAACTGGGCATGAAGAATAGCCTGGTTTGGTTAGAGTATGGGAAAGCTGATATTGTGAGATAAGGTTAGAAAGATGGATCAGTGAGGCTGCAGCAGATCTTTAATGGCAGCCTAATGTATTTTATCCTGTAGGAAATGGGGAGCCACTGAAGGTTTCTGAGAAAGAGAATGATATGGTTACCTTCATATGAGGAAGATTATTCTGGAGTTATGTGGATGAGTTGGATAAGCGAGAGACTGAAGGCAAGGTGACCAGTTGGGAGGCATTACAAGAGTCTAGGCGAGAGGCCCAAGGGCCTGAACTCAGGTGACTCAGACTACATGTTCCTGGGCTTGGGGCAGAAGAGATGTAATGGACTGCTGTCTGCTGCCTGAGCCTCATCCTAAGGAATAGTCAAATCCAGGGCCTGGCAGCAAAATCCAGTCCTCAGAATCCGGGTCTTCCCTAGCCTTTCAAGTGCTACCTGCTCTTGGAAGACCTCCTCATGAACCTCTTTGATGTTTCTTCTCTGCATGCCTACTGGACACTGAATTGTACTATGCTTCCTCATATCGGATTGGGTTTTAAAGCCTGCTTTCCTAGCCTGAATGCCCCTAGGGAAGGGCCTAGGTCCTCTATCTCTTCTTCCTCAAGCTTGGGATCTGGTGTTTGTCAGTAAACCCTGAAGCTATAATGAATGAAATTATATCACCATTACTAAGGAATATGATTGCATACCCCCTGCCCAGTCCTTCCCCAAAGAGGATCTGGTATCTTCATTCCTTGGTGGTCAATTATGGGAGGTCTCGGTTTCTGGGTTAGGAAAGAATCTACAGTCAAGTCTCAATTATCTGCACCAGTGGAAAGCAGTGGGGGCAGATAATTTCAAAGTGCTCTGGGTCTGGCTTAGGAACCCAACTGAGAAGCAGCTTTCCCTTCCTGAGCCAGATTTTCTCTATTAGTATCAACATGACCTGTCTACTCTGAGCAATGCATTGTTACCCAGCAGATAGGGCTGGCAGCATGTGAAAACCAGCTCAGGCTTAAAAAGTATACCATGGATAATCCACTGTGTAGAGAAGCCACAAGCAGATAACAGAGCTGATATTTGTTAAGGAAAGGGATTCTGAAATGTGTCAGATCTCAGTTCTTCCAGCCTTCAGGTCAGAGCTGAACGTCACCCTGGGATCTGACTGCATCTCACAAGTGCTAAGCACTGGGCCTGCGTGTGGCTATGATCTGGGAGGCACTGCCTCTCTCTGTAGGGAGCTTATAGTCTGGCTTTGGATATGGGACATAGACCCTAATTAGAGAACAATAGTAGACAGCCCAGGGTCTACTTTAGGAGAATCAAACATTAAAATGTCTGTGAGGACAGGTTAACTGCTGCTATGGGCAGTTGGGAAAGAGACTAGTGTGGTCAAGAGGGATAAGAGAAGACTTCCTGGAGCAGGTAGGGCTTGAAAGGTAAGAGAGGCAAGAGGATGATGATAACTGATAGTGCATAGCTCTTTAAGATTTTTACAAAGCACTTTATATACAGCATTTTATTCAAATTTCACAAAAATTATGCATGCTAAGTCCTAAGAAACTCCTCAATTCGTAAATAAGAAGCTCAGATCAATTGGGGCTTACAGTCATGTAACAGGCAAGTATCAGAGGCCACATTCAAACCCAGGTTTCTTCTGACCTCTTGTCCAGTGTACTTTTCACTGCCCCATACTGCTCAGGTACCATCAGGTCAGAGGTCTGAATGAACAGAGACATGGATGGCAGGAATGAAACTGGCGGGGGTGGGGGGGAAGGCAGGGCAATTGGGGTTAAGTGACTTGCCCAAGGTCACATGGCTAGTTTTGTATTAAGTGTCTGAGGCTGGATTTGAATGCAGGTCCTCCTGAATCCAGGGCTGGTGCTGTATTCACTGTGCCACCTTGCTGCCCCTTCCTTTCTTTTTTAAATGGGAAACTAAGGGTGAGCCTAGAGTGACAGCAGGAGAAGGGGTAGGGTTTGCTCAAGGTCCCAAGTTGGCAAGAGTCACAAGGGTCCAGATTTTTTGGAGAAGAGGGTGAGAATGGCGTGCCCTTGGGGAAGGCTGCCTGATGTTTAGAGGATGAGCAAGACAAAAGGGCTGTGAGCAGTCTGAAAGTACCCTTTTTCTTTGGTGACAGTGCCCGGGCAGCCCTGTGAACCCTGTTTCCTCTTGATGGCATAAAATAGAAGATAGCTCTGGGGGTGGAGGTTTTTCCCTGAGGGCCTGCAGGGAGGAAGCCTTAATGGGTATCTCTACCATGTGGGTATTGGTTCTGTATGAAGCTGAAGATCCTACGACTCTGCTTTCCCCTCCAGTGTGCCTCCGATTGTTAGAAGCTTGGCGAGGCTGCTTGTTGCACAAGGCCCAGAGAGGCAGGGCAGGGGCTCAAGTCTGAAACAGCCCACAGGCAGCTCCTCAACCTCTCACTCAAAGGAGAAGAACAGAGCTATCAATCAATCAAAACAACATATAATGTACCAGGCAAGGGCTATTTTCCATTGTGTTTAATGCAGTCCAAATGCCCTGAGCCCCTTCTTCCTCCGTACCTAGCAATAGGTATCAGTTTGTCTATGTGACTTCCTCTCAGGTGTAGTTTGTGCAACTCCTAACAGAAGTGGCCCTTTCCTAAGTTTACAGACATGGCCTGGGGCCTGAAACAGCAGCTGTAGTTGTCTACAGAGCAACCAGTCTCCAGATGAGTAACTGGGAGCCGGCCAGATTGGGGTCTGCACATTATCAAAGGGGAACAGGCACCAGCTGATGCCCTCTGCCTTTCATGGAATACAGAGCTTTCTGGAAAAAGATTTAGGGGGAAAGTCTGTCTCCTCTCTGAGGTTGGGCATGTGTGAAATGTTCCTCTTGGACATTCCCTTCCACAATATTCTGCTCTGGTCAAACTGGATGACTGTCTTCCAAATGCAGCTTGGACACGCTGTTCTTGTCCCTTTGCTTGCACTGCTCCTGATGGCTGGCACACCCTCCCTTCCTCTTTAGCTGGTAAATTCCTCCCCAGCTCAAATGCCACCTCCTCTAGGAAGTCTTTCCTGATTCTCCCCCATTATAAATGATAATGACACACCTTACAAAGCTCTGAGCACCTGAACCCATCACACTGCTGATTACAGCTGTCTCCATTGATGTCTTGAGCTCTCTGTTACTTGGTAGCTTCCCTGCACTTTTTCCTCCCGTGCCCTTCAATGCTTCACGGACTGTGATTTCTCTAGTGTGGGCATTCCTTCTACCAACTCAGACCACAATCCCTCTACAACCTGTTGGGTTGTCTTCAGCACATAGCATAGCTTGGGACCTGGTCAAGCCTTTCATGCTGGCTCTCAGTATTTCTTATTGTCCTACTAGAGGGGGAGCTCCATGATGGAAGGGCCTGAGATTTCACCTAAACTTTCTATTTCTCCTATCACCTGAGCATGGTGCTCTATACAGGGCAGGCACTTAATCAACCTGGGTTGAACTGGATTGATTTGATGGCAACAGTTCTGGGGGCTGGGCTGGATCCTATACTTCCCCTCCCCCCCATCTTCAGTTCTAGCCCAGGGCAGGAGACAGGGCTTGTTAAAAGGTAGCAGGCACTTGTGCGCGCGCGTGCGTGCGTGCGTGTGCACGTGCGTGCGTGCGTGCGTGTGTGTGTGTGTGTGTGTGTGTGTGTGTGTGTGTGTTCCCACCCTCTGACCCTTGGTCATAGCTGTTCCAGTCAAGTGCAGGTCGCCCTTTCCCCTCTTCCCACCCCTGCTCGCTCCTTCCTTCCTTCATCTTTGGCTTGCTTTACCTATCCCTGATGATCCCAAGAAAAGGAAGACAAGTGGGTGTTCCTCGTCATACCAGCCATTCTCCTTCCTCCGGATCGCTGCAGCCAAACACAGAGAAAAGGGGGTAAGCAGAGAGGCAGATAAATCAATGACACAGAAGCCGGGATGATTATCACTAAGTATACAATATGTTTTACTGTTCCGTGCCCACTCAAAGTCCTCGCTACCATTAGTGCTGCCTAATTTGATTAGCCAGCAAGGCCCCCAGAGACACCTAATCAGGTTAGCATGGATTTGGAAAGCTGCCCAGAGCAGATTTCGGATAAAGTTTTCCAGGATGAGCACTCAACGTTGCCAGGGAAACTGAAAGGCGGGTGGATGGTGAATGAAGGCAGGGGGGTGGGGGTGGGTGAAAGCCTGTAAGGGGCAGGAGCAATTCAGTAGGGGCACAAGGGAGAATTTGAGGAGCTTTACAGCCCAGGTTCTTCACCTATATCCTTTCTGAGAAATTCACAGGTTTGTAAGATAGAGATCTGGAAGGAATCTGAGTTCATCTAGTAACAATCCCTTCACTTTATAGTTGGGGAAACTGAGGCTCAGAGAGGAGAAAAGTCTTGCCTAAGGTCATCTAGATGATAAAGAGCAGAGTTGAGATTCAAATCCACCTTCTCTTTCCACTATGGCACACTGCCTCCTTGGCATGGCAAGTCAGAAGTCAAGTTACTTCTGTCTTACATTAAAAAGGAAGGATAAGAAGAATGAACCCCAGGCCAGGGCAGACAAAGGGTCAGGCAGGCACAGTGGAGTTGGAGGAAGACACTGGGGTGTCAGGGCAGCTTTGTTCACACCAGGCCTCATCCCTCTGACTCGAGAAGAGAGGAATGTGGTAGGGAGAAAGGCTGCTGGAACAGGGAAACCACAGACACTATTTAGGGTGGTGCTGAAGGCTTTTTTTTTGTTCATGGACCTTAGGAAAGTCACAGAATCTCAGTGATGGAAGGGACCTTCAAAAGTTACCTAGTCCAATCTCCTTCCCAGTGGGGGAATTTCTTCTACAGCAACCCTGACAGAATCACAAGATGTCAGGGACTTTGGAGACCATTTAACTCAGGGGTTTTAACCTGGGATCTGTGGACCCATAGGGTATGTAGATACCTATCTATATATACATATATAAATAAAAAATTTTGGGGGGGTGGGGATCAGTGAACTTGGACAGGAAAAAATTACACCTTTATTTCACTATAATTGGTTTTATTGGAAATCCTATGAATTTTACTGTATATGATTTTTTTTTGGAGGGCAATTGGGGTTAAGTGACTTGCCCAAGGTCACACGGCTAGGGTTTTGTTTGTGTGTGTGTGTGTGTGTGTGTGTGTGTGTGTGTGTGTCTGTGTGTGTCTGTGTGTTAAGTGTCTGAGACTGGATCCAAACCCAGATCCTCCTGACTCCAGGGCTGGTGCTGTATTCACTGCACCACTTAGCTGCCCCTATTGTATATGTTTTAAGACATTCTGAGAAAGGGTTTATAAGCTTCCTTAGAATGTCAAAGAGGTTCACAATGTAAAAAAAGGTTAACAACTCCTGATCTATTCTAATCCTCTTGTTTTACAGATGGGGAAATAAAGATTCTCAGAGTGATAGACTTAGCTCAAGTTCACATTGTAGACATGTGGCAGATAAATTATAATCTGGATCTTTTATCCTAAACTAAACTAAACATCTAGCCTATGTTAGAATACTTGAAAAAGGGCTTTATATATTATTTTATTTGATCCTCTAGAGATGGGGAACTCAGCACCTCATGAAATAGTAAATTCTGCTTTGGTATAGCTCTAATGATTAGGACATTTTTCCTTATATTGAGCTGAAATGTGTTTCTCTGTTACTTTTCTCCACTAGCCCTAGTAGTGCCCTCTGGAGCCAAGCTGCACAAAACCAGGCTCTCTCCCACACTGGATGGCTTGACCCACTGTCTGTGTCTTCCCTTCTCCAGGTCCTACAACTGATCCTTAAAGGGTAAAGGCTCCAGTTCTTTCACCATTCTGGCCTGTCTTCTCCTCTTGATCTACTCTGAGGATTAGTAGAAAATGAGAACATGTGGCCTAGAGAAGATTTAGAGGAGATGTGAGAATGGTCTTCATGTGTCTGAAAGGCTGCCATACCAAAGACAAGCTGGCTCTTCTCGGCCCCAAAGAATATAACAAGGAGTAATGGGTACAAGTAACACAGAGGTAAGTTAGAACTGTTGATATAAGGAAAAACGTTCACAGAATCAGAGCTATCCAAAGGCGGAACAAATTGTCTCAGATGGTCCTGCCTTACTCCAAGCAAATCCTGAATGTCAGCTACATTGCATAAAATGTCCCTTATAAAACCTGGGACTTGGAAGTGACGATCATATACCAGAGGTGTCCTCCTAATCCCAGAAGACAGTAAGCATGTCCCCCTCTGCTTCTTCTACAGGACAAACAATCCCAGCATCCTTCAAGTAATCTTCCCATGAGATGATTTCCAATCCCTCCATCCCCCCAGTTCTGGTCACCCTCCACTGGATACCTTGACATTATGATTGGAGACACAAACATGGCCAAAGTTCACCAATGAAAGGAAAGCCCGAGGGTGAGCTGGAGCCATGAATGATGCTCACTGGGTTTGGACTGCAGGCAAAACCACACAATCATCACATCCGCACTGAGCACCTCCAATGTATCAGGCCCAGCTTGGAGGGTAAGACAATTAAGAGATATGAGACTCCTACATGGGAAGTAACTAGAGGAGATGATAGGTAGTGAATAATCAATGTTTATTTGGGGTAAAAAAAATTAATGCCATTCATAGGGTAGAGAACTGTCTTCATCATTGTGTTCATTCATTCCTTTGACAGTTATTAAGTACTTATTACATGCAAAGTCTTTTAGTGCCTACCATGGCTGCTTGTACATAGTAGGAGGTAATAATGATTTTTTTAAAACAAGGAATCAGGCAATCACTCATGTGAAAAAGATCTGAAGGTCTTAGTTGTCCTCAGGCTTAATAAGGCCAATATATGAGGTATGACAGCTAGGTGGCACAGTTGATAAGAACAAGGACCAGAGTGAGGAAGACCCGAGTTTGAATTTTGCCTCAGATGCTTAGTAGCTATTACTCAACTTATGTCTGCCTCAGTTTCCTCAACTGTAAAATGGGAATTATAATAGCACCTATCTTCTAGGGTTATTGTGAGGTTCAAATGAGCCTTAACAAATGCTTGTTTCCTTCTTTCCTTTCTATAGCTATTAAATATGTGAAAGCAATCTTTCAATATTTTAAGGACCTACAGCTTCATCTATGTAGGTGCCCCTTCCATTTACTTAGACTATACTTCTGCACTCTGACCACTGCTTCCCTATTTTAGTAGATGGTTTAGAGACTGCTGTAGACTGAGCAACTGCTTGATGACCTATGCTCTGGTCCAGCGGTGGGGAACTTGCTGCCTTGAGTCCATAGGTTCCCCATCTCTGCTCTAGTCTCTTCCCATTTAGCTGGGCTGGTCCTCAGGTACCTCAGTAGGCACAGGTGTGGGCTAAGTGGTGGAGTGGGAAGAACCAAAAGCCCAGCTCAGTGACTTACTAGCTATGGGACCTTAGATATAAGGCTTCAGTTTCTTCATCTGTAACACAAAGAGTTAGACAAGAATGATTTCTAAAGCCCCTCCCACCCTTAGATTGCCAGCATGTGGCTCTTTCAGAGAGAATGGCCCTATATGGATATGTCAAGGAATCTATAGAGGCCAGGGGATCATACTCTGCTTGGAGCCACTGTTCTTCCTTCCTAATGCTGTGCCTCTGAAGGAGCTTTTTAAAATTCTACACAGAACCCACTGAGCAGTCAATGCCACTGAATCAGAGAGTTTGGTTTGATTGGGGCCCTGTGTGAAACCGGTGAAATGTCAACCTTTAAGCAATTACAACTGGGGTACTTCTAATGAGGTCTGAGGAGAAAAATAGCTGGGTAGATAGAGGCTGACAGCATGGAAAACAGGGGGTGAGAGGGGCTGGGAGATGGGGAGGGGTTCTGAACAGTCTAGTAACTGGGGAGGAGGGCTAGCTGACCTGTGTGTGACATGACTTCGTTGGGAGAGAAGCCCTCTCAAACCCAAGACCAAAGCCTTAGGGAGACAGGAGCTCTGGCTATGAGGTAGAGGAAATACATGTTATGTTTTATAGCAGATGATGATGTCACCTCTATGAGCCCTTTTTATATCATCGATCATAGAATCTAAGAGCTGAAAGGGATGATGAGGGTGGCATCTAGTCTACCTCCTGACAAGCGGTAATGAAGCCTCTCTTTGAAGTCTTCCAGCAAAGGGAACTCTTGCTATTTTTTCAGTTGTTTTTCAGTCATGTCTGACTCTGTGAAGAGTGATCCCATTTAGGGTTTTTTTTGAGAAGATATCAGAGTAGTTTGCCATTTCCTTCTCTACTTCATTTGATAGATAAGGAAACTGGCAAACAGGGTTAAATGACCCGCCCAGGGTCACCCAGCTAGTAAGTGTCTGAGGTCAGAGATGAACTCAGGAAGATGAGTCTTCTTAACTCCAGGCCTGGCGTTCTGCCCACTTTGTCACCTAGCAGCCCTTGTGGAACTCACTCCTCAGGACACTCTTCACACTCTGGGACAGCCGTTTCCTAACACAGAGTTGAAATCTATTTCTTTGCAATTTCCAACCTATATTTCTAGTTCTGGCCTTTAGGAATAAGACAGGAAGTTTGCTTCTTCTAAAAGCCCTTTTGAATACTTTAAGGCAACTCTCTTTCGACTCCCCACTCCCACACTTCTCTTCCAAAGGAAGTTCTTTCAACTGATCCTAATATGGCAGGGTCCCCCCTCCCCCAATCCTGTTTGCCCTGCTCTGTAAGTGCTCTAGCTTTTGTACCTAGGAGAGAGGCAGCTGTGGGCTGGCTGAGGCCATCCTGATGCCATTACAGAATGCAACTTAGGCTTTTGTGTTCCAAGGAAATCTTGTCAGAGAGGATGAGCACTTCCTGGGGACTCCTGCTTTGGGGGAATGCTGTACCAGATGATGCCCGAGAGCAAGATTCTGGTCTGTCAGCCATTTGCTGTCTTAATCAGTCACTTAACAAACAGAACATGGGCTTGGGAGCTGAGGAAAAGATGCTGAGCTGTCTCCTAGTCTTGCTGGAAAAAGCGGGAGTAGCCAGGCTGGTCTCTTCTCCAAACGAGTCAAGTTTGTTTCTGTCCTCACTCATGTTCTTCCTCTTACTGGGGATTCCTTCCATCTCCAATGCCTGCACTAAATGGGGAACCAAGCTCAACTTTCATGCTGCCCAGGTTTTTCCCACCTCCTTTAGTTCACATGGATATTTCTCCACTGGGCCTCCACAGACCTTAAGAATCTGTATAAATTCTTTTAGTCCTGAATTATGGACACGTAGTTATTTATTTTAAAAAAATATTTAACCATTCAACTTTTGTGTTTCTTGTCTCCCCTACCAGGCTATGTAAGAAGGGGTTAGTTAGCTTTGCTCCTTTTCTGGACTCTCTCACAGCAGTGCTAGGAAATGAAAATTCCCTATTAAGTGACACTGATGGAGGAGGAAGGAAAGATGGAAGCCAGGGCAGGAGAGCAGCACAGGAACACTAACCCTCACAAGGAGGTGAGGCTGGTGGTCAACACTGGGCCTCAGAGGATTTTTTAAGTTAAGTAGGAGGCAAAAGGACCTAAAAAAAGACTGCTTCTACTTGGGGTGGATGAAACAAAGGTAACAGAGAAGACAGAACTACTTGATTCCAATTTCTCTATAGTTTTTCTTACCAAGGAGAAAGATAGTTATACTGGGAAGGACAGGATAAAAGTGGCTAAGAGGGATCCAAAAGTGAAGATAAGAGGGTGAGAGCACCAGAGTCTCAGTGAGTACAAGTCACTAGGTCCAGATCATTTCATCCCAGGGGACAGAAAGAACTGACTGGTGGGTATACTGATCCACAGTCACTGTTCTCTGAAGAATTCAACAGGAAGAGAGGAGAGTGTTTTCAGGCCAGGGGTATACGAATGTGGTTTAAACTGTGAAATAAGAGAAGGGTTTGGGTGCCTCGAATTATATATAACAGTAGTAAGCTTGACTTAGATTTCTGGCAGAATCCTAGCCCTGATAATCAGAGAATGTATTAGCATAAAGAGTAGGAGGAGGTCATAACTAAGAGCTAGCCTGGTCAGGTCATGCCAGAATGGTCAGACTAACCTCATTTCCTTCTTTGACCAGGTTCATAGACAAGCAGATCGGAGGAATGCTGTGGACAAAGCCTAAGTAAACATGACATGTGACAGTCAGTATCCCTACTGGTGTGCTTGTGGACAAGATGGGAGAATGTGGACAAAATGACAGTACAGAAAGGTGAATCTGGAATGAGAGGAACAACTGGATCCAAAGTCTAGAGATTAATGTCCACTAACCTGGAAGAAGTCTTTAGTGGAGTGCCCCAGGGATCTGTCTTTGGACCAATCATGTTAAACAATTTTTATCAGTGACTTTGATGAAGGTATAGATGACATGCTTAATAAATATGTATATGATATCAAGTTGGAAGGGATGGCTAATATGCTGGGCATCAAAACTAGAATTTAAAAATACCCTGACAGGCTGATGCTAACAAGATGAAATATAATGGGGATAAATGCACAGCCCTGCACTTGGGACTGTGGCTGTAGTTGAAAAATCAACTATGTTAATATGATATTAAAAAGATCTTAGGATTTTTATTGACTATGAGCTCAATGAAGCAGCAGATGATGTGGGTGTATTTTAGGATACATTCCTTAATGTATGCTGGGGTAGAGAGGATAGTTTTGTTGCAACTCTCCTGGGTCAGATCATACCTGGTGACTAAGGCCTGTTCCAAGGACCACTTATGAGAAGGGGCCTTGATGAGCTGGGTTGAGGGTTACCAGGTTGGGAATGGGGCTGCGATCATCCCTTTAGAAACTAGGAATATGAACTTGGACAGCAGGAAATTGAGGGAGGGCATGATAAATGTCTTAAAAAATCTGAAGGGAAAAAACACTCATGAGGAAGAGGAAGATTTGACCCTCTAAGACAAAACTAAAAATAATGAATGGAAATCACAGATTAGTTATGGCTTAATACATGGAAATTTCCCCTAGTAATTGGAGCTATTTGAAAATGAAATGGGCTGCTTTGGAAGTCTGTAGTTAAATTACGGCTAGGATTCATGTTCTGAACAGAGTTAGACTAGATGAACTCTGAAGTTCCTTTCAACATTCCAAGAGTTTGATACCAAGACAAACCAGGAGAGGATGGGGTTCAGCAGCTGAATTCTGAAGGGAAAGGCAGAGGAGGGACTCCCTGGACAGGGTCATTCCTGTTGATCACCACACCCCAGATTTGGGAAGGAAGAGGGTTCTTTCCCGTAGCTCTGCAGTCCAAGTGGTGGCTCTGCCTCGCTCTAGGAAGGCTGAGGAGGTCTTGGCCCCAGGCTGCTTGGTTCTTGCCTTATTTTCTCCATCTGTAACACTGTAACAGTGTGCTTGCGTCTTCCAGAGGCCCCTCAGCTGGGGATTGCACTGATAAATTCACTGTATTACTTTGCACAAATCAATATCCCAGCACTTATCAGGGGTTGATGTGACCAAAATTGGTTTCAGCCAATTTGTGAGTGTAATAAATGTCCGTTTATCAAATCAATTCATTCAGCAGCGCTTCGCTGGCTGCCCATCTTCATGGCACCCACAGGGTTGCCAGGGTTTAGACCCACCCATGCTTAGTGAATTTCTAGACTTCCATGGAGGCCACAAGAGAGCCATAGGGCAGAAATTTAGTTATGCCTGAGATGTGGAGGTAGAGACTTGGCCCTTCAGTCATCCTATGCTGACAATGAAGGTCCCAGATGGAATCCATTTCCATGGCTCCTGAAGGACCTAACCATTGGCTTCTAGAGGCGGAGCCTCAGAGCGGGGGGAGTAGAAGATGGCTGTGACATACATCAAGGCTGGTTTGAGGTAGGGAAGAGGACGGGGCGCCAGCTCAAAGTTTCACCTGGGGTCCTGCCAGTTCTGGAGCTGCTAGGAACATGAGGGATCATCCAGTCACAATCTGCTCATTTCATAGATAGAAAAGCTGAGGCTCAGAAAGGAGAACTGACTTGCTAGGAGTCACACAATTAGTAAGCAGCTGAAGTGGGATGAGAACCAGGTCTTCTGACTCCAAGTCCAGTGGTTTTTGCACTAGGCCATGCTGCCCCGGGACCCTTACCCATTTAGAGTGAGACCTGGCATAGAACATGCAATAGAGAAAGAGGCTAGCAAATGCTCCCATCGCCTGTCCAAACCTTCCCATCTTGTAAGGTCTCTCTCCTCTAGGAAGCCTTCTTGAAGCTCCCTGACCACTGCTACTCCCACTGAGCTCTAGAGCATTCCATTCTCGGGCTCTAATGGCCCTGGGAGTCTAAGTCATCCTTGCTGATGCCTGATTATGCAGCACCTTGTTTGGCTCTCTCACTGCAGCCTACGTATGAGTTCCATCTCTCCAATGAGGTTATGAATGCTGAGGGCAGGGCACACATCAGCTCCTCCTCAGTTACCTTTGGACTATGCTGCCCAAGGCTAGGGCTAGATCTTCCTTCCCTCCGTCTCCCCCAAACTGTGAACTATTGAGGGTAGGGCCTTGGTGGCCCCCTTCACAGGGTCCTATCTGCAAGACATGATCAACACAAATGTGCTAATCTAACCCTGGTTGAGCCTCCTAAAAATTTTCCTGTACCCATCTGATTTTAAAACAGGGACAGATCTATAGTTCTTTTAGAGATCTGAGAATAATCCCAGTGGTCTCAGATTGTAGGAACAGGAATATTTCATGGCCTCCTCAGCCTCCTCTTCTGACCTTTATCTCACACCACCTAAGTAATGTCTCCTTCCCATTCCTATACCTAACAGCAAGCCTAGATTGTGGCAAAGGCCACAGGGCTATACAATACCCTTTTTCATGGCCCTGGCAGTCTTCTTAATCAGTTTTCAAGTTTATCTGGCCAACATACATTTGGAGCTTGAAATATACTGATGGAAGGCTAGAATGATGGGTTGAATATGTTTGTCCTGGTTAAATTTCATTTTATTAGAAACTTGGGTTCAGAAAACCAACATAAATATAAGACGTTGAGGCATGGCATCAAGTCATTAGAAGGTACTAGAAAACAAAAACTTGCCAAAAACTGAGAGATGATGTGACTCTGGAATCTGTAACTGCTGGGGATGGCTCAGGGGGTGAATTCACTGAATTATGGAATACTTCAGGGATCTATGATTCTGCTAGTGTGGACCCTCCTTCTCTGTATTAGTAGATAAACTTCTAAAGTTGCCATGCTTGAAAAATTACTCACCCATGGCCAATCTAGTGACTAGACTCTTAGAACTTCACAGGGCTAGTTTTTGAATGAGACTTCTAAAACATAAGCCATAAAAAAGCCACAGGATAAAGGAGGGTCAGGAATTTTGGACCTAACAGAAGAAATAAAGCCTATTTTCATAAGGGGGAAAAATTGGGAAATACTGAGATGCTGCTGCATCTGATACTGACACTCTCCCTCTCCAGTTGTTCCCCCCACACCCTACCTCAATACTGATAGGAGGCTTCCTCTTCTCTAAGGAGAAAGAATCTCTGAGGCCAGGGATCTAAAATGAGGGGTCCAGAGGGGACTCTTTACATCTCTCTGTCTCTCTGCCTTCTGGGCCTTAGAAAAGGAGCCTAGGACAGACCACATGCCTAACACTGAGACTAGTGGGGCTGTGAGGGCAAGGTAAAGGCTAGGATTCCCTGGGCCCTGGTCTGGCTGGTGTCCACAAATTAAGGGCTCTAATGTGTACCTTTCTCACTGGTGTCAAAGGCCCCAGGCTTTCCTCATCCATCACAATTTATAAGCAAGCAGGAACCACTTCTATTCACATGGGTAAAAGTGGGAACACTAGGCCTCTGTCCCTGAGGACAAATTTACTTCATTCTCTGGGTTAGATACTCTCAGCCTTGGCCAACCTGCTGCTACAAATGTACCACGTGTCTCCCCAGGCTGGGGACTGGTAGACCTGGTATATAGCTCTAGCTCTGTCCCTGTTAACTAGGATTCTGAGAAAACTGGAGGCTAGACCATACAAGAAATTTGTTGAAGGAACTGGGTTTTCTGACTCTAAGTCAGATCTTTCCATTATACCCATTTATTTCTTGGTTGTAGGGCCACCCAAATTTGAGGGGCAGGAGAATGAGAACACACAGAAGCAGTAGTTGGAGAGAAGAATCATGAGAACACAGTGTTAGACAGCCCTTTCTCAGAGAACTGTTCTGAAGAAAGTACTCTGGCAACTGTCCCACGCTATATACATTACAGAAATTATGATTCAACATTTTATCTGTGGAAGATGGAACTGGGCCCTGTAGATATAATACTAGATTCGGACACAGGCTTTGCTCTCAAGAAGCTTATTATCTAACAGGAAAAGAATGAGTTTACAAGTAACTACACTAAGTGCAAAGAAGAATAGGAGGAAGGAGGTGGGGCAGGTTCAGTGAAAGCTTCATGAGGTGGTGGCCTTGAAGTGAGAAGGATTTCAATTTGTGAGTATGGGGGAAGCTCCCTCAAGGCAGAGGTGATATCAGGAGACAACAGAAGGCAAGACGCAAATTAGTCCAATTAGGATGGAATCTAAATCAAATATATGGCAGGGTGCTGAAGGAACTAACTGGAAGATGTGACTGCTGAGTTACTCTGTGTGATCTTTGAAAGGTCACAGAAATCTAAGATGGGAAACAGTGTGAGACAAGGAATGGAGGCTCCAGATTTTGGGATGTGCTCTATGATAGTCTGAGGATTCACACTTTATTTAACAGGCAGTCAGGAGCCAATGAAGGTTTTTGAGGAGAGCATCACTTTGGTCACAGCAGTGTGATGGGAAGGCGATTTAGAGAGCGGGGTGACGGATGGTCTGAGGTGGGCACTCTAGAAACAGGGAGACCAGCGAGAAGACTATGACAATAATTTGGTCAACAGGTGATGAGGTCCTGAACTAGGGTGGTGGCATTGGGAGTACTGTGAAGGAGCAGGATACAGGAGAGAATGACGAAGGAGAAAGAGCAAGATTGAACAACTGATCAGACACGGGGTGGACAAAACTGAATTCATCACCTTCCCTCCACACCCTAAGCCTGTTTTTGGTTCTCTCTCTGATATCTCTATTTCCACTGCTGGCATCAGTGTCCTTCCAGAAACCTATTTCAGAACCTTCTCTTCGGCTCTCCTTCCTCCCCCATCCCACAATTATGGGGCAAAGAGACTCCATGCTTGGTGAGTCACATGTGATCACACAACTAGCAAGTGTCAGAGGCAGGATCTAAACTCAGGTATCCCTTGACTCTAAGTCCAGTGGATTTTTTCCATTACATGGGGTTAGCTCCTACATTCTGGGGAACACATTTAAGCAAAGAAGGCAAGGAAGTAGTAGTCATAGAGAGATGGAACAGGCATGAAGTTAAAATGTTACACAAGAGATGGGAGAAGAGAATATTAGGAAGAAAGAGGGGTGGGTTAATAGAGCCCAATGCTGATGAGAAGTCAAGGAGGATGAGGTTAAAGCATCAGATTTAAATCAAATATATGCCAGGGTGCTAAAGGAACTAACTGGAAGATGTGACTGAGTTACTCTGCGTGATCTTTTTTTTTTGGAGGGCAACTGGGGTTAAGTGACTTGCCCAAGGTCACACGGTTAGTTTTTGTATAAAATGTCTGAGGCCGGATTTGAACTCAGGTCCTCCTGACTCCAGGGCTGATGCTCTATTCACTGCACCACCTAGCCGCTCCTCTGTGTGATCTTTGAAAGGTCATAGGAAATAGGGGAGAAAGGTTAAAAAAAAAAGTGGAAGGGTAGAGTGAGGAAAGGGTGGAACTGTCAAACTTTGGGTCAGTAAATTTGACTAATTCTTGGGAAGATTCTAGAACATATTAAAAGGATAGTCTCAGAGCATTTACAAAAAGACACAGGAATCACCTAGGAACTAGTACAACTTCATGAGTAAGTCATGCCAGACTAACTGTCTTTTCTTTTTTTGGTTAAGTATAGATGAGGAGAGAACAGTAAATGCGATGGACATGCATGTCAGCAAACACTTTACAGGGTCTTTGGGAAGACATGGTTTCCTTATCTATAAGAAAGAGTACACTGTGACAGTACTCAGCTGAATAACTGGATCCAAAGCATGGTCAAAGGACCAGTCCCTCTCCTCAGTGAGGAGCACCAGGAATCTTTGTCTCTGGCCTGGGATATTTAATGACATGGATGAAGATGAGAGCCTGGTCAAATGTGCAAATGCCCTAGAGCCAGGAAAATCAGCCATACCTTGTCCTCTACACCTAGAGCTCACCTGGAGAGCTATGTGCAGTTATATTCACCATATTTCAGGAAGCACTCACTGATAAGCTAGAAAATGGCCAGAGAAAGGTAGGGAGATGGGAGAGGGGCCATGGAGTGCAGTATCTGAGAGGTTGTCATGTGGAAGATGGATGAACCTGCTTTTGTTAGGCCCAAGAGGGAAGAATGAGGAGCACTGGGTGGTGGATAGAGGCTAGCTGTGAGGAAAAGCTTCCTAACAAGGATAGCTCTTCCAAAAGTGGACTGCCGCTTTAGCAGGTAGTGAGTTCCCATAGGAGCTAGTGAGGCCTGCTGCAGGGATAGGGTGACTACTTATTATGACCACAATTATTAAGGGGGGAGGGAAATAAAAATTACTAATGAAGATTCAAAATTGCTATTATTATATGCAGAAAGCAGAGTACATTTAACTGTGGGGTTTATCTTTGAAGAAGGGAGCAGTACCAGCCATGGTCCTGCTGATGGCGGTATGGTGTGTAAGTGGTGGGTCAGCCAGTAAAAACCAGGGAGGTGCTGGAGGTCACTTATGGGATGGGATTCTCAAAGCCTGCTTCTGCATACCTCTGGGACTTTGTCAGTCACGACTCTAGCTTTAATGTGTCTCTTCAGCTTGGATTTCTTCTTCATGTTTTAAAGCCAATAATCCCTTATATTTAGGTGGTTCTTTATAAGGGGCTTTCTCATCTATTCTCTCAACTGATCCTCACACAACACCCTTGTGAGATAGGAGATACTAGCTCCTTTTAAAAGATGGAGAAATTGAGGCCTAGAGAAAGTTAAGTGAATTGATTGAGGGCACACAGAGAGTCAGTGGCAGAGTGAGATGTTGAACTCATGTCTACTGGACTTGAGCCGAGAGCTCTTTCTTTGGGAATTAGCTGCTTCTGAGACTGAGGGTCCTTGGTGGGGGGAGCTGTTAGTTGGGATTCTGGATATCTCAGGGAACATACTCCTCCCCCATGCCAAGAATGAGATGACTAAAGAAAAAGGAGTTGTTGTCAAATGAGAAATGCAGGTCCATTCCCCTGCCCCTCCACTAGCTTCCCGACGCCTCACTTATCTTGTTAGCTTGAGACACGGGCAAGGGGAGGAAGGTCAAAGGGCAGTGGGCAGATTGCTGGCTGAAGGACCTTGAGAGAGCCCAAGAGGAAACATTATAGTGGCAGGTATGTCCTGATCTGTATGGACATAAAAGGCCAATAGGAGATGTTTTATTAAATCTCTGGTAGGGTCATTTGTCTCTCCTTTCCAAGGGCCCCTCCCCTCTTCCCCTTCACCAATAAGAAGCAGCCCAGCAGAGAGCGAGCAAAGGGTTTGTTCCTCCTGCGTCCAGAATAAGCGGAGGCTGGGCAAGCCCATCCTGTTGTGGTAAGGTGGCAGGGTGGCTGGTGGGCATGCTGGCATGGTGACAAGTCACCTGCTACTTACTCCTCAGTGTCACTGTGGATCAGTTTCCCCTTCTCTTGGTCTGTTTCTGTAAAAGGTCCCTGCAAGGACTGAATTCTATGACCTATGTGGTAACTGGCCCCGCTGGGAGCTCTGTCAAGGGGAGACAATTGGGGTAGTTTCCTCCTGAAAAGGGAGGGGCACTGCGTGGTTTGGGGACAGCTTAAAAATCGAGGCTGCCTTCAATGAAGCAGTGGCCAACCTTCTGACCTTGGGCTAACAGCACACTGGGTCAGGCGGCTCCGACAAATCCTTTTGCCTTTAGAAACAGGCTGGTCCCTTGGTCCCGGTGATTAGGACCCTTGTTCCCTGATGAACTGGGAATAATAGAGGGTCAGGCTGGGGAGGTCTGCCTTCCTTCCTTTTTCAATTAAATCTTTAATTGCTTTCTGGAAGGTGACAAACTTTCCTCTGGAGGCCCCAGAGGGAAGGACACAATTTCAGCCTGATGGCTCCTTTTATCACCCAGGCTTGGTAGCTAGATTGGAAATTTGTAGCTTGATGGCTTGGGGTAGCCCAGTATGTGGTGGCAGAGATCAGGGCTATGCTTAGGGAGCAGGGCTGGCCTTACAAGTGAGGTAAGAAGAATCAGGAGGCTCCAACAGCACCCTCCCAGTTCCCTTCTTTCTTCTGATCTAACAGAAATGCTATCATTCTCCTTCTCCTACCTTGATTCATAGCCCTGGGTTAGACCCCTAACACCAGGCACTTGGTCTCTTGAAGGTCTCTGTGAAAACATGCACCTGTTACATTGAAGTGGAAGGAAAGGATGTCTTAAAAACATCATGGCATGCTCACTCGGGAGTCAGAAAACCTGGGTTCTAGTCTTAGCTGACACTTTATAGCTATGAGATTCTGGGCCAGTTACTTTACCTCAGCCTTGGTTTTTTCATATGGGAATAATAATACTCAAATTACCTCAGGAGAGGCAATGTGGCGTAATGGAAAGAACACTGGACTTAGGAACCCCAGTTCCAGTACTTCCTAGCTGTATGACCTTGGGCAAGTCACATAACAAAGATGATGAAGATAGTTGAGATGTAAATGCATTTTACATTCATTCTCTTTTGAGTCTCAGAGAGATTAAATGTCTTTGGTGCCACAGCTGCCACGTGTGAGAGGCAGATTCTGAACCTTTCTTGATTCTAAGTCCAGCCCTCTCTGACTTATAATCATCTCAGAAGGGACTGGCTGGCTGGGACAGCAGTGCATGAGGAGGATTGAGTAAGCAGGTGCCAGGGTAGGCACCTCACTTCAGGTCTCCGATCTCAGAGATTCCAGATGGCAAAATGGGCTCCTGGAGAGAGCACTAGACCAGCAGCCAGTGGGTTCTAGGCCCATTTTGCAGATGATGAAACTACTGCTGTGTGACCTTGGATAAATCTTTGGATTGGGTAATTTATAAGGTTCCTTCCAGCTCTAATGCTCTGAGAAATAGAGTCGCAGCACTTTTGTTCTGTCTAGACTTGACAGGATACTTACAATGAATGGATTTGTACGTGTCATTCTGCCCATCCTGGTATGACTATCCCACCTCTCAAGGGCCTGGGCTGAATCTATGCTCTAAAGGTACCCATGGGGCAGGAGGCCTAGTATGATTGGGCAATTATTTACTCTTTAAATATTCTGAAAACAATCTCTCCTTTTTGCTGGCCAGCCTGTTCCCTGGCCACCTCTCCACCCTCAGGAGGAAAGTGGCACGGTTCTACCTTTACCATTACACCAGGAGTGTCAGGATGCAGGGCTGCCAGGGGCACAGCATGATGCTTACCTGCTCCCACTGTGGCAATGGCACTCTCCTGGCCAATGATGTGCTCCTTTAGCCGCTGCTCAAGAGGGAAGCGTCGACGTTCCTCAGCCTCGCGCTTTCGTTGCTTCTCCTGGTACTGGCGGAGAAAAGGACAGTTTGGAATGCAGCAGTGTCTGCCACATCCTGGGTCATCCCACCCCAGCCCACGGGCCTCCCAGGGGAAAGAGATCCTGCATTTTTTTTCTTGGTCAAAATGAATGCCCAGTTCTGTACTGGCTGCAGAGCAGGAGCTCCATGATTTCATTTGAAACAGAGAGAGAAGTGGGCTAGGGAGCTCAGCAGTCTGGGGCAGGGAAGTAAAGGACAGGAAAGGCCTAGAACCCAGACTTCATTCCTGGGAAAACCACAAAGCAGTCACAGGAAGGGAATACTTGAGAGTGAGGAGGGTCCTTCTCAACAGCAGACTCAGCCCAGAGCTGAATAGACTCTCTATTGCCACAATTCAATTCATTTCATTCAATACTGATTAGAAAGCCAACCCTGTGCTCAGCAATGCTATGGGGAAACAGGAGCAGAGGGGGGCATGGCCATATCCTGAGGGGCTAACAGTCGAGCTGTATGGTGGGGAGGCCAGAATCCCACCTAGGAAATCATTAGAAAACAATGCATTAATCTCACTGCTGGGCACAGACTCTAAGCAAGTCAAAGACAGGAAGGTCCCATACTACCAAAATATTTACAGCAGTGCCTTTGTGGTGGCAACAATCTAGGAACAAAGCTAGTATCCACCAACTGGAGAAGAGTTTAATAAGTTCTGGTATATGAATAGAATGGAACATTACTGCACCATAAGAAACTATGAAAAAGAAGACTTAAGAGAAACAGGGGGAGACTTGTATGAACTGACAATGAACAAAGAAAGAAAAGCCAAAACAATATACACAGTTACATGGCACCAAAAGGTAGTGGAGCTCAGGGGAACTGGCCCCCTCTTCTCTGAAGTGAGGTGTGGGCTTTGGGTACAGAATGCTAGATATACTGTCAGGCTCTCCTGGGTCATGGATTTCAAGCATCGAGGGAGGGGCTTTACAGGCCTAACAGCCTTACTGTGCAAACTACTAGCACAAAGAATGAGTGGCCGAGCTGGGACTCCAATGCCAGTGCTTGTTGGTAGAGTGTATGCCATTCAGTTTGTCTTGGTGGGTGTGAGGGGCGGTACGCTGAGAAGTTACTGTGCTGTAAAAAAGGTTCAATAAGGGGCAGCTAGGTAGTGCAGTGAATAGAGCACCAGCCCTGGAGTTAGGAGAACCTGAGTTCAAATCCAGCCTCAGATACTTGATATACTTACTAGCTGTGTGACCTTGGGCAAGTCACTTAACCCCAATTGCCTTGCCTTCCCCCCTCCAAAAATAAAAAAAGGTTCAATAAAAGTTAAAAAAAAAATATGACCATGTGCTAAATGATGTGGCCCAGACTTCAAGGGGACCCTGAGCAGTGGAAGGCTCAGAGCCAAAGTGCAGAAAGTGGGCAGAAGAAGAAAGGGAGGAGTCTTTCCTCAGTGTTTTCATTTTATCTGTGTCCATTAGCACCGGAATGTGAACTCATGGAACCACAGACTCATAGACACTCACAGCTGAGAGAGACCTCAGAGAGTAGCTGAGTCTACTTTCCACCCTAGCTTTAACTCTTTCTAAGTCTTTCCAGCAGGAGATCATTCAGCCTCTGACTGGTCAATTGCAGTGACTGGGAGCTGGGCCTCTTGGATTTTTCTGGGACTGAGTCCAAAGTTGCCTTTCCAAAAAATAACTCTACTACTTTCTGAGGCATGCCCTACCCAACTCCCCATCCCCCTGCCCCTGTGGCTCATCTTTTATTGGATGCGCTGATCAGGGTCCCTCCTGGGCACGGGGATTCACCAAACCTAGGCCCTGTCAAAAAAGTCCTGGCTGCAGACTGCTTTTGCGGGCAGAGTGGATAAAAAATATCAGCCACTCTGGCAGTGTTTTCCTGAGATGGTAGTGACCCTGACAGAAGTTAAAAACAATAAATAGCAAACAATCCAATTTTGGCTGTTGCTATCAGTCTGTAACTGAAAGCTCCCATCAGTCCCCATGTTTCATATGGAGCAATAACTTGGCTGCTGATCCCAGTGGAACGATGCTTGCGGGATGGAATCCAGCGTGTCACCGTATGGCTCCCTCAGGCATGGCATACATCACTGAGCTCTGACTCCACCATCCATATATCTGCAGCTTTCTCTAGTTACCCAGGCAGAGATGAGGCCCTAGGTTTGGTGCTGTGTGAGGTGTTTTCCTTTGGGAAGAACACAGACTTGGTAGGCACAACTTAAGTCACTTCCCCAGATTGTCATGCAACAAGCAAGAGGTCCCTTAGGGGACTGGGAAAGGTAGGAATTTCTTAGGTCACAGAAAATTGGAGCTGGGAAAGGACCTTAAATTTCATCCAGCCCAACCTCCTCCTCTTATAGATGAGGAAACAGACCCACGGAGAGGAAATGACTTGCTTGAGGTCAAGTGGCAAAGCTAGGATTTGAACTCGGACCTTTTGGTGGTCAGTCTAGGGCTCTCTGCATAAGTCTCAAACCAGATAAGACACAGCCTGTGTAAACTCTGAAGAAATGGGGCTATCTTGTTTCTCTTTGGCCACCCCCACCCCCACCTGGAATATCCTCCTTCCTCATGCAGCTCTAGCGATGCCTTATGTATGATACCTTTCCTGATCCCTCTGATGGTCAGAGCCCCCCTCTCTCAAATTAATTCATATTTATTTGCTTTCTATTTACTCTTTTAGATTTACATATACATCTTCTCTGTTGAGAGTGTACGATCTTTTCTAGTACGTATTGTTTCTTTCCTCATCTTTCTAACCCGAGTGCCTAGCACTAACTGGTAATTGTATTCTGAGAGTTGAATGGAGGGCCCTGTATACAGAAGGCACTTAATAACACTTGCTGAATCGTTGCACTGAATTTGGCAGAAGGAAGCTTCTTTATTGGTTCAGGTTAATTCAGTTCAAACCAGGACAATTGTTAAGCATTTACTATATACGAAGGACTATTAAATACCCACAATGTAGAGAGGTAGTGTGGCAGAGTGGGTAAGGAATGGTCCTTTGTTTTGGAATCAAGTGGACATGGCTTCAGGTGTTGTCTCTGACACAGGCAGGTCATGTGTCTTTGGGGAAGTCCCTTCACCTCCTAGTACCCCAGAAAACTCTACAATTTCACTCTGCAAAACAAGTACAGATCTGATAATTGTATAGAGATATAACTTAATAAGAGAGAGAGACAGACAGATGGGGGGAGAGAGAGAGGAGGAGGAGAAAAGGCCCCAAGAGAACCTTGAAAGATAGTCATCCTGAGAACCAGGAGAGTACAATGTCACTGAAGCCAAAAGAAGAGTCTTCAGGAGGGGATGGTTCCTTGTGTCAAATGCTGAACTGAAGTCAAGAAGGATGAGAACTGAGAAAAAGATCACTGGATATGACATGACACTCATCTATTCCCAGTATTCCCTCTTTAAAGCAGGTAAAATACTGCTGGAAAGAGATTTTAGAACTTCTCCAGTGGCTGGCAGTTAGAGGGAGCAAGATTTGGACTCAATAAAAGGACAAAACCCCCAACCTTCCTACAGTTAGAAATCTCCAACAGTCGAATGGGTTGCTTATTAGGTGAACTTCTCGATGTTGCAAGTTCTCCAGCAGGCTGCATGACCTTGGTGTGGATGGAGTACAGGGAATTCCTGATTAACATTTGAACTAGATGCTCTTTGAACTCCTTTCTAATGGAGCTTCAACGTTTTAAAGACAACGGGGAAGAGGAGGGGTCTTGTTCAGTTTGTCAAAGGGGACAACCTTAGTGCTAATGGGCAGAGGTCATGGAGAGGCAGATTACAGTTCAATATAAGGAAGACATTTCTAAATAACCACAGCTATCCTGCAGTGGACCAGGCTGCATTAGAAGTCAGTGAGTTTTGTGTCCCTGAAGTATCCAAGTAGAGACTAGGAAACCCCTGTTGGAGACTAGTTGAACTTCTAAGAGTTTCGGAAACTTTGAAGACCTTTCCTGAGTGTGTTGAAGGAAAGAACAGAGCATTATGGTCTTTATATGTCTGCTGTTTGTCCCCTTCTGGCTTAGTTCATTCTTAGGAAGCTAGAAGAATAGCAGACTGGCAGGATGAGCTGGTTGGCTCCTCACTGTGGGTCCTGAAATGGACTCTTTCTAGGTTTCCATCCCCTTTCCTGTGGGAAACAGTGTGTACCTCTGGGATGTGGGCATCAGCAGTAGAGTGCAGTGCTGGGCAGGCCAGGTTGGACCCCATATGGGATCGTAATCCACACAGTTGAAGAAATGATGAAGGGGTTGTGAGTGGACAAAGTTTAAGAAGCCCTGGTCTAGAGAAGGTAGACAGGACGGGCAGCACAAAGGCGGCCAGAAGTGGAACATACCGAGTTACCTAAGATAGGACAGAACATCTTAAGGGTCTGAGTCTAGAAGATATACGTAAGCACAAGACGCTGATGTGGTCCTGACCCTGGGGGATGCTGTTGCTCTTTGCCTTCTTTGTACCTCTGCGAGCTGTAGGCAGAGCAGCCTTCCTACCTGTGTGAGAGACAGAGAATCCCAAAGGGCCAGCTGGTTGCTGATTAGATCTGGTAGAGGCATCCAGAGGCTGGATTAATTCTCCCATTAACCCAACTCCTTTGTCCAGTGTCCTCTCCCTTGTTGTGAATGGACCTTACTCATTTGGAAATATCCCAGTTACTGGTCACTGATGCTTCACCTCCTCAAACTCTAATCAAACTCTGAGTGGATTGTGTTTTATAATCTGTAAACAGTTAAATGATCTTATTCAAGTATAAACTGAGTACTTGTCAGTTTAGGGAGAGAGAAAAGGGTCCTGTCTTCAAGCAATTTGTAATCAAGTTCAGAAGAGAAGACATATGTGAGGAAGGGAATAGGAGGGTCTTGGAGGCTAGCTGTCATGGGCTGGGTAGGAGGGAATAAGCCTGAGCTTAGCTGGGAACCATGAGGATGGAGATGCAGAGACAGGATGATGTCCTAGAAAGAACATTGGTGCAGCATCTGGCTTTCTTTGATCCTGGCATTCCTTTGTACCACCTTAACCTCTCTTGGACTCAGTTTCCTCTTCTGTCCCTGGTAATAAGAATACTGGCACTAACTGCCCCTCTGCAGAATATGGGGGTTGGACTATGGGTCTCTTCCAGGTCAAAATCTTTTGATTCTATGAGTGACATGGTCCTGGGCCCAAATGCTATCCTCAGGTATCTTGGGAGAAAGGCAATTGGGTCCTGAGGCAATCCACTGGAGGAGGGGGCTGAGAAGGTGATTATGCCACAGGAGGCATGGGATGCCTGGTTGGCAGGCACTGGGGGTGTGGCGCCTAGAAGAACATGAGCAAGTGAGCCCATCTTCTTAATAAAAGACACATGCAATTAGTTTCTGCAGCCCTCACCTAGAAACGGCAGCCACTGGCTCCCAGCAGCTAATCTGGGTTGGGTAATCACGTTCACTGGCTCTCATCATCCTTGATTTGACATGGCACCCCTCCTGGCTGTGACGACATTTACCGGAAAGTGTTCTGGGCCCCAGGCTGAGGCCTGGCTCCAAGCTGGCCAGCAGGGTGGGACTGCTTACATGGGAGCTGAGAGTAAGGGCTAAGCCACCCCTGTATCTTGCCTGGCTTCATTTTTTCAGGAAGGGGGAGAAACAATGTGTGTGTGTGTGTGTGTGTGTGTGTGTGTGTGTGTTTGTGCAGAAGCAGCAAAGGAGTGGCCAGGTGGCGCAGTGAGTAAGAGTGCCGGCCCCAGACTTGGGATGACCTGGGATCGAATCCAGGCTCAGATACTTAACACCACACCCAAAAATAACTGGCCATGTAACCTTGAGCAAGTTACTTAACCCCAATTGCTTTAAAAAAAAAAAAGCAGCAAAGGTGAGTGACAGGTGGATTTATCTCTGCATGGTCAGAGAGAAGAAGGGCAAGGGACAAGCAGGTTGACCCAACAAGAGGACCACCAGTAAGCTTTGTTCTGAAAGAAGCATGTGTTTGTGGTGGGGAGAGTAGGGAGGAACAGGCACAAAGATCTTTAAGAAATGGTGCCACATCTGAAGAGCTGTACTGACAAGCTGGAATGTTTTCAGAAGATGGTAAGTGGTTAAAGGAATGGGAGATGTTTAGACTATAGAAGAGAAGACTTGAAAGGAAACAGTTGCTGATTTCCTCCACGCTATCATGCTAACCTGGCTGAACCACAGAAGGACCATGGGAATTGGCCTCACTAAGCTTTTCAGATTGGTATAAAAGAGTGAACAGGAATTCGGGACTGCCTTAGATCCATCCCACAGAAAGGCGCTTGGCACAGGACTGGGTTTACAACTCAGTTCTGTAAATGGTTGAGCACACCGCAGGGGTTGTGGAAGCGCCCAATGGAGGGGACAACTGCTTAAAGCCTGGAGATTCTTGCATTTCCCCCAAGGTCATGTCCACATTTTCCTACCATCTGTCTAGTCAAAGATTCAGAGTCCAGTTGGAAGGGACCTCAGAGGTCATTTATCCCCATCCATACCTAGATATTCCTGACATATCCCTGACAAGTGGCCATCTTGGTTCTGCCTGGGCCTGCAGTGGCAGGGAACCTGCCCTGGGGCAGGTGATTCTACTTTTGGATGACTCCAATTATTAGGAAGAAGTTTTGTCTTCTGTCTAGATAACCTCTTACTGTGCTACAAACTTTCACCCATCACTCCTAGTTCTGTCCTTTCCTCCTCCAGGTTACACCTCCCCTGTGTCTTCAGTCTGATGACCCTCCCCTCTATGCAACAGAGGTCTTCAGGCAGAGGGCAGATCACAATCACTTGTTGGGTATGTTGTGGACAAGATTCTTGTTCATGGAGAAGTTGGACTAGTTGGCCTTTGAAGTCCCCTCCCCTACAACCACGAGATTCTGTGATTCTGTACTCTTTGCCCAGAAAATATCACTGGCTTTCATACTGGTTCTGTATCCAGCTCTTCAGGCTAGCAACTGAGTTTCCAGTCTGGTCCTAGCCCTTGCCTTCCCAACAGTTCTTTCTACCTCAGTTGTGTCACTCTCCTCACTCATGCCTGGCTCATTCCCACCTTTAGTTTATTAAAATTTTTTTTTATTCCCTCCATTATTCATGCTATTCCCTGGCCCAGAAAGCCTTCTTCCCTCCTCCTCTTTTCCTATCCAAATCCACTATGTCCTAAAAGCCCTCCTCCAGTCCTACCTCCTCCAGGAAGCCTTCTCCAATAATCCGTTCCACCCTGATTGCTTTCTTCTCTGAGCCCATACAATCCTTAGAGGTGGAGACACACAGGTTAGTAGCTGACCATATGCAATCTTATATTGTCCTCAATGATCCATGTCATGAGTCTTGTCTCCTTAACCAGACTGTGAGCTGTTAGAGGTCAAGGCTCACATTTCTTCTTTTTCCCCACTGAGCCCATCATTGCAGGAGACAGAGTGCATTTGTTCATTCGTCCATCCACCCATCCATCCAACAAACATTAAGCCTCTATTATGTGAAATGCACTGTGCTAGGTTCTGGGGACTAAAGGACAAAAGCCAAACAGTCCTTACTCTCAAGGAGCTTAAATTATAGTAGATGCTCAACCTCATGGTCAATGAACGACTAAAGAAGCCCTATACTATAGTAGCTCTTTGCATGTGATTGGGCACACAGGAGTCACTGGCTGAGTGATGAGCTCCAGGCTCTGGACTGGGGGGCCTGAGCAGACAGAGGGGTAGGTCTCTTACTGTTTGCCATTCTCAAGATACAAAGACAGCCTTGTCAGTCAAGCTGGAGAAACGGCTTGGAATTCCCATTCTATGTGGCTCTACTATGCCTTCTATACAACTCCTGAGGAAAGACCCTGTTTTGGGAGGCAGTAAAAAAGAGGCCCAGTAGGAGTTTTGTGCATGGCAGCAATGCACAAATCCTTGTTCCAGATGATAAGGAGATAGTAGGGGCAGAGGGGAGCCCCTGTTTCCTCCAGGGAGGCTTCCTTTACTATCCCATCCCACAGGGCTCTGCCTCTCCACTATAAACCCCCACCCCTCTTAAGTCTGGACAGAAATTACTTCATGAATCACACAGGTGGACAAGATAGCCCTTGATTCTCTCTGGTGTCCCCCCCCCCCACTTTGGCAGTTCTCTCTGAATATGTCTCATCACCCTGCTTGCCAAGCTGAGAGCACCGCAAGGGAGGACCCTTATTTTCTCTTCTCATATCTTCCAAAACACAGCCCAACACATGTCCGGGAAGAGAGGGAAATAGTGCCACATAAAGCAGTAGGAAGAGAAAAATGGCCTCAGTAAAAAGGGATAGACAAGGTCAAATCTATGAGAGCACCTGTGATTGATTAAAGAGAGCACTGAACTTGGAGTATGGCAGCTTGGGTGTGAGTACTGACTACCTCGGGTTATCTTTTTTCTTTTGAAGGGGGGAGGGCAGGGCAACTGGGGTTAAATGACTTGCCTAAGGTCACATGGCTAGTAAGTGTTAAGTGTCTGCGGCTGGATTTGAACTTAGGTCCTCCTAACTCCAGGGCTGGTGCTCTATTCACTGTGCCACCTAGCCGCCCCATGGATTATCTTTCTAAGCTTTAGTTTCTTTTGCTATAAAATGGGGATAATCATAGGTGCCTTTCAAAAGATTCAGAGCTGGAAAGAAAGAACCTTAGAGATGATCAACTCGTGACTCTCTTGCTTTTTAATATGTGAAAGCTGAGACCAGGAGATAAAAAGGAAGGGACTTGTCCAAGGTCCCACATGTAGCAGTGCAGGGATCTGAATTCAGCTCCTGATTCCAAATCAAACATTCCTTTTGTCATATTATTTTGCCCCAGAACAGGTCTGTGTTGAATAGTAACATGGTGTAAGCTATAAGGGCCACTAAAGCCATCTAATCCCCAGCCTTGGTCCAGTCCTTCCCCTGGATCCTAATGGTCTTCCTGGGCAACTGACTCTGTTGCTCACCTGCCCTACTGTCTTGGCAGACACCTAGGCCCAGCAGCGGGGCCTGCGGCCCATTAGGCCCTTGCATTCCCAGCTGCTGCCCAAACAAATTAAAAATACATAGGAAATGTTCTTGCTAGTCTGTCATGGGAATATGCAAATAAAATCTATGTGGTGGCCTATCGGGCTAATATTCCTGCCAATTCATTCTCTGGGTGTGATTAAAATGAGCAATAAATTCCCCAGCAGTCTCAGTGGATTGCGGAGTAGGGAGGGGAATGCAGGCTTATCCCAGCACGTCCCCCTTAGCTGTGTATTCATCATGGACCAGCTTCCCATATTTTTGTTTTATCTACCATTATGTACAGAAAGATAGAGATAAAGATATATTTCCAGTCTTCTCTTCTGTCTCTTAGTTAAAATGTGGCCATAACTTTAAACTTTCAATTCTCTGCCTGTCGAAATCCTTCCTGCCCTTCAATACCCAGAGCAAATGTCACTTCCTCCAGGAAGCCTTCCCTGACCATCCCATGCCATAAGGATCTTTCTCCCTCTTTGAAACTCCCAGTATACCCTAGACACCTCACTTGAATCATTCTGTAGAAAAAGAACTTTGGGTTAAGTCGGTGGGCCCAGATGGTCTTGGCTCTGCTACTCACTTTCTATGTGACCTTGGCAAGCCACTCATCTGGATCAGTTTCCTTATTTACAAAAAGACAGATTACCCTCAAGCACTTAAGAAGTGCCTTTTTTGTCTTTCAGTTGTTTCCGACTCTCCATGACCCCTTGGGGGTTTTCTTGGCAAAGAGACCATTTCCTTCTCCAGCTCGTTTTACAGATTACTTGCCCAGGATAGATGACTTTATGCCTGCAATGGGCACAATAAGTAGAGCTAGTACTGCTGGGGGCAGCTAGGTGGCACAGTGGATAGTGGAAGGTATGGAGTTAGGAAGTCTCATCTTGAGTTCAAATGTGGCCTCAGATACTTACTAGCTGTGTGACCCTGGGCAAGTCACTTCACCCTGTTTGCTTCAGTTTCTTCTTCTATAAAATGAGTTAGAGAAGGAAATGGCAAACCATTCCATTACCTTTGCCAAGAAAACTCCACAAGGGGTCATGGAGAGTCAGACACAACTGAAAAACGACTGAACAACAACACAGGAATAATGATTTTTACTACCAATTTCACAAAGTTCACTGTGTTGTGAACAAAGTGCTTTGGAACACCAAGTAATTACATAAAGACGAGCTGAATATAATCACTGAGCGTGTTAGGGAACAGGGAAAGATAAGGTAGAAAAGACAGGATGGGACTGGATAGTAAGTCTCACAAGTCAGGCAGAGAAATCTAGATGGCAGGCATAAATAATGGCAGCGGCTTATCCTTCTATGCAGCACAAAGTGTTCTCCTCACAGCAATCCTTGAAACGTGGCATGAGGATTATTCTCTGTTTGACAGATGAGGACACTAAAATTCAGAGAAAAAAATGGCTTGCTGAGAGTTACTGAGCTGACGTTTGAACCTGTTCTCTGACCCCAAGGCCAGGATTGTGCCCCTGCTAGACGTTTCTGAGAGAAGCTTATTCTGGCAGTAGGCATCAGAGGGACTAGAATGGGAAGGACACTGGAGGCAGAGAGGCCAGTCAGGAGGTTGTCGTGAGCCTCAGGGAGGAGGAGATTGGGGCCTGGACTAGAATTACAGGATGTTAGAACTGGAAGAGACTGTAAAGATAATTTATTCAGTCTAACTCCCTCCCTCCTTTTAAAGACAGGGAAAATGAGGCCCAGGAAATACAATGACTTACCCAAAGTCACCCAAAGACTTAGTGACAGATCTGGGATTAGAACCTGGATATCCTGTTTTCTAGTTTGGGGAATTTCCCACTAGAACCTATGCTTTAGGCCTCTGGAAGGAATGGTCAAGTTTAGAGCTTAGAGGAAAAACTGATATGAGTTGATAACTGGACTAGATCAGATATGAGGGATGAACCAAATACAACTCTCAAGTCCCAAATCTGAGGAACTGGGAAGATGGTGGGGCGAGTGGCAGAGACCAGGCAATGGGGAAAGGGGAATTCAGTTTTGGACTTGATGAGTGAAAGGTCATCCAGAGGAAGACAGGCTAGCAGGGATCTGAAGATGCATGCCTGGAGATGGGGCGGGGGATCAAGGGGGAAGATACACATGTGGACCCTTAAGCTGGCTAAAGGCAGTTCTGCTATGCTGCAGCCATAGGTTAGAGGGAGTCTGAGATCAAGGGGAGCCTATCTATGTAGTTTACTGAGACTTTAGTAAAGCATGTGGTACAGAACCTCATGCTCTCTAGGTAGAAGAGACGAGAGGAGAACTAGATAATGGCACAGTCTGGTATATTCCAAAGTGGCTGAATCGCCAGGCTTGGAGTAATTGTTGATGGTTCACAACATCACCTCAGCAAGAGGTCTTAGGTGGAATGCCACAGGAGTCCATGCTTGGCCCAGTGCTATTTATCATTCTTATTGTATAAAGGTAAAGACAGTGTGCTCATCAAATGTGTAGATAACTCATGGGGATAGCTAACACAGCCAGGATCCAGGAGGATCTTGACGGTTTGAGTGCTGGGCTAAGTCTAATGAGATGTCATTCAGTAGTGATAACTGTAAAATTTTACACTTACACAGAAACAATCAATTCCATAAGCATAAGATGAGAGAGGCATGATTTCACATAGAAGTTTGTCTAAAAAAAAGAAGCGGGAAATTTAGTGACTTGATGAATCAGGAGTGATAGAGCAGTTAAAAAATCTAATGTGATATGGAACTGCATTAAGAAAATGACGGCTCCCAGCCATAAAGAAGTGGATGTTCTGTCTGCGCTGCCCTGGTCAGATCACATCTAGAGTACTTTCAGTTCTGGGTGCTAGAGTTTTTCAAGGACACTGATAAGTGGGGCTTTCCAGAGGAAAGCAATCCAGATGGCGAAGGAACCTGAGTTCATAAGACATGAGGATCTGTTGAAGGACTTAGGTATATTTAGTCTGGAGGCGAGAAGAGTCAGAGGAGACAGGACAGCTACTTTCAAACACAGGAAGAGCTACCATGTATAGGAGAGATGACACTCCTGCCTGGCCCAGAAGGCAGATCCAGAAGTAATGGGAAGAACACAGAAAGAGGAATGGTAGGCTCGATATCAGAAAAACTTCTTAGTAATCACAGATACCCAAAGTGAAACGGGCTGCTCCGTGAGGAAGAAGGTTCTGGACCAGAAAGGGGGGTGGGGGTGAGTGATGTTGTCAGAGGCAGAGTGACCTTTCCTCAGAGATGTCAATAGTAGGGATTTCTGCCCTTGGTGAATAATAATGGTTAGCATTTCTATGGTGCCTTTAGGAGTACAAAATTCTTTACATATTATTTTATCCTCACAATAGCCCAATTATTATTAGCCTCATTTTAAACAGAAAGAATCCAAGGCTGAGGAAATTAAAGTGAGTTTTTTACTGTCATACAGTTGTCTGAGGCAGGATCTGAACTGAGGTCTCCCAAGTATTACTCCTTGTCCACACAACACCTCAAGGGGCTCAAATGAATTCAAGTTACTTGGAATAGGTGCATCAGAACTGCCAGATGGGACTGCTGAGGCACAGTCAGGGACAATGGATGATGGGAGAGGGACTATAGGACCTGGTACCACCAGGACAGTGATGGGCCATGAGTCCATGTAAACAAGTATCAGTTGGAAGAAATGGTGATATTTAGTTTAGAGAAAAGAAGACTCAGGGGAAGAGGACAACTGTGTTTAAGAACCTGAAGGGCTGTCATTAAGAAGGAAGAAAGGAAAGAAGCATTTATTAAGCTTCTACTACATGCCAGGCATTGTGCTACATACCTTAAAAATATCTTATTTGATGCTCACAAGGACCCTGGGATATAGGTGCTATTATTATCTCTATTTCACAGTTGAGGAAACTGAGGCAGATGGTGGTTAAGTGACTTGTCCAGGGTCACACAGTTAGTATACGACTGAACAAACTTTACATTTGAAGTCAGGTCTTCCTGATTCTAGGCCCAAAGCTCGATCTATATTATGCATTATACTTGTTCTCTTTGGCACAGAGAGTAAAACTAGAAGCAACGAAAGGCTGGAAGGTGCAAAGAGGCACATTTTGACTGAAATCAGGAAGAACTTCCTAGTTATTAGAGCCTCACAGACGTGGCCGGGTCGCCTTGGGAGGGAGCGGACTCCCTCTCACTGGAAATCTTCAGGCAGAGACCAGATGACACACTGAACAGTTACATGAGAGTAAGAATTCT
The DNA here is from genome assembly GCF_028583685.1 of Petaurus breviceps papuanus. Classification (NCBI taxonomy): domain Eukaryota; kingdom Metazoa; phylum Chordata; class Mammalia; order Diprotodontia; family Petauridae; genus Petaurus; species Petaurus breviceps. The sequence goes on along the minus strand of NW_027187296.1, from coordinate 6,987,770 downwards.
CTACTGGGTATGGGCTGGACAAGGGGGCCGTGGAGGTCCCTTCCAACTCCAGAATTCTGTGGCTTTATTTAGGGAAATGGAGGACTGGAGATGAGAAGGGACATGGTCCAAGGCCATACAGTGAGTTAATAACAGAGCCAGGATGATAACTAAGGTCTCCTGACCCCTGATTCAACTTCTTTACATACAAGGTATAATGGATTTGCCATGAGGTGGGACTTTTAGTAACATGTCAGTCATTTTTATAGTGCTCTAGAGTTTAAAAAGCACCTTTCTTACAAAAGCCCTGAGTCAGGGTAGTACAAGTATTACTATTTTAAATCTTCAAATGAGGAAATTGAGGGCCAGAAAGGAGAAATGATTTGCTTAGGGTTACATAGCTACTAAGTGACAGGAAAAACTTGAGCTCAGGTCTTCTGGGCTCAGAGGGACCTCTTCCTTCCATTATACCATGAGGCCTTCATCAACCAGTACTGATTCCTACATGTGGCTAAGCTGAGGGCTGGATACAACAGGAAATGCAGAGTAGGAGAGACAGGAGGCTGCCCTAATGGAGCTCTTGCTCTGGCTAGGAAAAAGAAACACAGACAAAAGCCAAAAAGGATAGTATGGGGGACCTCCAAGTGTAGAAGCGTGTGGCTCAGGATCTAGTAAAGAAAAGGGGGACTTCTCTGTGTAGGCTGCCCAGGTAGCAGGGTGAGGTGATGAGGCAAGCCTGAAGGCTCTGAGAGTTGGGAGAAGGAAATGAAGCAGGGAGGGTTTGAAGCATTGTGATCCCTTGATACCACTCCTCAGGGAATCTCTGAGGAGTCTTTCTCAAGCATGAAAAGACCCTTTCCAGCCAAGGTCAAGCAGGCCTCTGGCTCCTAGGTGGAGCTCTCATTGTATCATTATTCTATATGCACAAGAGGTTTCCCTGTCCTCTCCCTAAAAAGCGCTCACCTTGGTCTCTGAGGCCTTCAGGAGCTTCATGACTTCTCCATCCCGGGCATAGTCCACTGGTGTGTGACCCATTTCATTACACTGCAGGGGGCTGGCTCCTGGAGAAAAGATAAGGGTCTGAGATCAGAGAGATACAAAGATTACTGGGGTCAGGTGGGCACTAGGAGGTCTCAGGAGGTTACAGACCCTGACTGGGGGTGGGAAGGATTGTGGTGGTTTCCCTATATCAAGGACTCCCTCAGAGCAGAGCTGGGGGTTCTAAGTTGCTATGGCCCAACTTTGGGGGGTTTATGCACTGTGTACATCTGAGCAAATGTGTGTAAACAAGTGCATAAACCACTCATGAACCCCTACACAGAACAAAAGTTAACATTTGCTAATATTGCAAATAAGTTTAAACTCCAAACCAGAGTCATCTCTGATTTATACAGTACTTTATGGTAATTTACCTAGCTGCCCTATGATCTCATTTTATAGGTGAAGAAACTGAGTTGTGGAGAAGTAAGGCTGACTCGGCTCCAGGAGCACAAAGATCATATCCTGTCCAAACTCCGGATCAGCTCCCCTCATGGGCACAGTGCTGTGTGCGTGCCAGGATCTGAACACGAGTTTGGTGAATTGTATCTGCCGGCCAGGGGCAGAGCTGTCCCTCAGCCATAGCAGTCTTTCCCCTTTCCCACATTTTTTTCTGCTAGGTGCACACATGTGCCCATATACCCAATCATGGAGAGCTACAGTTTTCTTTCCTAAGGACCATTCACATCTGCCGAGGTAGGGGGCACAAAGGTCCTGTTCTGCCTACTCCTTGCTGTTTTTCAGGTCTTATCTCTTGCCTTTGCTGACGGTGTGTCCTGACATGCAGGAGCCTGGGGGTGTCAGCAGCACTGTGGCTGTTAAGGCTAAGGTCTAGGAACTCAAGTGCTTGAAGGATGCCAAGACTAAAGCTCCTGTTGCCCAGGCAGTAAGGGGCCATCTCAGAAGGGGACTGAGAATGAGTGAGACAGGGGAGCCTTGAGATGGGAAGTTTCCCCTGAGTCCATCAGTAGATCTGTGCCAAATGAGTACTGAGTGAAGGGCCCTGTGCCTGGCTATGTTGTGGGGGAGAAAAAAAGGGGGCCAGATACCATTACAGGGGAGGGGTTTGACTAGATCACCTTTATGGACTACCCAGATCTAGAATGTCATGATACTTAATAATACAAGATAACACACTAAATGTCTAATGGGCAGTCTAGTCAACGGAGATGGCTGGGGAAGGCTTCATGGAAGAGGTAGGACTTGATTGGCACCTGGCAGGAGGAGGAAGACTCAGACCAGAAGTGATGGCAAACACTGGGGAGTTCTTATAGGGAGATATGGATATCACAGCCTAAGAAGCTGTATTGAGAACATACTATAGAAGGCCTTGAATGCCAAGCTAAGGAACTTCTATGCCATCCACTTGAAAATTACAAACTATCTTGTGAAATTTGTGATAACCATTTGATCTGACAGCACAATGTAAAAGAAATGTTCACATTTATAAAGTGAATTACATCCACTGTGATGATTGTTATCCCCATTTTACAGAAGATGAAATTAAGGACAAGAGAGGGTAAGTCGGCCAGGATTGCAGACCCTGGTTTCTTGCCAGTGCTCTTTCTCGTATATCATGTTCCTCTCTAAGAGAGTTCAAACCCTGAGGGCAGTAACTGGACCTTGTTTATCTCTATTACAGCCACAGTGCTGTTAAACATAGCTCTGAACACAGCAGTCACTTAGTAAACATTTACTGATTTGATAAGAAACAACAACAATAAACTCAAGCCACAAAATGGGGAACTTTAAAAAAATTTTTTTTAAATTTTTTAATTAATTTGTTTGTTTCCTTTTAGTTTACAGGATTCAATTCCACAATTCCTTGAGTTTCACATTTTGTCCGCCTCCCTCCCCTTCCCCCCATGGCGGCTTATAGTCAAGTATAGGATCTGAAAATACTTTCACATTATACATTAGTCAGGTTATAAAGATGGATTGTATCAGCTGGAATGAAACATGGTAAAGAGGACATAAAACCAAACAAGAGAAGGAAAAAGATCAGGTATTTTGCTTCTACCTGGATATAACTCAGTTCTTTCTAGTTCTTTCTCTGGATGCACATAAAAATGGGGAACTTTCAATGGGGCCCAAAGATGAAATCTCCTTGGATCCCGTGGCTGAAATGGCTATCAAAGAATCATTAGCCACTGACTTCCCATCTCAGCTTCAGTTAGTCAGCCAACAATGGGTTCCACTTACCTTCCTAGCACCTGTCCCTTTGTATCTGACCCTCCAGAAAACCTGAATTCCTCTCCTAATCGCTTTTTCTCCTCACTCCACTTGAATTCTAAGCTCAACTCTAATACTGAATCATGCAAGAAGTCTCTGGCCTGCACCTCAGTCTTTCCCCTCGGCCCTTGCACAGTCCTTTGCTTGTATCTCTGATGGACTGATCATGCATTAGTAGTAACATAACTATAGGTGTTCATGCCATAAATTACGAAGAGATTCTAAGCATCACGAGGTCAGGAACACTCTCTTCTCTAAACTGTACTGCCCCCAGGGCTGAGTACAGCGCTTTTTGTACATAGCAGGTGCTTATTAAGAAGGCACTGAACTGAAATGTGAGCAGATGAGATGGCCAAGGAAGTAAGTATACAGGGAAAAAGCAGAAGGTTAAAGACAGACCTTTCGGAATGCCCTGATGGGATCTAGTGGAGGAAGTGTTGGTGAAAGAGTAAGAGGAAGAATAGGTAGACAAGAGATGCAGTGGAGAGATACAAGCAGACAGGAGGTGTGGTGGAAAGATTCTGGATTTGGAGTAAAAAGGACCTGGGTTTGAATTTGAGCCTTGCTTTGTAACATCTTTATGATCTTGAGCAAATCACTCCCCTCTGTGGATGTGAGCTTTTTTTTCCAGCAATACAAAAGGGCTACACTAGACCACTACTAAGTTCTCTTTTGACCCCCTGATAACAGCAGGAGGAGACCCAGAACGTTTTACCATCTTGGAAACCATGAGAACAATTTCAAGATGCATGGCCTAGGGTGGAGAAAAGGGGTAAAGATGAAGAGAAGTCACCAACAGGGGATATGTAGGAAGAAGATTGAGGAGAGGTCATTGAATATGACTAGAGTGTGGTCAGTGGTGACCTCTGAGGACTATGGAAGCAAGAATGCAAAAGGCTAAAGTAGGAGTGAAAGAAAGGGGACAGCTGCTAGAAAGGCATTAGAGACCCTCAGCAGTGCACACATATAGGCAGAAGAGAAGAAATGCTGGTGCAAAGTGGGAAAGAAAAGATTTTAGAGAGGAAGGGGGTAAGGAATTCAAGGTCTTAGAGGAAGAGGAAGGAAGAAAATCTAGGTATTGGAAAACAGGACAGCTCAATGACTGTTCCAAGTCTCAAAGTAGCAGTCAATGACCATTTATCAAGTTCCTAGTGAGTGGCAGGAACTGCACTAAGCACTGGGGATATAAAGAAAGGCAGAGTATGTGGGAAGGACTGGAGTAAGATGTAAGACTAAGAAGACAGAAGGGGTCTAGGTTGTGAAGGGTTCTGAATGTCAGAGGATTTAAAGTTTTATCCTGGAGGTGAAAGGGAGCTATGTGGGTTTACCAAGTAGGGGAGAAGGACATGGTTAGAGCTGTACTTGTATGAGGGTATGGACGCCTACGCCAGGATGTGGCTTTGTCAAAGGAGAGAAGGGGCCACGTGCTAGAGATGTCATGATGGGAGAAACAACAGGACCCTGATCACGGACTGTATATGAATGATGAGAGTGGGGAGCCAAGGATGACATCTGTGACGTGCGTCGAGGTGACGTGGAGGAAGCTGATGCCCTTGACAGGAGTAGGAAAGTTTGGAAGGGAAGAGCACTTAGTGGGGAACATAACGAGGTTATGGGCTTAAGGTGTCTACTAGACTGGTAGAGATGTGAGATGAGACGTTAGGGCTGGATAAATAGATCTAAGAATCACAGGGGAGTAGAGGCACTTACTGGGCCTTCTCAAGGAGTTTAGCCATGAAAAGGAGGTGAGACAAAGGAAGAGAGCTAGTGGGGATGGACAGATCAAACAAAGAGGGTTTTTTGAGGATGGGGAGCTATGGGTATATTTGTGTGCACACAAGGAGAGATTGAAGGAGTCTAGGAATTGGAGTAAGGAATCTTAGTTCAACTTCCATTTCTGATATTTATTTTTAATGTGATCTTGGGCAAGTGATATCACTTCTCTAGGTTTCAGTTTACTCAGCTGCAAAACTACCAGGCTGGACTAGAAGACTTCTCAAGTCTCTTCTTTATCTAAGTCTGTGGCCCTTTCTGTTCTAAAAACTTCTATTTCCACAGCACTCTAAAGTTTACAAACCGCTTTTGTTCACAACCTTCTAAAGTAGGTAGGTAGTCCAAGTATTATTTTCCCCATCCTACAGATAAAGAAACTGAGGCTTAGTAAAGTTGTGTGATTTGATCCAGGTCACATAGCATCGAAATGACAGAGCCAGGGTTTTAACCTCGTCCTCCTCACACCAAGTCCAATGAATGAACAAACAAAATTTACTAAGTGCTTACTATGTGCCAGATCCAGTGCTAAGGACATAAACAAAAACCAAAAATAGTCCCTACTCTCAAAGATCTGACATTCTAATGGGGTAAACAATGTTTATAAATCACCACATACAAAATAAACCCAGAGTTGAAGGAAGACAACCTGAGGGTTTAGTCCTAGCAGCTGGGGAGATCAGGAAAGGCCTCCTGGTGAAGGCTTGATTTAGCCTTTAAAGGAAGGCAGCAATTCTAAGAGCTGGAGCTTGGATGGGAAACAACCAGTTCAAAGGCATGGAGATGGACGATGAAGTGTCAAGTGCGAAGAACTGCAAGTCAGCCAGTATGGCTGGACCAAAGAATCCCTGGAGGGGTACAGACTGTGAGAAGCCTGCAAAGGTGGGAAAAGGGGCCAGGTGGTGAAGAACTTTAGATGCCAAAGGATTTTACATCTGATCCTGGAAGTAACAGGGGACCACTGGAGTTTACTGAACAGAAAAGTGACATGGCTTACAGATGTAGGCTTTGGGAGCTGTGAAGGTAGGCTAGACTAGAGCAGGGAGAGATCTGAGGAAAGGTGACCAAGCGAAGGGTTTACTCAATAGTCCAGGACAGAGGTGGTGAAGGTCTGAACTCCTGGGTGGTAGGTGTATGAGGGGAGAGAAGACAGATGTTGCAGAGAAAGAAATGACAAAATCTGATTGCATATGAAGGGTGATGGAGAGCTGAAGGAACTGAATATGATGCTGGAGTTTCAAATCTGGGTGACTCCAAGGACTGGTGGTACCCCTAAAAGTCAATAGGGAAGGTCAGAAAAGGGGACAGTTTTTGGGGAAAACTAATGAGTTTTGTCTTCTACATGGTCAATCTGTGGGATATTCAGTTATAAATGTCGAACAGGCAGTTGGCGATGCAGGACTGGAACTCAGGAGAGAGACAAGGATTGTGATCTCACTAGGTGATAATAACAGCAACAATACTAACAATAAAAACAGACATGTATACAGAGCTTTTGTTGTAGGATTGTTTTATTTTGTCAATTAACAAGCACTTATTTTTTCTCCCTCTTATTCTCCAATTTAGTAGAAAAAGAAAAATCTCTGTAATATATATATATATATATATATATATATATATATACATACACAGCTTTAAAGATTATTGATTGCTGTAGATGCATATATTTCATTTGGGTCTTTCAAAGATCCCAACAGTTTGGCATTGAAAATACCATTATCCTTATTTCTCAGATTAGAAACTTGAGACTCAGGGTGGAATAACTGACTTGCCTGTGGTCACTAAGTTCAGGAGAGTCAGAGGTAGATCTGGAATACTGGCACTGCGTCCATCAGGCCAAGTTTCCTCCCATGAAGGGGAATAGAATGGATGTGTGAAGACCAGTGAAGAGACTGTTAGATCATTTGGAGGGCCTTGGCTTGAGGAAGTCCACTCAAGACAGAAGGTGTCTCCTGGGAAATCTAAGATACCTGAAACTGATGACTCAGCTCTTCTTCAAGGTTTCTCTTTCCTTAGCTTTGTTGTTCTCACTCTTCCCTGGTTCTCTGAATCTCTCAGTTTTGTTCAAGTCAAGCAACGTTAAACATGCAGGACCCTTGGAAGGCGGAGTCCAACACCCTCCTTGAAGAGACTAGTAAACTGGTTAAGCACCCAGAATTATATAGTTACTAGGCTCCTGAGGTGTGATTAGGGGTTACTGTCCCCCACTGGGAGATAATACTCCTCTTCCACCTCAGCTCCTCCCTATGGCTTTAGGTGAAGTTCAAGGCAACAAAACACAAGTAGTCTCTAGGGAAATTGAACTTCTGGGAGATGGAGAGTGCGGAGGGCAAGAAAGAAGGGAAGGCTTCAGCAGGAACGGTAGTAAAAGGGAACAGGGAAACAGAATGAGATAAAAGACAGGGGAAAGAGGAAGAGAAAAAAGAGAAAGGGAAAGCCTGCAAGAAAGAAGATTAGAGTCAGGGAGGATGATGATAAGAAAGGGGCAATATGAGGAGAGATGAGAGAATAGGAAAGGGAGAGAAATGAGAAAGAAGGAGATCAAGGGTGGAGAGAGATGGTGGAAAGAGGAGAAAATGCTGAGTGAGATTAACTCTATCAAATAAGGGCTGTCAGTGATCTATATTTGCCTACAGAATGAAAAATGTGTGCCATAAACATTGGCCAACAAGTAATTTCTAGCATGAGTCTTGTCACTTCCCATCAAGAACAAGAGAGGGACAAGTAAGACATCACTGCACCTTGGCTGGCTAGAGACTTTGAGCTCTTTGGGAAAAAGCTGTGGCTCCTAAACAAGGAGAAAAGTCCATATCCTGCTCTCATCCTTTCAAGGAAAGGGGAAAGTTTTCTAAGGCTTTGTATCCTCAGGGTGATGCAGAAGCTACTTGGGCTTTAGGGGTTCTATTGACAACCTGTTCCAATATCAACCTAATTCTTCCTCCCCACCCCCTACTAATAGCTCAGAAGACTTGACTAATTGCTGTAATAATTGATAGATCCTGACTCTTGCAACTGATCGATTTCACCTCCATGACCGACGGCCACAAACTATTACAGCCCAATAAATAACGGTGGTGTGTCCCATCTGCCTGCTGTGGCCACTTGGATCTCCTGTGCCCCATCCTGACCTCCCTTCATATCTACCCCTGAGGCCTTGCAGCTGGTCCAGTGGGCTGGGCACTGACCTCCCGTGCGGCTCAGGAGAGGACACCAACCTTTCCAGCCTGAATCGGAAGCCATTTGTCACCTCCCACTAGCTGTCTGGGCTGTGGGCTCGCACCTGGAGCCCCTCAGGCATTGTGGGGCCTGCTGCCCCCCCTCCATATTAGTATGTCCCAGCTTATAATATTTGATAAATAGCATGCTAGTTCACTCCCAGCATTACAGCGGCATGAAGAGCCCAGTGCAGCTGTGGAAGGTCACTCATTGGGGAAATATGTTTCTGTCAGTGGTATTGAAAAAAGTTTAGTGGAGTGACAGGCCTCAATTTTTCAAATTTTATTAACTCCATCCTCTTAACCATTTGTCTTGAATTCCTTCAGATTCTGGGTAACTGTCAATAGGGCTTCAGCTATGGAGGTGGGAGGGGGGACGGCAGGGTTGGTGGCTTCTGTTTTTTGCTTCATGGCTGTAAAGAATCACACTCTCCCCAGCATCACCCCCCCCTTCCATATACCCAAAGAGTCTTATCTGGCCATTTTCCAGCCTTGCTCAGCTGAGGGGGGTTATTTTACTCAGTGAGGGCCCCAACCCGTACTAGCTAGGGGTCAAGGGTTCCATAAGATGGGAAGAAGAATAATAACTCACACTTAAGGTTTACAAAATGCTTTTCTCATAACAGCCCTGTGGACAGGGTAATGTGTGGAGTACTACCACCATTTTACAGAGGAGGAAATGGGCTCAGAAAAGTGCCGTGACTTATTCAGGACCATACAGCTATTAAATAGAAAGGCCAGGATTTGAACCCAGCTCTTCTTATTCTAAAGATCACACTCTTCTCTCAAAATTAGTATATTCTGAGAGAATTATCTCTCTGCACATTCTATGTATTTTTTGTTGTTGAGTCATTTCAGTTGTGTCCTATTCTACTTGAATAAAGATACTGGAGTGATCTGCCACTTCTTTCTCCAGGTCATGTTATACATGAGGAAACTGAGGCAAACAAGGTTAAAGACTTGCCTACAGTCACACAGTTAGTAAGAATCTGAAGCTGGGTTTGAACTCAGGTCCTCCTGACTCCACGGCTAGTGCTCTATCCGTTTTGCCTCCTGGCTGCCCATATTCTATATGCATATTCTCTATCTATCATGTTTATATCTAGATATCTGGGAAGTTAGCCAGTCTGTGGCTGGAGCTTTGGATGATAAACTGGATTCTGGAGTGGCTTGGACTTTTCAATTCACCTTCTGTTTTAGGTGGTGGGCTCCAGAGGTTGGTTATACCTGTTCCCATTATCACTGTCCTATGTAGCTGTGGGCCAAAGGAAGCCCTGTCCTACAACTGGGACTAAAGAAGTACTTAGAGAGAAGGGCTTTGTGGGAATTCTGATTTTCCTTGACACAGAAAAAAGTAGCTCATAAGCCCCATTAAGGAAAACAAAAGAAAGCAAAAGGGGGATGAAGCTCCTATCCTTTGGCTTCCATTGCATGTGTGTTTTCTTGGCTAGGAGGGAAGTAAGCAGTGATTAATGTCCTACCATATGGCAAGCACTGTGCTAAGCACTTTACAAATACTATATCTCATTTGATCCTTCTCTCACATCTCTGACTGCTCTCTCCATTGTTGGCTCCAATTCCTCCTCCAAATGCCTAAATGTCAGTGGCTTCCCAAGGCTCTCTCCTCTAGCCTCTTCTCTCTCCCTCTATTGTCTCTCTTTCTCAGCAATTTCATAATTTCTATTATGATCTCTATGAAGATAATTTATACATATTTATCTCAAGAGCTTAAGGTACCTGTGTCTCCAGCTTCTTTCTGGATATCTTCCAGGATGACCCCAATCCTTTCTGCTGCCCCACAACTCAAGATGTCCCAAACTAAACTTTTCACTTTCCTTCCTGATCTGTTCCTGCCCTTTCTCTCAGGACTCTCTCCAGCTCTCCCCTCTCTTATCTCATTCTCCTCTTATTTGATAGTATCCCTTCATCCCCTACTTTCCAACCAAACAGACCTGCTAGCTGCTCCCTTTTTCCCTCTATCCCTCTCCTGTCACCATGTTTTTGCACAGGCTCTTCCCTGACCTGGAATGTACTTCCTCCTTCTCTGGGCCTAGGGCAGTCACTCTCCTCCAGCAATATGACATTATTCAATTAGAATCACACAGCCAATCACACTCTTTGACCCAGCAATTCTATTGCTAAGACCTTACTAAAAAAAAAAAAAAAGATTATAAAAAGGAAAAAAGGAAACCAGGAAACCTACCTGTACCCAAAACATGCATAGCTGTTTTAGGAAACAATATTGCCATAATGCTGAAGGAGGATAAGAGAAAAAAAATCCTGGCGACAACATACAAATAACAGCTGACACATAGTACTTAAGGTTTGCAAAGAGTTTTAAATACGTTAATGACTCGATCCTTACCACAACTCTATCAAGGAAAACAATGTAGCTGCTTTAAATGATACATTTACTTTTTGACATAATCACTCCCAAGAAACAACTTCCTTCCATAGTACAGATACTGTTATATGTTGGTTACAGATGAGGAAACAAAGGCTTCAAAGAGGTTAATAGGCTGCTGGAGGTCAAATAACTAGCACCTGAGATGTGAAAGGAGATCTGCCTAACTCCAAGTCCAATCTTCTTACTCTACAATTTGTTGTATTTATGTGGCCAATAGGGGGAGAACAGCTGAACTGATTTTGCCCTAAGAGTCATTCATAAGATGAAGAATATGAAGACTGTACAGAAATATGGAAAGACCAGCCTGAAGAGATGGATGCTAGACAGCAGGACCAGAAGAGTGTACACCCCAGCTCCATGTGGGTATTTCTAAAAAGTCAAAGGTGGGGAACTTTGGGTGCACTTGGGATTCAGAGAGAGTAATATCTTAAGGGCTTTATGGAGGATTTTAGATCTGATTTTGTAAATTTAAATGTCTGCTTTTTACTGACAATTAAGCTTATAATCATAATTTTTAAAATGCTTTCTTCTAGCCCCCACTTGGGTGTCAGTTTTCAGGTAGCCTGGCAAACTGAACCACTGGCATCACTACCATCCAATGTCACCACCTGTCCCCAGACCCTGACGGGAACCCTGGAGCCCTCCTTCCCCAAACTGCCTAGTCCCTTGTATCGGTACAAACTTCTGTTTTAGGCTTTTCTGAGAATCTCTAGACGTGGTCTGGCAACATGTCACCACCCATCCACAGGTATAACCTGAGGAGTCCTCCTCTCCACCCCAATAAGGAGAAGTACCCTCTTGTCCTGGAAATGGACCCTCTGATCTAATCCCCAGGAACAGAAGGGCAGAGGGGCTGGGATATTTACTGTTCCAGGGAAATAGGCAGTTGTCAAGAAGTGTTGAAAGGTAAGAAAGACAAGTAGAGAAGGAGACCTGAGTAACATGCTATTCTCTCCCTCCCTCCTAAAAGAGAGATGTGCTACATATACATGCTGGAAGCTATGGTGAGATCTTAATGAGGGCTGGCTCCGACTACCCACTACCCATCCTCATTCTTTCCTCCCCTCCCTGCCACTCTGCCCTAGTCAAGCTAAGCAAGGCCATAAGAGCTTACTATTTGCTCTCTGGCAGGAGCCCTGGCTTCCATTCTCAAAGGGCCTTCACTGGGGAAGACAACCCAAAGCCCCAAATCTTAAAATCCCAGACTCAAAGTGTCTAAGATTGGCCATTCAGTATTGTGACTACAAGCTCCCTCCCTCTCTCTCTGGGCAGCTCATTCCAATTCTGAATGGCCCTGTTAGGGAGCTCATTACACTGGACTTCCTTAAGAGAACAAGTCTAATCTCTTACCTGTGACAGTTATGTGAAGGCTAAAATTATATTATTGCCTACTCCTGCCCCAAATCTTCCCCTCCCTAGATCAAACATGGTATTAAATTCCTTCACAATCCTGGGCACTCTCTTCTGATTATCTTCTATCTTGTCAAAAGCATTAACAATATTATTAGTGACAATAATAACAGCTGCCATTTATACAGAATTTTTGGGTTACAAAGCATTTTATATACACTATGTCCTTTGATTTGAGAAGCAGTATTACCTAGTGGATAGAGAGAAAGCTGCTAACATCAGAAAGCTGCCTAGAGACCTGAGAGGTTTAAGCAACTTGCCCTGGGGCACAGAGCCAGTGGACTGTGCCAGAGGAGGGCCCTGGACCTATGTCCTCCTGGTTTCCAGGCTGGCTTTCTTTCTATCTAAATCACACTGCCTCTCAAGGATCCTCTTAAAGGGTGACCCAGAATTCTATAGGTGGTCTGTTTAAGGCAGACTTCAGTAGGGCTATCATCTCTTGTCCCGGACACCACACTTCTATTAACACAGGATAATGATTTCTTTGCTTGGGGTCAGAGTCCATGGCATTGGTTTAGAAGTCTGTACCCATGTATTGTCCAGAAGTGCTGGTAAGTCACATTAGGCTCCAAATTACCACCACTTTCCTTCTATAAACTTATTCTAAGAAATAACGTAAAAGGGCTTATTGTGTGCCCCACTCTTACTACATACTTTCTGGGATTGGGGAAATGATTCACATACCTACCCACTGAACCAGAGAAAGCAGGGACCTTCTAGACCAAGCAGCCCAACTCCCTGATTCTATGGCTGGGGATGCTGAAGGCTGGGGGGGGGAAGGCAGTCCTTGCCAAGAGTCACTGGCAGAGACAGGGCTATAACGTGGGTCTCCTGGTTTCTAATCCTTAATTCCCCCTACTGATTCACAAAGATTAAACATGTCTCTCTCTCTCCCATTATTCCTGGGCCTTCTCATGCTCTGCATTGCAGGGGAAAGGGATTTTTTCAAGGCTGAAGGGTAGCCTTTGCCTTATAAGAGAACTCACTGACCTCTTTGATTTCTATCTTCCACAATATCCACCACTGAGTCTGACAAAGAATACCTGCTGACTGATTCCCAAGACACCTGAGAAAAGTCATTATCAGGAAATGGCAGCTTGTTATAGCTAGGGACCAAACTTACAATCTATGTCTCTATTTACACTTCTCAAGAACCATAACTTGTCTGCTTCAGAGTTGAGGTGAGGATTAGATGAGGTAATGGGAGTTAGTTCGTCCACTATCAAGTGCTCTATGTACATTTGTGAAGGATGTCATTCTCAATGGGCAGACAATGTAAAGGGGGGGGGAGGGACAAAAAGAACTTGACAAGCTAGAACAATTTATTAAGAAGAAACTGAACAGAAGTAAATGACATAAAGCCCTGCAACTGGGTTCACAATACCAAATGGATAAGCATAGAAGGTATCAGGCTTGGCTAGAAACCCTTTTGTGTGAAAAAGCAGCTGGGGTTGCCTAATATGACAGAAAGGAAAAATGATAAATGCTGGAGAAGACGTGGGAAAATTCGAACACTAGTGCATTGATGGTGGAGTTGTGAACTGATCCAACCATTCTGGAGAGCATTTTAGAACTATGCCCAATGGGCAACCAAATTGTGACCCAGCAATACTACTGCTAGGTCTGTATCTTAAAGACATCATAAAAATGGGAAAAGGACCCGCATGTACAAAAATATTTATAGCAGATCTTTTTGTGGTGGCAAAGAATTGGAAACTGAGGGGATACCTATCAATTGGGGAATGGCTAAACAAGTCGTGGTATATAAATGTAATGGAATACTACTGTGCTATAAGAAACGATGAGCAGGCAAATTTCAGAAAAACCCGAAAAGACTGAACATGAACTGACGTTTAGTGAAGTGAACAGAACTAGAACAATGTGCACAGTAATAGCAACACTGTCCAATGACCAACTTTGATAGACTTAGCTCTTCTCAGCAACACAATGACCCAAGACAATTCCAAAAGACTGGTGATGAAAAACGCTATCTACATCCAGAGAAAGAACTGTGGAGTCTGAATGTAGATTGAAGCAGCCTATTTTCTCTTTTTTTTGTTTGTATTTTCTTCCTTGTGGTTTTTCCCTTGTTCTTATTCTTCTTTCACAACATGACTAATGTGGTAATATGGTTAATATGATGGTACATGTATAATCTCTATCAGATTGCTTGCTGTCTTGGCGGGGAAGGGAGGGAGGGAAAGAGAAAAACTTTGGAACTCTAAATCTTATAAGGTGAATGCTGAAAACTATCTTTACACGTAACTATAAAAAAGAAAATACTGTTAAGTGGGAGAAAAAGGATCTACAGGCTCTGGGGAACCAGCTACATGCTGGACCTAAGTCAACAGCAATGACTCTTGTGGAAGAGCACACTTTTAACATGCTTTAGAACTTAGAGTGATTTCCTTCTGGCACACTTTGAGGCAGACAGTGAAGGTATCATTCTCCGCATTTTGCAGATGAGGAAAACAGCCTTGCAGAGGTTAAGTGATATTGCACAGTTCATACTAGTTAGTAAGGTCAGAGGCTGGGTCTTAAACCCAGGGCCTCCTGATTCTACCTCCAGCCTTTCCTCTGCACCATGCTGGTGTAACCTTATTGAGACATAGCAGCCAGAGAGCTAATGTAATCTGAGGCTGCATGAGAGATGCAGAGTGTTCAGAATGCAGCTAGTGCCCTGGTCAGACAACATCTAGGACAAAGTGTTCTGGTTCAGCTGCCAGGCTGTAGGATGGCCACTGACAAAATGGAGTGCTTTCAGAGGCTAGTCACCATGATGGGATGGAATCTTCATACCAGGTCACACATGATTTAAAGGGAGTGAGTAAAATAAATGCAGGAAGAGTAAGAAGCTAACACACTGAGTGGGGGAAAAAACCTGCATTAAATATCTCTGGTAAAAGTCTGATATCTAAGATACACACAAATATATAAGATCAAGAGCCATTTTCAAAAAGGTAGTCAAAGAAATGAAGTTTTCAGAAGAAATGCAAATGATCAACAACCATATGAAAGACTGCTTTAAATCACTAATAATATAAGAGATGCAAATTGAAACCATTTTGAAATGATATCTAATATATATCAAAATGATAAAGATGTAAAGAGTCAACATGAGAAGGGTTGTGAGAAGACAGACATGTTCTCTATTGTTAGTGGAGCTGTGAATTTGAACAACCATTTGGAAAACAGCTTGGACTTTTGAGAGAGAACAGACTAAACTTATTAAACTCATGACCCAGCAATCCTACTACTAAGCATAAATCCCAAAGAGGTCAATGACCAAAAGGTATTTATATATAACAAAGTATTAATCACAACACCCTTTTTGGTAGCCAAAACTAGAAACAAACTGGGGGAATCACTGAACAAACTGTATATTATATCATAAAAATTACAACTATGAGGAATTTAAAGAAACATGGAAAAACTTGAAACAGATACAGACCAAAGAAAGCAGAACCAAGAGAATATATACACTAACACTGACTACAACAATATAAATGATAACACCAAAAACTACTTTATGAATTGTAATAAACAACTTTAGTACCGAAGAACTGATAGGCAAACAAACACTCTTCTTTCCACAGAGTGGGAGAATTATTGCATCATATGACAAGGTTTCTAGGTTGGTTGGCTTTTTAAAAATGTTTTTCAAATTAAAAGTGATAAAGGTTTTTTTTTTTTTTAAAGGGAAATGCCTATAATGTAAAAACAAAAGACAAGATTAAAACTTAAAAACAAGACAAAACAAAAATTTCAGGAAGTGCTGTTTAGCCTGAAGAAGGAGGACCTGAGCACCACTTTCAAGTATCTGAAGTGCTGTCAGTGGGAAGAAGGATTAGTTTTGCTCTGCTTGGTCCCAGAGGTCCTAATTGTAGGCAGTGGGAGGAAGTTAAAGTTAAAGGCAGATTAAAGTTTTCTCCAAGAGTGAGAGTTGTCCCGGAGTGAGACAGGCCATCTCTGGAATTAGTGGGCTCTTCATTCCTAGAAGTCTTCAAGCATGGGCTAGATGGCTACTTGTTTGCCCAGGTGTGGGCTGGACTAGAGAACTCGGATATTTCTTATAACTTGAGATTCTGTCATTATACAATGAGGAAGACACCACAGGATCAATGATTCAGAGTCAGAAGGGGATTTAGGAATCCCCTACATTTTACACGGGGAGAGAAAAGGGTAATAATGAACTGCTCCATCAGGAATATAGGAAAAATTTCTACCATGGAGCAATGTTTCTGTCCTCTATATCACCTGCAGAAACTGAAGTCTAAGATTGAGATACAGCAGCAATGGGGATCAGAGGAAGATCTACAAGGCAGTACCACAGACACTGTGTAGAAGAGGGAACTCAATAGGTCTCTTAGCAGCTTTAATTCCATGAGGAATACTGAGACTAAGGAGAGAATAAATAAGTGTAAATAAGGGTCAGGAGTCAAAGAATAAGAAATAAAGAAGAAAAATGATGCTTAAAGGTTTTCTAAGCATTTTACTTATAATGTTACATTTGATCTTCACAACTCTGAGTCAGGAAATGCAGATATGAGGCACATTTTAAAGGTGAGGAAACTGAGGCCTGGAAGAGTGATTTGCCCAACATTATGCAGCTGGTTAGAGTCATTGGCAGGATGTGAACTCAGTCCTTAAGTCAGGGCCAGTACTCTGCCCACTAGGAATGTAACCTCTTTCAATGTGCTAGGACACAGTGGAACAGGCAGTAAATTAAATGTCTTACTGGTCAGTAAAGGAGTTCACTGGGCCCTAATGACAAGGCAAACACTTGTCAAATGCTTCTCTGTCAGTCAGGCTTAAGTACCTACTATGTATGAGGTCCATTATTTCAGACCTCTAATAGGACACAGTGCAGATCAATGATAAGACAACGTTGGAACTAGTTAATGAGATGAACCAAGGAGAAAACTGTATGACAGCGTAGATTCAGGAGAAGACAACTTGGGTTCTATCCCAGCTTTGATACCTATTGCCTGTGAGATCCTGGTCAAATCAGTGAACTTTAAGCCTCAGTTCCCTCATCTGTAAATCACGATCATCTCTGCCCAGCCCATCCCTCACAGAACTGTTGTGAAGAAAGTACTTTGTCAGCCTTCAAATATTAGAAATAATCATTTTAATCTTGGTTTTGTTGCTCATTGCTCTCAGACCCAGAAAGTCATGGGCTGCATTTCTGGGCCCCAGTTTCCTTATCTGTCCATCCTCTCTTGTAAGACTGTGAAAAGCAAATGAGATTGACATGAAATGCTGTGCAAATAGAAGTCCCAAAATAAGCCTTGAGAATAAAAGTGTAAACTAAAGTGCTAGCCGAATCTGCTCATGTTCTCTTCAGAGTGTACCACCAGTCTTTAGCTGGGACAGGGCTCTTTATTCATAAACTAAATTCTGAATGCCTGCAGTATAAAGGAGTTGGCAGGACCACCCAAGACTCACTCCTACAGGGACTGTTTTGGCACAGACATAACTGGGCTCATACTGTTGCCTTATTGCCCTCTTCACAAGGGGAGGCTGGGAAGCTAGATGCACAGATATGATTGGATTTTCAATCCCAGTCTCTCAGGGTTTTAATTACTGGTCAGGGGCGGCTGGGCCCAGGTCTGGCTGCCGTTGGATTGTGAAGGTCGATATGCTGGCCCACAACATATTGAGCCACGATGCCTGCAGACTCTATTGCACTATTTAATCATCTTTTGCAAAATTTACAGTGGAACAGGAGGGATCAATACAGAATTTATCACATTCTCTTGTAAATATGAGCCAGGAAAAAGTCCTAGGCAGTTTGTTATAGAGCAGGAGGGGCCGACACAGGGTGATAGGAGATGAAACGAAATCTATACTTCTTGGCATGAGCTGCAGACTCTCCAGTAGTCTCTCTATTAGAGGACAGAGGCAGGGTCTACTAGGGAGATGACTGATCTAGTAAGACCTGGGTTCTGGTCCTATCTTTGCTACTGTGTAATCTTGGAGAAGTGACTTGCCCTCTTAGGCTCAGGCCTAAGCTTTGGCATCCCAAAATAGTGGAAAAACGATCCCTTTCCTTGCAGGATGAGGGAAGTAAAATTCAATTACAGATATGAATAAAGGTGTAAAGTAAAGAGTGGAAAAGTCCTAGAATGATTCAAGTTAAAATAGATTTTACTTCCATGAATTAGGAACTCATGACCAAAGTACCATCATGATGCCAGAATCAATCAATGTCAATAGCACAGCCTTCAGTAAACCCTGAATTAACCCATAAGTGTATAGCTGTGAGACTAAGGCTATGCAAACTGGCAGTGGGGTTCTTCTCATGCTAGTGATTGAACTGGCTTTCTACTTGCCTTATTGAGAGCCCCTGTAGGACATGTACTTGCCTGTGTGCATGAAGAAGAGGAGGGGAGGAAGGTCAAAAGGGAGAGAGAAAAAGGACTTAAGAGGACTCCTGCCATCAGCCTCAACTTGTCCTTGCATGGGAATGTGTTTTACTCTGACTCAGAGCCTTAGGCAACTGGGTTCAAGGAGGCTGCCCCTATCTTCCATGTGCCTAGAAGATGGAGGAGCTGATCTGTGGACGGCATGAATGAGTAATGGGTGGGAGGGCTGGTAAAAGCTGGAGGAACAATATTGGTGAGAACTGTGCTGGGCTAGTCTGACTGGACACCAAATTGGGTCTGTGGCTCTGAGACTCTCAGTATGTAATGGGGTTAATGGGAGTAAGTGTTCTACCTGAACAAATCTTGACCACAAACTGGCTCCGTGACCCTGTCCAAGCTACTTGACTTCTCAGTGCCTAGGCAACTTTTTAAGATTATAAGTCGTAGAAACGGTGCCAGTTGTGCCAGTGGAAGGAACTTTCTCACTGGGATTTCCCATGCCAATGAATCACAGCTCCAGTTCCTATCTCACAAAACACTAATTTTGAGTGTTAACCCTATTCTAGGCCCTGTGAATATACAAAGGAATAAATCACTTGATCTGTATCTTTGTCTTCAAGGAACTCATGGGGATGCAAGGTCTAGACATGGAAAGATTATTAATGACTATGGGCTATAAATGCTAAGTTCCACGTAAGTATTACAGATATAAAGAATGATAGAAGCTTGGAAGAGGGAGTGAGGAAGAGAGGCTTCTCAGAGGAAGTAGAGAGGTGAAGGATTCAGCAGAACTCAGCTAAATGGATGGAAGGTATGGATATGGAAATGGACAGGTTATGTACAGGGAAAATTTCACAGGTCTATCTATCTTAAGTAGAAGATTAGAGATATGGGGCCAGATGGAAGATTTCAGGCAATGAGGAACCATGGAAGATATTTGAACAATAACACATTGAATACTAGATCACAGATTTCAAGCTGAAAGGAACCTCAGGTCCAAACCTTACCTCTATTTACTGATGAGGAAACCAAATTCCAGAGGCTGAGATGACTTGTCTCATGTCACACAGGCAGTTTTATGGAAGAACTAGGATTTGAAGTCATTTCCTCAAGATCCATAATCCAGCAGTATCTGCTGTCAAGTGTGAAAGCAGACAGCCCAAGACAGTCTAAAAAATATCGACACAAGGAGAACCTCCTTGCAGACCAAACAACATTTTCTCATAATTGTAAACTTGTTTCTGGGCTATGGTGAATGGACTGGCTGCAAGCCTGAAATGGAAGATTACAGAGCAAGGAGGCCAGAGGCACTAGAATAGAATAACAGAATAGAGTCCAGGTGATCCTATTCTAGAACAGGAGACCCTGGGTTCTAGTCCTGGTTTTGGAATTTATTAGGTGTGGGACTACGTGAAAGTCACTTTCCTTCACAGGGTCTCAAGGGTCTCTGTTTCTTCTTTTGTTAAATGGGAACAACAGAACTGCTGTAGGGTTAAAATAAGATAGCAAGTGTCAGTATGCTTTGTAAGCTGTGTTACACTGTACAAATCTGAGGTGTAGCTGCCACTCATCTTATACCAAATTCACTGGGCCTGGGGATGACTCTAGCTTCTTAAAGGCTAGGCCAGAAGAATGCAAGCTAGCACAGGCTCTACCAGGGACTAAGGCTTTGAGTCCAGCCCTGGTAACAGATCCTGAGTCTGCTGTCCAAGGGTCAGTCCAGCTGCATATCCAAAGGCTCTTCAGACTGGCAGCAAGGTATTCATTTTTTTGGCTGAGCATCTCACAAAACCTTCTATTTAGATGTGGAGAGGTTGGGTTGTGTGTGTGGATGGAACGAATGCCAATATAGAGAAAGTCACAGATCCTGTAAGCACAGGAATAGGAGTCAAGAAGAATCTAAGCTTTGGCATGTAATGGCTATGGGATGCTAAGCCAGATATTCATCTCCTTAAGTATCTTTAGTCCCCTCCTCAGTAAAATAGGGTTATGATAAATTTGCCCCACCTACTTGACAGTGTAATGGTGAGCAGTGCTCTGTAAACCTTAAAATGCTACAGAAAATAGGAGTTTTACACACACACCTCTTCACTTGGGAGGAGGCTTGGATAGGAAGGCTGCCCAACTTCTGATGGACTGATCTCATCCTAGGTATATTACCACAAGGCAAGGTCAAGGAGTTGGAGTATAGAGGAAGTGGGCCATACATATTTATAAATTATATAATGATATAATAATATCAACTATTCTAGGTGGCTTAGGGGAAGAAAGACAGGGCTTAACTGGCCCTCAACACACTCTGGCTGTCCTCAAGTCCTGTCGCAATTCCCTTTCCTCTTCCCCCAACTGTCAGAAAAAAAAATTACAAGTCAACTCTGGTGTTTAGGGGAATTTGGGCAGAGCAGTCAGGCCCTTCTGCCCACTGACCACAGCTCCTTTGCATTAGAGAAAGGGAGAGGATGTTAGCTAAGGGAAGGCTGAGGTCTCTGGAAGACTGAGTCCTATCCTAGTGTGCTGTTTTGTTAGTAGCAGTAATTATACCCTGCAAAAAGGAGTCCTAGGCAGGGCTCTATGCAAGGGGTGTTAACCTTTGTTCTCCACCCCCCCCCCCAAAACATGCTAATCACAAGTCTGCTCAAATCTAACAAAGTTTGGAAGGGGAATATATGGGGCCCCGCAAAGCCCAAACATCTGGCTAATTCAATTAAGACACCAATTATCAATCTGGATGCTTTGTCTCTGTAACAACAACCACCCCAACTGACTAGTCTGACAGATGTTTTGGCTGCCCTAGGCCAATGGAAAGACTATAACAGGGAAGAAGAATTAGAAGTCATGAATATAAGTCTGTTTATTCTTTTATTTTTTTTACTCTTTTATTCTTAAGGTGAAGCACTAGTTTAAGTAAGGCCTCCTGCTTGATTAAGGATATAAGAACAGCAGGAAAGTGATGGTTGTATCCATTTCCTTGATATAAATCCTAAAATATGTGGATATCAGCCATACACGTGAGGTTCAAACACAAATGCATTTATTAGTGTCCTGAATCAAAGTCAGAAGGCTTATAGGGAATTTTGGAAATCGATTCATTTATAGAAACATAATGATTTTATTTCTTGTTCTCTAGTTGGTGATCTCATCAAGCTTCCATAGACTTAATCTCTAATCTCTTGGTGATGATTCTCAAATCTACCTATCCTGGCTCCAACCTTGTTGCTGACTTCCAATCCTGAATCTCCAACTGCTTCTCAGAATCCTCAAACTGGATATCCAAACACATCTTAAACTCAACATGTCCAGAACTGAAGTTCTCCCTTTAAATCCTCCTTCCCTCCCAACTTCCCTATTACACCATGCCCAGCTCAAAACCTAGGCATCATTCTGGATTCCTCACTATCTCTCACCTTCCCATACCCAATCTTATGCAAAGACTGTTGATTTCACCTGTGTAACATTTCTCAAACATACCCCCTTCTCTCCTCTGACATTGCTACCACTGTAGAGTAGGCCCTCATTATCTCATTCCTGGATCATTGTAATAACCTGTTGGTAGGTCTGCCTGCATCAAGTCTCTTCCCACTCCAATCAGTCCTCCAGCCACCAAAATGATTTTCCTAAAGCACAGGTCTGACCATGTCAACCCCACTCTTCAACAATCTCCAGTGGCTTCCTATGATCAAAATAAAAATGCTTTGTATGGCATTCAAAGCCCTTCATAATCTAGCCACCTCTTCCTTCACAATCTTCTTACATCTTACTCTTTGATCCAGTGACATTGGCCTCCTGGCTGTTCCACAAACAAGATGCATCTTTTGATTCTGGACATTCTCTCTGGCTAGCTTCCATGTCTGGAATACTCTCCCTTCTCCACTGATTTACTCATCTCAATGGCTTCCTTTAAGTCCCAACTAAAACCCCACCTTCTGGAGGAGCCCTCCTCAACCGCTCTTAATTCTAGTGTCTTGGGGGCGGCCAGGTAGCACAGCAAGTAAGAGCACCGGCTCCAGTGTTGAGAAGACCTGGAGATCGAATCCCGGGCTCAGACACTTAGCACCCACCCAGAAACACCTGGCCGTGTAACCTTGAGCAAGTTACTTAACCCCAATTGCTTAGGGGCGGCCAAGTGGCTCAGCGAGTAAGAGTACCAGCTCCAGTGTTGGGACGACCTGGAGATCGAATCCCGGGCTCAGGCACTCAGCACCACACCCAGAAATAACTGGCCGTGTAACCTTGAGCAAGTTACTTAACCCCGATTGCTTAAAAAAAAAAAAATTCTAGTGTCTTCCCTCTGTTAACTGGTTTCTATTTATCCTGTATATATGTCTGTATGTTGTCTTCTCCATTAGACTGCAAGCTCCCTTGAGGGCAGGAACTATCTTTTACCTCTTTCTGTAACCCTAGCAAGTGTCTGAACATAGTAGGTGCTTAATAAATATTGACTGATTAGATTGCTTGCCAGATGCTAGAAAGTGAATGTCTTCACTGGAGTTGCCATTAACATCACCATTTTCGTCATCATTGTCGTCATCATCATCATCATCATCATCATCATTGTCAACATCAACATCATCATTCACAAGATGGTGCAAATTTACAAACTACTTTCAGTGGGAGGGGGGCAGGGAATACTACTCTTATTTTACAGATAAGGAAACTGAGGTTTAGGGAGGAGAAGTGATTTGCTGCAGTCCCTATCTAATAAGTGTCTTCTTTCAGATACAGTTCTAGATTCTCTGGTTCCCACTGCTCACTCTCTGGGCATTCAAGTGGTTTCTGCTTCATCTCTACCATATTCAGTACCCCAGCAATGCTACCTGTTCTATACACCCCCTTTATAAGGCTTTTTCCCTGTGTCTTTCCAGGGGCTGTGAGCTTCTGCTCCTGCTGTTGTGAAGAACAGTGACAAAGGGCAAAGGGAGGAAGGAGTAGTAGGAAAGTAGAGGGAGAAGAGAATCACTGGAGGAGAAACTGAGGCCTAGAAGAAGTAAAAGATCATAGTGAAATCAGTGGCTGAGCTGGGATTTGAACCTGGAACTTTTTAGGGCAAATCCAGGTTCTAGGCGCTCTGTTCCATACAGGGAACACTGGTTCTAGTTATAGCATGACACACTCTGGAGGTAAAATGGGATGAGAGAAGTCTGGGGACCTGGAGTCAGGAAGATTTGAATTCAAATCTGCCTTCAGACATTTACTAGCTGTGTAACCCTGGGGTAAGTTACATAACCTCTGTCTGCCTCAATTTTTTCATCAGTTGAAAAAAATGGAATAATAGCACCTACTCTCCCTTCCCTCCAAGGTTATTGTGAGGATAAAAGGAGATAATATTGTAAAATGCTTTGTAAACCTTAAAGTGCCATAGAAATACTAATTATTATTCTTAATATCAGGGACAAAGAGCCCTTGGATAACAAATTATCCAGTTTCCACTGATGCTGACATCCCCCCCTCTACCTGCCCCTCCCCTGCCCAAGTGTTTCCCCTTAGAATAGTTCTAAAGTGAGTGTTAAGGTTCCCCTCATCTTAGACATATCCAGTATAGGGGCTTGGGTAGATCAGAGCATCAGGATAAAAAGAGCCCAGGGATTCCCTACTTCTTTAGAAAGAAGGGTTAAGAATAAGGGAGAATCAGAAACTCCTGAATTCTAGTTACCTCTTGGTTACGGTTTTGCCTATAATTATAGACGAACATCACTTTGTTTGCTTGTCAATCTGTCTGCTAGAAAAAGAGGGGTCTGGAAGATACTCCCTGCTAAGTCCAATGGAGGGACAGTGCAGAAGTGACTTCTACATAATAACATAAGCCTGTGAAGTACTTAAATAGCAAGAGGGTTTAAAAACCAAGGCTTGGAGGGGCCAGAATCATACGGCCAGGAAGTTTCAAATCTGGTGCTCAAACCTGGGTCTTCTGCTTCCAGCTCTGCAGGAGGTCTGTAGCATTTGTCCCCTTCATTACTCAATCTGCTCCCTCCCTTAGCCAGGCCTTATTTCCTCTCACTCAGATTACTTTAACAACTCTGTAAACCACATGCCCAACTGCAGTCTCTCAGAATCTCAGGGTTACTTAGAGGCCATTCAAAATCACCTATCCCTGGACAATAAGAATCCCCCCAACATGACAAGTGGCTACCTAGCACCTGCATAAAGACCTCCAGAATGGGGGAAAGCCACCATTTTCCAAAGCAACCCATTTCACTTTAAGATAGTTTAATTGTCTTAAGTTATTTCTTGACATTGAGTCTCAATTTACCCCTGTAGCTTCCACCCAATGCTCTGAGTTCTGCCTTCTAGATCAAAGCAGACCACAGAGTTAGAACTAGAAAGATCCTTAAGAGGTCACTAAGTCTACCTCCTTCATTCTACAATGAGGAATCCAGACAGATCAAATCACTCGTCTAATGTCACACAGCTACTGAGGGTCTGAAGTTGAATTTGAACCTGGGTCTTTCATATTCCAAGTCCAGTCTTATATCTCTTAGACTTTTGCATATGACATTTCTCCTGGTCCCCAAGCCAACCTGTGTGAGAGTCCAGCTGCCTTTCTAAAGCCTAGCTCTGACCATATCCAGGGCTCCTCATAGATCACAGGAGAAACTCTGCACTGCTTAGCCTGACATTCAAGACCCTCTGGGTTTTCCTCTCTAGCTTCTTCATGCCCTTACATAGCACTTCATCTCAAGTCAGGCCTTAGTCTCTTTGCTATTCTGTAATAATACCCAAGCTCAATTCTGCCTCTGTGCCTTGCTGATATCTGTTTTCTTCCTCTCCTGATACAAGGCCTTCCCTGTTCCACTGTCCGGAAACATACCCAGCATTCAAGGCTCATCTCTAGGAAGACTTCACCAACCAAAGCAACCTACAGGGACTTTTCTCTCTTTGATAGCCCACTAGCCCTCCTCTTTGTGCCATACCTTCTGCCACCTAACGAGTCAAAACTAGATTGTCTCCTGTCTTGTCTTATCTGCATTTTCTGTTTATGACTCTTGTATTCCCTGAGTTCAAGGAGGGCCTTTTCTTCTTTCTGTCCTGCATCACTCTGGGAGGTTAGGGCTGAATATAGGGAAGGTAATCAAAAAGAACTATTGACTACAAAATTTAGATTTGCCAATAAAGCAAAAGGGTTTTTTTTTTTTTAACTTAGAATCCTGGAATGCCGGAGCTAGAAGAATTTTTTTGTTGTTGTTTGGTCATTTCAGCTGTGTCTGACTCTTTGGGTCCCCATTTGGGATTTTCTTGGAAAAGATGTTGGAGTGATTTTCCATTTCCTTCTCCAGATTATTTTGCAGATGAGGAAACTGAGGCAAACAGGGTTAAGTGACTTGCACAGAGACACACAGCTAATTAGTGCCTGAGGTTAGATTTAAAACTGAGGTCTTCATCTGGCGTTTTAGCAACTGTGTCACTCAGCTGTTCAAGAATAACCTTAGGGTTAATTTAATTTATAAATAGAGAAACTGAGGTCCTAAGTGGGGAAGAGATGTATATAGCAAGTCAACGACAGAGAGAGGTCCAGATCCAGGTCTTCTACTATTCAGTCCAGCACTATTTCCATGGTGCCATGTTTTTATCTAAGAAGTCACCTTTTTTTTTTGGTCTTTATTAATTTGTTTGTTTACTTTTAGTTTACAAAATTCAGTTCCATAATCCCTTGAGTTTCAAATTTTCTCTCCCTCTCTCTCTCCTCTCCCCCTTCCCCTACAGTGGCATGCAGTCAAGTATAGAATCTGCAAATACTTTCACATTAGACATTAGTCAGGTTGTAAAGAAGAATGGTAACTGATGGAATGAACAAAGTGAAAGAGGAAACAAAATCAAACAAGAAAAACAAAGAGAGCAGGCAGTTTGCTTCAGGCTGCATTCAGACTCTGTTCTTTCTCTGAATGTAGACATCTCCTTCCCTCATGAGTCTTTTGGAGGTGCCTTATAACCTTGCTTTGCTGAGAAGAGTCCAGTCTATCAAAGTTGGTCGTCACACATACGTTGTCACCATAGGATTTCTTAATTGCAAACTCCCTCCTTAGGACACTTGTAATGGAATTCTATTTTCAAAAAACGCAACCTGTAGGGATACGGTGATTCCATAAAGTGAAGCATGTCTGCAGCAGTTAATCTAAGGCCTTGATTCGTGTTTGTGGGGGCTGGTGAGAACAGACTTGTGCCCTTGGGAGAGCCCTTCTGTGGAGGCCGAGAGCATCCTCTGCCCCTCCAAAGTACAGGCAGGCCCACAACATGCTCCTCTTAACATGAGTCCTCTGTCAGCTGGGGACACAAGAAGGATATATCTGGCCCAGGCTTAGGATTTCAGAGGCAGTACAGAGCAGTGGAAAGGCCACAGCAGGACTTGGGAGTCAGGAGGGGGGGGCGGGGTGAGTCTTAGCTCTGACATGACCTTCATGGCTCTGGGCAAGTCAATTAATCTCCTGTTCTAGTTTCAGTTTCCCCTTTTGAGGATGACGATAAGGATGAGATGATAACAATAAGAATGGCCATTTCACTAGCGCTTCAAGGTTTGTGGAGTGCTTCACCTATGTTAGGCTCATTTGAACTTTATGCCACCCTAGGACTTAAGTGCTATCTGTTTAATTAATCCTATTTTTTTTTTTGCCTTTTTTGGAGGGCAATTGGGGTTAAGTGACTTGCCCAAGGTCACACGGCTGATTTTTGTGTTAAGTGTCTGAGGCTGGATTTGAACTCAGGTCCTCCTGACTCCGGGGCCTGTGCTCTATTCACTGTGCCACCTAGCCACCCCTATTAATCCTATTTTGTAGATGAGAAAACTGAGACTCATAGAGGTTAAACGATTTGTCCAAGTTCATATAATGAGTCTGATACATGATTGAACCTAGGTTTTTGTGGCTCCAAGTCCATTATTCTAGCCACTAGGCTAGGCTGCCTAATCTTTGCACTATAGCAGACTGTTACAAGGGCCATGCTTTGGAAATTTTTAAAGTGCTCTAGAAATGTGAGCTATTATTATCACACAGGCTGGTGTTCAAGCCCTGTCCTGAGTCTTCTGGGAGGGAAAGGAGAGCTGGCAGGCATTGACCTCCTTGTCACCCAGAAAAGGGGGCCTGTCTGGCCTCCAGCTGCCTTGGCTGGCGGCAGTGAGCTCATGCCGGACGCATGCTGGCCAGGAAGTCAGAGCCAGCTCCTCTGAAGATTGCTTGAGGGACATTAAAGGACTGTGGAAAGCTGGGTGTCTGGGTATTAGGAGGTTGTGTGTATGTGTGTGCGCACGTGCATGTGCGTGTGGTGTATATAAGGGTTGGGCGGGGGGAAGGATTCTCTTGGGAAAGGGAGCCCCGCAGTGCTTGAGCTATTTTCTTTTTTGTTCCAGTGACTGAAAGGCAGAACTGGAAGACATCTCTGTGTCAGAGATAGGCTAGGGGCATGTTGGCCCTAAGGCAAAGCAATGGGATGGATGAGAGGGATGTCTATGGCCCTTCCTTGCCCAAAGCTGTTGATGGTGACACTAATAACAACAATACACAAAGTAGCAGTATGGAGACCTTTCAGTCTACCTCTGATATAGGGTATATGATCCTGGACAGAGACTCACTCTTGTTGGGCCTCGGTTTACTCATCTGTAAAATGACAGGGTTAGTCTAGCTGATCTCTGAGACTCCTTAGAGCTCTGATATCCTCTGTTTCTATGTAATAAGGTGTTCCTTCCCTCCTTGCCTAAGAAGGGAAATTAGTAGGTCTGCTCTGGAAGCTACGGGTTCCACCACATGGGCTTTCTCAAGTTACAGGGACAACAGGAGACAAGAGGGACAGAGATAAGGAGACAGAGGTGCCATCTGATTGGCTTTCAATGGTGTTTTAAAAACATTATGCTAACAACAACACAAAAGAGAAGACTACACAATATCCAGGGAGGTCTCTAAGAGACAATTCCCGGACAGGACCCAAACTGGTCCCACCTGCTTCTTGCTGTTGGAAGTAAGCACTGGGTTGCTGCACTCACTTTATGGCCCAGCTGGCTCCCCCAAGGATCATTTTTGGGGAAGGACTTTCCTAGGTGAGAAATGAAGGACTTTTAGATTTCCATGGGCCCTGGGCTGAGCTATTCTGTGGGAGAGACAGAGACAAACCCTGTCTATAGAAAGTAAGTTCTAGTGGAGGGTTAGTAATTTACAGAGTCTGGGGGCTGGGAGCACTTTCGATGGTCTCTAGTCCACCTGGAATCTGGACAGGATGTGGTTTAGGATGCAAAGAACATCAGATCTATAGGTGGAGGATCTGGACTGAAGTCTGGGTCTGCTATTTAAATAGCATCTGTACAATCCCAGATGAGTAAATCAGCATCACTGTGGCTCTGCTGGCTCTCTCTCGCTCTCTTTTAAATGAGGGGGCTGGATGAGATGATCTTACAGGTACCTCCCAGATAACAAAATCTGCTGATTCCTTCCAGAACATCTCCAACAAGTGCCCAGTCAGCATCTGCTGGACAGCCTCTGGAGATGAGGGATCGCACTGCATTCCCTGACAGGGAACACAAATGAACCTTTTGCCCACTGCTCCCAGTTCTGTCCTCTGAGGCCAATGAGAAGAATAAGATAATTGAGATGACAGAAATGGCAAGATAGGAAGTAATAAGTGAAAAGAATGCCAAGTTTTTTGTCTCAGGATTTGGGCTGAGATATGGCTCTTCTATGTACTACCTGTATGATCTTGAAAAAGTAATTTTGGCTCCCTAGGCTTCAGTTTCCTGATTTGTAAAAGGAGGGGACTGGGATAGGCTAGGACCTCTAAGGTCCCTTCTAGCTCTGAATCTATATCAAAGGATCTTATTAAATCTGATTCCTGTCCTACAAGAGTTCAGTTTGTTTCAAAAACAAGCCAAATAAAGGGTCAATTAAATAATAATAGATGTCATGACATTATAAGTTTAGAGTCAGAAGGCACCTTTGAGATGATCTAGTCCCATGGTCTTTAACCTTTTGGTGTCAGGCACCTCTTTGGTGAAGTCTAAGGACCCCTTCTCAGAATAATTTTTGCTGCCTATATTCATAACTTAAGGAAATGCCAAATTTCAGTTAGGGATTAGTGAAAATAAAGTTTTTTTTTTTCCCTCATGCAAGTTCATGGACCACATACAATCCATCCACAGACTCTCTGTGGTCCATGGGACCATAGTTAAGAACTCATAATTATTTTACAGGGGAGGAAACTGAGGCCTGCCTATAGAGGGAAACTGACTTAACAGAGACACTAAGTCACTGGTGATAATGCTGGAACTGATCCAATGATTTTGGAAAATGACTGGAAATTATGTAAGAAAAGTTATAAAATTATTCATATCCTTGATCTGATAAATTCAATATTGCATTTATACCACCAAAAGAGGTCACTGACAACAGGGAAAGGCAAATCTGTAAGGAAATATTAAATAGCAGTACCAACTGTAATGGAGAAAAAAATGAGAAACAAATTGTATTCTCAACTACTGGAGACTGGCTGAACAAATTGTGGTACAGAGTGAGGCCATATGAATAATGTAAAGTAACACACAAAGCTGCGTACAAAGTGCTATGATATGAATAAAGTAGAACAACAGAAATACTTAGCAGTTATGCACATGAAGACAAAACTTAGAACACCCTAGACAACACTTAGGACAAAGTTTAAACTTAAACTTAGGAAGCTTGAACCCATTTTTTCTATCAACAAATAAAAGACTACTAGTGAAGGTTGCGTCATCAGCCTTTTTACGCTACATTATTTACTCATTTCAAAAACAGAAAGGAAGGTTTGTAGGAGCCCACTGAGGGTTGGCTCCATGGAGGCAATGAGGCTTGAATTCTACATGGGCCTATCGCTTTATGGTTCCATTATCACAACATATTAATTCCACACTTTCTGGCTTTACTAAAATCCTTCCCCTCTCTGGAATATCCTCTCCTATGACTCTCCAGATCTCAAAAAAATCTGACAGCCTCTGGAGTCCCACCTCTTCTAGGAAGCATATCCTAACTACTCTGGTCTATGGGGATCTCTTTCTCAGTCTTTGTACATTTACTACCTATATTACAGGATTTGATATTTACTCATATTTCATTTAATTCAGAACTAGAGGTAGCTAGAGGTAGTTAGTACACTTGAGAGGGTGCTAGGCCTGAAGTCAGGAAGGCTTGAGCTCAAATTCAGCCTCAGATACTTGCTAACTGTGTGATCCAGAACAAGTCACTTAATCTATCTGCCTTGGTTTTCTCAACTGTAAAATGAAGATAATATAAATCTACTTCCCAGGGTTGTTGTGAGAATTAAATGAGATGCTTGTAAAGTGCTTAGCACAGTGCCTGGTACATAGTAGGAACTTAATAAAAGCTTGTTCCCTTCTCCTTTATTAGAATAAGTATATGTGAAAAAGATCTGAGGGTGTCAGTGAATAACAAGTGAAAAGTGGTCAACACTGAGACCTATCAGCTAAAAAGCTCACATCATCTCAGGTTGCATTAACAGAAGGCTGATATCCGGAGTGAAGAAGGTGGCAGACACGATGGGAAGGTAACATGATGCTACCTTCAACTTCCCACCAACCAGAACTGCCCCAAAGTGGAAGGGGCTGATATGAGAGGCTGTAGGGTTCCCCTCCTCAAAGGTCTTCAAGGACAGACTGGATGCTTACTTGTTGGCTTTGGCTACAGTGACGATCCTTTTGTGTATGGATTTGGACTAGTAGGCCTCTGAGGTCTTTTCCACTTTTCAAATTCTGTGATTCTCTATTGCAAGGTCAAGATTGTCATGTGGCGGGCGGCTAAGTGGCACAGTGAATAGAGCACAGGCCCTGGAGTCAGGAGGACCTGAGTTTAAATCCAGTCTCAGAAACTTCACACAAAAACTAGCTGTGTGACCTTGGGCAAGTAACTTAACCCCAATTGCCCTCCAAAAAGAAAAAAAAAAGATTGTCATGTGGCAAACAGACATTCAGTTTAGCCCTGAGGTGCAGAACTAGTACAGGTCAAGAAAGTTGTAAAGTTATAGGGAAATATACAGGAGGCTCTAGACAAAGTTCACTGCGAAATGGAAAAACTTGGATTTACAAACTAAATTAATTGGGGGTGGGTGGGTTGAGGGGGGGCGGCGATGACTAATTGAGAATCTGAGTTCTCCTTGACAGCAGTGCAAATGACAAAATGATAGGATCATAAAACATTCGAGGGTCATTTAGTCAAATCCTTCATTTGGCAGAAGAGAGCACTGAGGTCGAGAAAGCAGAAGAGATTTGCCTGAGATGATAAAGTGAGTCAGCTGCAGAGTCTGGACTGAAGCTCAGGCTAGGCTCCAGTCCAAGTGTCTTTCTACCCTCTCACTCTGCTGCTAAAATTCAGAAAATGGGAGGCTTTAGCAGACATAGGACACAGAAGGATGCATTTCCCCAGCATCTATTGGAACAGTCAGTCAGTCAGCTAGTCAAGTGAAACATGAGAAAGAAAACAGAGTTTGGGGTCAAGGGTGATGCAGAAGATTCTGGGGCCTGACAGCAAACTGTTTGCTAAAGAGAAGAATATTCGAACTGAGATGGAGCTTCTCCCCCAGATAAAAGGGTGTGGAATTTGAGAACTTTATACCCACTCAATTGAGACAGGTTAAAGAGGAAGAGGGACCCTAGTGGTAAGCAGGTGAGAAGGGAGCCAAATGGGAAGTTCAGGGGATGCTAGGGTTGGGTTTCATGAAGCCCACGTGATGAGACTATGATGCAGAGATGAGGAGGAGGTTAAGAGCTAAGAGAGGGCAGGTGGGGGACCAAGAGAAGAGAAGACAGGATTATGTAATATGAAGAGCACAGTATTGTGGCTGGAAGAACTGGAGGGGCTGGGGAGTAGGGACTCAACTTCCCCAACAGGAGCCTCAGATGTGTTGAAGAGAGCTCCTGATTCATCTTTCCTGGGTTCTTTCATGGATGTTATCAGTTTGCTCAACTTGTCTAAACTGCCCTGTCAATCCTTCACAGAGGGTCTGCCCAACTTGTTGAGCAGATATAGTGATATATCTGATATATCTGAGTGCCAGAGATAGTCAGAGAACTTAGGTCTGAATCCTGTCTTTCCCACTTATTACCTGTGTGACCTTGGGCAAGTCACTGAAACCTCTTCGGGACTCAAATTTTCTACCTATAAATGTAATTTGCCTATTCCCTTCTCTTGCTTTAGGAGGCGGTATGGTGCAGTGGGAAGGGTTTGATCTGACTGAACGCTAGCTCCTGGGTTCAAAGCCACTTGCTGCCCGGTTGGCTTTGGTCAGTCAGTCAACAAGCCTTTATTAAGGGCCCATTATGTGCCAGGCCTTATGTTGAGCATAGCGGGGATACAGAGAAAGGTAAAAGACAGTTCATGCGCTCAGGGAGCTCACATTCTAATGGGGGAGACAAGAAGCAAGCAGCCACGTACAAACACGTTATACACAGGGTGGATGGGAAATGATCAACAGAGGGAAAGCGCTGGCGTTAAGGGGGGGGGGGGGAAGGCTTCCTCTAGAAGGTGGAATTTGAGCTGGGCCTTGAGAAGTCAAGGGAATCCAAAAGGTAGTGATGAGGAGGAATGTTATGGCATGAGGAATAGCCAGAAAGAATGCCAAGAGATGGAGTGTCTTGTTCATGCAAAATCTGGGAGGCCAGTGTCACTGGATTGAAGAATATGTGGAGGATATTAGGTGTAAGAAGACTGGAAAGATAGGAGGCTAGACCATGAAGGGCTTTGAACACCAAACTAAGGACTGTTTATTTAACTGCTCTGGGCCTTAGGTACCTCATCTGTAAAATGAGAAGGTTGGATTAGATGGCTGGAGAGTTCCTTTTCAAAACACTGATCCCATGACTTTCTGTGCCTTTGCATAAGTTGTTTCCCACCCCCAAGTCTGGAATATTTTATATTTACTTAGCTCTGTATATTTTATTACCCCCATGCCTACCCATCCCGCCTCAGGAGAATGAGCAGGGACCATTTGTTTCTGTCTTCTCATGCCCAGCAGCTAAAGCACATTGCTTTGCACACAGTGAGCATTTAATAAGCATTTGGTGAATAAAACTGAATGTCCATACTTTTATCAAAAATGACTTCAATATGTGTGTAAGACTGTCTTCATAAAGATTTTGAAGTGACAAGAAAATAGGCATATGTGTTAGCAGTTACTGATTGAGAAGTTTGTTACAGAAATTTTGAAAATCTTTTCCATTTTTCCTCTCTTGACTGTCCTCTTTTGAATCTTATCTTTAATTGGTCTTTGAATGGTCTGGTTTAATAAAACCTCTCACCAAGCTTCCTACAGATTGGGTTTTTCACCCTTCCATTGTTCTTGCTGTTTTGTAAGATGACACTGGTTGTATTCTTCCACAATCTTACTCTGTCAAGTTTTTTGGATTTTGTTTTCTAAAACTGTTGTTATTTTTGGTTCCCCATATTTCTACTTGGCAAGAAAATATTAAGCGTGTATGTTGGTTGAGGTGGTTTCTAAGCTCTTCTGACACCCTCATTGTGGCAACTGATTTATATTGGTTAAACTTAGGAAACACTGTTGGCCTCTGTTTGCCACTATCAAAGCAGGAGTGGAAAAGGTACACAAGGGACTAAGAGTTATTGTTTATTTTGTTTCATAGGTTTTATTCAGTCAGCACAAACTTATGGACATGTACTATGTGCCCTGTTCTTGAGTCTGTTGTAAGAAGAGAAATGAATGCTACATAGTCCTATTCCTTACAGAATTCACAGACTAGTTTGAGGGGGTGGGGTCAGAGAGGAAGTAGATGTGGGCAATAGAACATGGCCACAAAACTGACAGTACATGGCAGAGTATATAGACAAAAGACTACGGGTTCAGAGGTGGGAAAAGGTCACTTTTTTGGGGGAAGGGCTGATAAAGTGAGAATCTTGGAAGAGGAAGGAGGCAGCATCTGAAATGGGCCCTAAAAGCAGGTGAAATAAAAAAAAAAAAGTAAACATTAACAAGCCCCAGTGGTTCC
This sequence comes from Petaurus breviceps papuanus, assembly GCF_028583685.1. Classification (NCBI taxonomy): domain Eukaryota; kingdom Metazoa; phylum Chordata; class Mammalia; order Diprotodontia; family Petauridae; genus Petaurus; species Petaurus breviceps. Next base: position 6,953,393 of record NW_027187296.1, on the reverse strand, counting down.
CTATTACCTCCAGGATAAAAAATAAAATCTACAATTTGGCATTTAAAGCTCTACATAAACTGGCACCTTCCTACTAGTCTTATCCCCTTCCACACACTCTTGAGATCCACTGACACTGGCTTCTTTGCTGTTCCTTGCTCTATAAAATGAAGAACTTTAAAGTTCCTTCTGATTCCATAAAGTTTCTACAATTCCATTTTTCCTTGTCTCATCCTCAGTAGCACAGGGTCCTGAAAAAAGCATTTCAATTATATTCAGATACTTATTACGAACCTACTGCATGCAGAACATTGTTTTTGGTGCTGGGAAAGTTGCAGTTTTTTTTTTTTTTGGAGGGGGGAAGGCAGGGCAGTTGGGGTTAAGTGACTTGCCCAAGGTCACATGGCTAATATGTGTTAAGTGTCTCAGGCTGGATTTGAACTCAGGTCCTCCTGACTCCAGGGCTGGTGCTCCACTCACTGTGCCACCTAGCCACCCCTGAGAGTTGTAGAGTTTAGGTAAAGACTTAGCCCTTTCCCAAAACAAAATTTGTCTGGGAGGTGGATAAAGATAGATAGATAAATGCAATATACGATAGTATATAAATGCATTAGTGTGTGAGGTAAACAAAGTACCATGGGAGGTCTTAGGAGATCATTACCACCCAGGGTGGAACTAGGAAAGCTTTTTTTGGAGTAGATTTTTGAGCAGGCTCTAAAGGCGGAGTAGGAGGAATTCAACTGAAGCAGGAGAGTGAGGAGCATAAGGAAAGAAGAGTGAGCAGTTTGGCTGGATCTTGGGATATGTGAATGAGATGATGCTGGAAAGGCAGGCTGTTACCAGACTGCAGAGGGCTCTGAATGTCAGGTGTTTCAACTTATCTCAATGGATAACAGGGAGTCATCAGTTTGGAGCAGAGCTGTCACGACCAGATCTAGGCATGACAGCAGATTCTGTGACTCTCAGCTCTCTAAAGGCTTCAGAGATCATTTAACCCACCTTCATTCTACAAAGGAGGAAACAGGTCCAGGGAAGTGAAGCGGCGTGCCTGAGGTTACATAAGTCCTAAGCAGCAGGGCCAAGATGTGAGTTCAGATTTCCTGACTCACTGCCCCAGAGCACGCTCCTTTTCCTCATCTATCAGGGGTGCGGGCAAGGGCTGTGAGACTGGACCAGATGCCCTCTGAGAACTACCCCTGTAGCTCTAAGATTCTAGGGATGGAGGAAGATGAAAGATTAGTTTCTAGACTAAATGACTTCTAATATCCTTTAAAAAGTCTGAGATTATATGATTTTAAGATCCCCAAAATGTTTTCAAAAGTCTAAGACAAATTTTTCTGCTCCCACCCATTCCTGCTTGCTGGTAAGGACACTTTGGGAATATCATTAACAGCCTCACTCTAAGGGATGAGGGAATAGGAAAAGGGCCTCTCTCTTAACATGAAGAGAGGCCTGCAGGGTCATGGAGGGCAGGGGTCAGGGTGGAGAGGTTGGCTGCTGGTGGCCTTGCCTATTCTGACTGATGGCTACTTGTCTGAGGTGGAAGGGGGTGGGAGGGAGAGGGCTGGATAGTTAATGGCTTTGGCCCGGGGCTGGGGGAAGCCAACAGGGATGGAATAAGGGAGGGGTGGTGGTGGTGTGTGTAAATGGACACTCTGGAAGAAAGCAGGTGGGGGGAAGTGGAAAGGCCGGGGGGCTAGTGGGCTGGGGGGCATCTGTTCCATGTCAGCAGACAGGAAGCATACCCCTGGCTTGGGTCAATGGGGCTTGTCCCGGCAGGGAAGCTGCTTTACAAAAGATACCGTGGCTGAACTGTTTTAAAGGTGTTCGATCTCAGCCCAGGGGAGCGGGTTCTCTTTCAGAACCAACTTTCAGGCAGATACAGGAGGAGATACTGTGAAGGGGGCAGGGGGAATGGAGGAGATAGAAGAGATAGTGTGAAAAGGGATGAAACATGAGGCCCTGGGGAATAGGGGTGCATCAATTAGCAGAAAGGGGCTATGGTATCCCTCACCCACAAAAGCCTTCCTGAAAACTTCCCACAAAACAAAAAGACAAGAACAATACAGCTCTGGGACACTTCTCTAGCACCTGCCTTTGGGAGGGGCTCAATCAGCTTTTATGGATACTATGGCTGGGCCAGTCTTGGGCCAAAGTACTCTCTGCACTGACATATATGCTCTATTTGGAGTGGCCTGAAGGATGTGACCTGGCCCAGGGAGGTGACAATGCCTCCTCTCAGGGACAATGCCATGGCTTGGGTCGCTGGAGTTTCCCATCACTGAAGGGCAAAGACCACTTGTTGTGGATGCCATAACTGGGGTTACTGCTCAGGTAGGGGATACACCAAATGGATGACCTCTGAAACCACAGGCTTATGGCTAGGACTCAAGAGTTTCCGGGGATCAGAGGGCCTGGGCCAGGGCAGGTGCCAGGAAGGACTTTGTCTCTGCACTCCCTATTCTGAAGTCAGTGGGGTTGGGCAAAGGGAGGTAGGGAAAGGCATAGTTCCACTGACCTCCTTCTTTATACCTCTTAGGTATTGAGTTCTGTGCCCAGTTCTATACCCAAAAGTCTTTGGGGGACTAAAGAACTCCTTTCCTTTTATAAGACAGGGGATGAGACCAACAAGTCATCTTGTCTTCTGACTTGGACTGTGGGGGAAATCATGAACAAGACAAGTGATATTCATTACCCTAGCCAGGGCAAGGCTTTCTTTGAAGCTTAATCTTTCCCCATCAGGGATGACTGCTTGTTAGATAGAAGCCATCTTCAGATGTTCCTGGTTCTTGCATAGCTTGTCCCTTTCCCTTCCCTCTCTCACTAAAAGTCTTCTTAGGATCAAAGAATTTCAGAGCTGGGCTCTCTAGTCCATTTTACACCTGAAAAATAATTCTCCCTCCTACATGGGGCCATTGTTAAACAGCTCCTATAGAGGGAAATCCCCTCCTTCGTAAGGTAGTTCATTCCAAATATGGAATGATCTAAGAGTCAAAAAGTTTCTTCTAACCCCAAGCCTACATTTGCCGCTTTCTAATTTCTACCTATTACTTCTAGCTCTGCCCTCTGGGGTCAAACAGAGTAAGTCTATTCCATCTTCCTCAAATACCTGAAGGCAGCTATTATGCCTCCCCTAAATCTTTATTTCTCTGGGATGAATATCCTCAGTTCCTGAAAGGTAGCCCCTTATGCTATCAATCAAGGCCCTTTACCATCCTGGCTGCCCTGTTCTGGACACTAGTATCCTTAAAATGTGACACCCAGAACTGAGCCCAGTACTCTGATGCTGCTGAACCAGAGCAGAATATGGAGCAGTAATCACGTGCAATTTTGGACACCATGCCTCAAGGAAATACAATCTGAGACTATATATCCCATGGTTGGCAGCCTCCCAAAGCCCATACATGTTACCAAAAATTTTTTTTTTTACTGATGCTTTTAAACACAGCACTGTCACTGCTCAGTACTCAATTCTCCAATGGAACTTCCTCTTCTAAGAAGAAATATATTTAAACAAAACAGAATGACATTGACCATGTCTGACAACATATGCCTCACTCAGCGCCTGCAGTCTGCCACCTCTCCATGGAGAAGAAAGGTTTCATCATCAGTGTTAAGATGAACCAGTCTGAATTCTGATGTCTTTTAGGATGTTTTCCTTTACTTAATTAAAATTTTTTTCTTTGTCACACTGGTGCTGCCCTCTTAGTTTTGTTTACTTAGTTCTGTATCCCAAAAAAAAAAAATCTTCCCAAGTTTTTCCAAACACCTTATAATTCTCTGTTTCTCAGAGTGCAGTAATATTTGATTATATTCCTATATCAACATTTATTTGACTATTCCCCAAGAGATTGTTTCTAAATAGAATAGTCTATTTCTAGTTGTTTGCTACCATAAAGAGTGGTATAACAAATATTTTGGGATACATGGGGCCTTCCCTGTCTTTGCCTCATTGGGATATCTCCAGGGGGATGTGGTATTGAAGTCAAAGGGCATGAACAATTTAGTCACTTTTGTAGGACCGCTCACCCTCAGATCTTCAGATAAAACGGCTGTGTAGTCATGTGTGTCCCCTTTTCCTCTTATACTGACCTTTTTAAAAAAAAAATTCAAATCCTTCAGAATGTGATTCCATTTGTTTTTCCTGTAAAGCCGAGGAAATGGCACAGTGGTGGACAGAGTGCTCAACATGGAGCCAGAAGACGTGGTTCCAGCTCCAAGGTCACTCAAACTTTGTTGTGTGATCAGAGGCAAATCAGTTCATCTTTCTGAGCTCTGGTTCCTTCATCTGTAAAATGTAAAACCTCTGGTCTACTTCCCTTCTAGGGGTGCTTTGAGATCAACTGAGGCCATGGATGGGGAAGCACTTTTTAACAGAAAAGCTCTAGAGGAAGGTGACCCTTCCTAGTTGTGTGCTTTGGGCTTCAGTGAGTCTGTTTTCCCATTTGTAAAATGGGGATAATGAGATATACTTCATAGGATGGTTTTCCAGAAAATACTCTGTGAACCTCTCCATATGCTCTAGAAATTTTTCTGACAGGTGTTATTATTAATTTATTCTTCCTATTGCCAGTGTAGACCTGTGCAAAAGACATGGTGTAAGATACCATGAAGGTCAAAGATGATGAAAGATGAAAAAAGGTGGGCTGGTTATGTAAGTATAAGGGGGGGGATGGATAAAAAATGGAGAAACTGCAGTGGTACCCATGAAATATTAAGAAATTCAGAGGAAGGCCTCCAGCACATGCTGGTGGATCAGCTATGGGAAATTAACAGAAAGACACGGATAAGAATCCTGGAGAGGAGAGGCCATGTGCTGTACTAAGAAAGGGAGTACCTGTGTTAAGGACGTCCTTCCCTACTGAAATATTGCTGGGCCCTGGCTAGGGACACAGATTCAGAGTTTACCAACACTCTCAGAGAGCATGTGAAATTCCCAGAGAGCGGTTGTAGACCAGAGTTAATGTTACCAAGACAGTAACCTCAAAGAGCAGAAGGTGGTACTTTTTGGGAGTTAAAAGCAAAGGCAGAAGGAGGGACCAAGTTCCAAATTGTGTCCCGCTGCCCCCTGTTCTGTGACAGTAGAAACAACACAGGATGGGGTGGCAAGGTGGCGCAGTGAGTAAAGCGCTGGCCCCGGAGTGGGGAGGACCTGAGTTCGGTTCCGGCCTCAGACATTTAACACACACACACACACACACACACACACACACACACACACACACACACACAAAACTATCCGTGTAACCTTGGGCAAGTTACTTAACCCCAATTGCACTCCAAAAGGCAAAAAAAAAAAAAAGAAAGAAAGAACACAGGACCAGAAGTCAAAGTACCTGGGCTTGATCTAAACCCCACCATTTATTGGCTGTGTAACTTTGGGCCAGACACTTTCCTTCTCTGAAACTTGGTCTTTCTTTGTAAAATGAGAATGGCAAGTGCTGCTCTGCTTCCTGCACAGGGTTCTCATACAGATCAAATGAGACACTGAATGTAAAAGAATATTTTGTGTACAAAGGGTTCTATGAATGACAACATGAAGGAACAAGGTTGGTATCTTACTCATCATGTTGATAAAGTTTCATCCCTTCTTGTTCTCCACTGACCTGTGTCTCTATGCTAGATATCTTGGTTAAGTGAATTAAGGGGATGGGAGAGGTATAAAAGTAAATTGGAGCTAGAGAAAAATCAGATTCTGGGCAAACCTAACCCCCATCCAATGGAGGCCTCATCACGGTCAAATGCCATAAGCCAAGGATACTGTAATTAAATATTTTAAGTACATAGATTCAAGCCTTTCAGTTCTTTATATTTGGTCCTGGTCCTTGGAGAAGTCTGGGGAGAAGCCAGGAACCCTGTAATCAAAGGGAGAGGTATGGCTCTTCCCTTACCCCATGCTGCCATTTTAGGCCATCTTACCTCCGTCCACTAACTCCTTTACAGTTCGGTAGTCATCAGCTAGGGCGGCATAATGCAAGGCTGTACAACCCTTGAAACTGGCTCGGTTGTTCAGTCGATTGTTGAAGTCATCCTCTCGGGTCACCAGGACTGTGGGAGAGGAACAGCAACAATTCAGTTAGGATGCTTAGAAGAAGTTTTTATTTAAGATTATATGATTTAGAATTGGATGGTTCTGATGAGATGACTTAGAATGAGAATCACTGAGCTCAACCCCATTATTTACTAGTCGAGGAAATGAAAACATCGGGAGGTTGAATTTTTTTTTCTTGAGGGCATGTAGGTATGAAGAATCTGGATTCAAAACCAAGCTTTCAGTTTTGAGTCTTAAGATTGAGTGCTCTTGGGACTATATCACATCAGTTCTTCACAGACTACCAAAGAAATGTCAGCGGATCTGCTCTAGTTCACATTTAGTTGTTTTAATTTCATCTAAAAATGCTTTTGGAGAGATAGAGGCTTTTTGGAGGTTTGTTTCCCCCTCTTCCCTTCAACTGCTTTGTGTGGTGATGCTATCAAATTCCTTCATATTTTCTTCCACATTTCTTCTAGCCAAATAGTCTGCAATGAGTTTGGCACTGATGTTGATTGCTCCAACTCTCTGACTGGAAAGGAAATCTAGCATATGTTGGTTAATGTGGTATTTGAAACTCTTCAAAACCTAGCTCCCTGCAATTTTTCTACTCTTATTACACATCATCTCCCCTCATCCCCAATGCACACTATGACCTTTTTAATATTACTCAGATATGATACTCCATATTTCTATCTTTTGTGCCTTTGCACTACAGTGCATAAAGCCTGGATCCAATGTAACTCCATTTCTCAGAATCCCTTAGTTTCTTTCAAGAATCAACAATTAAAAAAAGAAATGAAAAGAAAATCAACCATCAGGGATTCTTAATTTAGGGTCCAACAACTCTAGATTCAAGAGGTCCATCAATCAAAATTTTTTTTTGTTAACTGTATTTTAATATAATTGATTTCTTTTATAATCCTATGTATTTTATTTTATGATCATGCCATGTAAAATCCTATACATTCTTCAAGGTTCAAGAAAAATCTCACCTCCTCTACATTGTTTTCCTTGACTACAGCAGTTCACTGAACTTCATTCAGCAGATACAGAATCATAGAATCTGAGGGCTAGAAGGACCCTCAGAGGTCTTCTAGCCCAATCTCCACCTCAAGCTGGAATCAACTGCTACTCCATTACCAAGCAGTCATCCTCAGTTTCTGCTTGCAGACTTCCCAGGACAGAGAGTTCACTTCAACCAGAGGCAGCCTCTTTTTACTATTAGCAAGTTTTTCCTAACATGAACTTCAAATTGGCCTCTTTCTGCCCCAAATTCTACCTATTGCTACTACATTTTTCCATCTGGGATAGGCAAGATTAAGTCTAATCTCTTCTTCCAGGTGACAGCCCTTTGGCTGTCTGAAGACAGTTATCATGTTTTCCCTAGATCCTCATGTTATCTCTACTTCTCTGTCCCTTCCCAAAATTAGTCTCTCTGTCTCTGCTTCTTTCACTTTCTTTCAAAATGGACTCCAGAAGGTCAGTGTCAATGGAAGTAATCTAGAACCATAGAATTTCAGAAAAGGAAAGGACACTAGAATGTAGAATGTCATAGCAGGAAGGAATGTTAGCATATAGCCTATCAGACTTGAAAAGGAACTTAGAACCTAGAAGAAAGTCAGAGTCTGAAGGGATAGGGAATAGAAAATGTCAGAGCCAGAAAAGCCTTTAAAAAATTTCATTTTATAGATGAGAGAAAGGGATTTGCTCAAGGTCACACAGTTCAAAATGGGACTGGTGAAAAAACACCACCACCCCATGGAACCAAGGCAATGGAAAATGGTGGATTTTTTAAGTAGATTTGTATTGGAAAAGAAGAAAATAGAAAAGGGAGAGAGTCACTGCTTGGGGTAGATGTGACAATGATAACAGAAGATGTAAAGAAGGTGATTTATTTTGCTTGTTTTTTTCTGCTAAGGTAAGGAAAATTTTTTTTTTTTTGACTTTTAAGAACAGAATAAAAAATGGCTAGTTCAGAGCCGAAACCAAAGGTAAATAGAGAGGGAAATAGAAAGTACCCATCTGCCCTATGAGTTCAAGTAACTAGGCTGGTAGAACTACATGCCAGGGTAATGAAAGAATTGATGAATCTGACTGTTACTGATCTCTGAAAAACTGTGGAGTATGGAAGAAGTACTACAAGGGACTGGAGAAGGTCAATGTTACTCTGCTTTTCAAAAATAAGAGAAGAGAGTGCAGGCCAGTGAGCTTGAATAAGATAGCTTACAAAATTTTAGAACACATTATTAAAGAGATGATAAGGGAGTATCACAAAGAGTTAGCATGGCTTCATTAATGCAAGACTAACCTAATTTCCCTTTTCATAGAGGAGTGGTTCTCAAACTTTTTGGCCTCAGAATTCCTTTACACTCTTAAAAATTATCAAGGACCCTCACTCTCTCACAAAGAGCTTTTGTTTATATGGGTTTTATCTACTGGTATTTACATATTAAAAATCAAACATTTTAGTATTATTATGAAAATGGCTTTGACTTCAAGGACCCCCAAAAGGTTCTCAAGTACCCAGACTACATTTGAGAAGCACTGGTATAGGGTAACTAGACTAGTAAATCAAGTGAACATTCTATCTAGAGTTTGCCTAGATTTAAGTAAACCATTTGAAAAAGTCTCTTGCACTGTCCTTGTGGAGAAGATGTAGAAATGTAGGCTAGACAGCCACAAAGGAACATGGATTCTGACCTGATGGCCAGACTCAGAATATTCATTACTGTCAATTTGAAGGGCTTCCTGGGATCTGTCCTTGGTTCTTATTTAATATATATATTTATTAAAGATTTGACTAAAGGCATAGATAGGATACCTATCATTTTAGAACACAGCAATCCTCAATTTAGATTTGGAAAGGATCTCAGAGGTCATCAGATCAACTCCTTTCTTCCTTCCATAAATGGGAAACCTGGCATTTGAATCCAGGGTCTAACTCCAAATCCAGGATTTCCCCCACTATCTCACAATTCTTCCCACTATATATATCCTCTTAGTGTCTAATATACAATGTCACACTTGTTTAATTCAACCTAACAACCGTGTTTCCCCGATAATAAGACACTGTCTTATTAATTTTTTGGACAGAAAAACACCAGAGGGCTTATTTTCAGGGGAGGGCTTATTTTAGAGCAATCTTACACAGTAAGGGGAGGGCTTATTTTCGGGATAGGTCTTATTATCGGGGAAACACGGTTCCATTTATTTATTTATTTATTTACTGAGACATTATTAGGTGCAGAATCTTGTGCTGAACAGGATACAGTACAGTGAAATGGGAAAAGAACTGGTTCTAGATACAGAATCAGGATCCAAAAAGGTCTTTGCAGGTAAAAATGTCAGTCCAAATCTACTAAGACGAAATTTAAAAATGATAAATGTTAAGCATTAGCAAAAAAAAAAAAAAAAAAAAAAAAAAAAGAGTAAATTTTTTACCCTTGAGTTGAAACAACTCCATAATCACAAGGTGGGGAAAGTATGACTAGTTATCAATTTGTCCAAAAAAGAGGTTTTAGTGGACTGCAAACCCAATATCCATTAACACTGTGTTACTGTAATCCAAAAAGGTTGTGGAATCTTGGGTTACATTTAGAGGCGGTGTTCAGGAGCAGAGAGGTTTGGTTTCTCTGCACCCTTCTCTGGTCAAGCCTATCTGTAGTATTGTGTTCTGTCTGGGTTGCTATATTTTAGGAAAGGCACTGATGAGCTGGAGGGCAACAAAGATGGCACAGAACCTGGAGAGCATGCCACGCCATGCCATGTGAGGACTGGCTAAAGAAATGTAGGATGTTTTATCAGGAATATGGATGGATGGGGGGTGGTGGTGGTGGTGAAGAAAGAGAGTTGCTGTGGAGCATTTGAAAGGCTGTCATGTGTAAGAGGGAATAGTTCCTGTCCCCAGAGGACAGAATGAGGAAGGAAGTGAAGAGGCTTTGGGGGATAGCTCTGGACTAGCTGCAAGGGAAATCCTCCTAGCATTCAAAGCAAAACAGGTTGCCTTAGGACATGGCTGGCTATCTTTCACTGGAAATCTTTAAAGCAAAGACTGGAAGGTAATTTGTTTGGGTATAAATAGAAGGAACTCTGGTTGAGGTGAGGCTTGAATCAGATGGCACCTGCGGTTCCTTTCCACCCTGAGATTCTATGGGCATTTATGGATGCTGTGAAAGGCTGCAGAAGCCAGCAGGATGGAGGGGAAAACGCACCACAGTGAGAGACCCTAGCACCAGCTCTAGCACTGATGGGGGGTGGGATTTGGGTCAAGCTGTTTTCCCTCTGAAGGGTCCTTGTCTTCCTCATCTACCAAATGACAGCCTGGACTTGAAGATGACTAAGGTCCCTCCAGTCCTGTGGTTCTAATCACTCACTTTTCTTTCCTTAGAATTTTGAGGTTTACAAACTGCTTTTCACACAACACTCTTGGGAGGTGGGGACTGAAAGTATGCTTCTTTTATAGATGAGGAAAACGAGGTTCAGAATATGACTTGTCTAGGGTCACACAGACAAAAAGGCAAGGTTAGGGTTTAAACTTACACTTGGGTTAAAAAAATGAACTTCACAATACAAAACGGGGGCACAAGTTACTAGATTATAGTCAGTGTCAAGCCAACAAGCATTTATTGTACTGTGAAACCCCCCTCCCCCAATGTGATTCAATCATATCATGACAGTCAAAAATGTCATGTGTTACCTAAGGGCAAAGTTGTAAAGAGGTATTTTGGTTTGATGCAAGGAAAATCTTTCTAACAATTAGAGTTATCCAGTGGGCTGTCTCAGAAAGTAGTGTGTTTCTTTTTATTACAGGTCTTTAAATAGAAATTTTATTGTTGCCTTTTGTTTTTATGTCAACCTCTTTCCCTTAACCCTCATTCTCCCAATGTTGTCTTTAAAGCAAATATGAGCATTTAGACAAAACCAAGGGATATACTGTGTCTCACTGCATACATCACATTCTACCTCTCGTTGGAGAATAGGACGGCCTGTTTCACTATTAGCTCCTCAAATTAACCATGGTTTGAATGCCTTTGAGTATTGTTTTCTTTTACATTTTTGCAGTCATTGTGTATGCTGATCTCCTGGTTCTGCTTCCTCATTACATCAGTTCATACAAATCTTCCTAGTTTTTTTTTTCTGAATTCCTCATTATTGGTTGTTTCCCTACAAAACAATAATATTATATCACATTTGAGTGTCGCAATTTGTTTAGCCATTACTTAATCAATGGGGGCTAGGTTTTTGCTACCACAAAAAGTGTTGCTATAAATATTTTGGCATGTATGGGACCTTTCCTCCTAATTTTGGCCTTTTTGCTCCCAGAAAGGGGGGTGGAGTCTGTGGGTCAAAGGAAATAAAGAGTTTTCACTATAGGTTTTCAAGATGGGGCTTCAGCAACTTGCTGAGGACACCGAAAAGGAAATTCCCATACTGGTTTAGTTTGGACTATATGGCTTCTGAAGTCCTTTTTAACTCAGATTTGGTGATTCCATAATTCTATGACTTAATGTGAGAGCTGAGGCTTGATTTCAGGGGTCCATCTGCTCTGCCACACTGAGGCATCACGGTGTGACTGCAGAGGTAGCACAAATAGCAGAAAGAATTAGGAGTTAGAAGAAGAGAATCTGGATCCTAACTTTTATGGGGATTTATTTGAACTATATTGACTATGTATGACCTTGGGCAAATCACTTCATCTTTCTAAGTCTGTTTCTTTATCCATAAAAAGGCAAAATTGTGCCTAGTATTTATGTTAATCTCAGTGATCTACAGTGTGCAGACTCCACTCTCTTCTCTTTTTTGGAAATCATGACATTTGGCCTTAATTCACAGGGTTTTGAGGAAAGTGTCCTGTAAACTTTCAAGTGTCATAGAAATGTGATTGGATCTTACTATTCTTATGTAAGCTGCTTTAAAAGGAGGCTATGAAGAGGGCAGCTTTATGTAGAAGATTCATTTTGGGGAACAACTTCTTCCCTGATGGTGCCAAGTAAAAAGGGTGCCTGATGTTGGCACTGAGAAGAGATCTCATTTCACCCTTATTTTGGTCAGCTTCTGAGTCTCAACAGTTTCTTCCCACTAGGCCCCACTGTGAATCATTTGTTTGAACTTGTTCTTCCTAGTTCTTCCTACAATTGAAAGTAGACTAGGAGACATAGGCACAAGTCTTGGGTTTGAATCCTGGATCTGCTTCTTCCTACTTTTGTGACCATGGACAAAGCTCTTAGCATCTTCAGGTATTAGTTTTTTTCTTGGTAAAATAAGGGCACTGGACTAGGGTCTCTAATGTCCCAACTCCTATGATCCTAGGGTAGCTATGAAGTGGTGGGCTAGCAGTCTGGCTTTGCTTCAGCTGAGTAAGCAGGCCTACCCTAAAGGTAAAGCAAATCATCCAAGATCCCTGGACATCTGGTGACATAGACAGGAGGGTCCAGTGAATCTCAGCAGTAGCCTTTCCAGCTGGTTGCTCAACTACTGAGTTATTTGCAGAGCCTCCCAAAAAAGACATCTTCCCCACCCCCAAACTGGTGAATGGTAGAGTAGGCTGGTTGCCTCTGCCTCTAATGCTAGGTTCAATCTTCTCATATATACTTTTCCTTCTATTTTGACTCAGAGGAGGCAGAGGAGGGCAGGCTGAACAGCCCCAGACCTCTGCACTGACTTCTTCTGCAGGGATTATTACTCTGCCTCTGACTAGTGAACAATCTGTTGTTGGGATTCATCACCATGGCCTGCCTAGAAGATGCTAGCAGATGTGTATCTAGGGGACCACAATGCAACAAGTCCTATGACTATGCTTAACCCACCTTTTCCTAATTCAGTATGCTGTCCCCTTACAGGTCTCCCCATAGTATTTGTACATATATTATTCTCTGTAAATATTCCCTCAGTCTGCTTCCTACTTGCCCCAGTAGCTACAGACAGATGGTGGTTCTGTGGAAGCAGCTTAGAGGTCTACTCAGAAGTCCTGGGTTCTAGTCCTGGCTTTGTCACTAACTTTCTATAGGACACAGAGAAGTCACTGACCCTCACCGGGTCTCAATTTCCTTCTTGTCATGTAGGGGCAGGGATTATTGCTCTTTCTGTGTCACTGCATTCCTGGGCTTTTAGGAAGATCACATGGAAGAACAGGCCTGGAAATGCTCTGACCAAGCCCAAGATAATAAAGTATTGGTCTCTGACATCACACCCAAGTTACACCCAAAACACCACCCCGAGACTCCCCCTGCTGACACCTTAAATTTAATACACCTGACTCCACATCTGGACTCAATATCTTGCCCCCCAAATCTAGGCCTTCTCCTACTTTGTTTATGTCTGCTGATGGTATCTTCAGTTCATATTGGTTTGAAACCTAAAAGTCATCTTTGACTCTTCTTTTTTCTTCTATGATCATATCTTGTGGATTTTACCTTTGCAAAAAATAAAAAATAAAAACATCCTCTTATTAAAGGCCTACTGTGTGCAAAGCACTGTGCATAGCATTGAGGAAATAGTAAAGTTTAGACAGGATTCTTTGCCCTCATGAAACCTATAACCTAGTTTGAGATAAGGTGCATGTATACATGAATATATGCATACATACGTGTATATGTATATGTATGTATATGTCTTGTATATAAAAGGAAATGAAACAATATTATATGACAAATATATCACACCACAAAAATATTACAAATGGAGATACACACATACATATATGTCACCATAACAATATCATAGGATAAACATAATATTACATGACCAACAAAAGGGGGAGAGGGCAGCTAGGTGGTGCAGTAGATAGAGCACCAGCCCTCAAGTCAGGAGGACTTGCATTCAAATCCAGCCCCACACTTACTAGCGGTGTAAGGCAAGTCACTTAACCCTAACTGCCTACAAAACAAAAACAAGACAAAAAAAAGTGTTAACATTACACAACAAAATTAATATACAACAAATGCCTCAAAGAAGTGCAAACAAAGTTCTAAAGTTTGTTGTGAAGTGTGAGGTGAGGGGAAGCAGGAGAGCCTTCCTAGAGGAGAAATTCAAATGACGAAGTGAGGAAGAAGGTTATTTAAGGTGGAGAAACAGTAGACATTCATATAGGTTTTAGCTGCAAGTCATGGAAAGTCTCAGTGGTCCTTAAGGTACTGGAGCAAAGTAGATAGGAATGCATCTTCTTCAGTGTTATTTCCATTGATAAAATCATACCTACTTAAAAAAAATAGTTCTAGATTGTTCTCCAGAATGGTTGGATCAATTCAGAAATCCACCAACAATGCATTAATGTCCCAATTTTCCCAAATCCTCTCCAACATTTGTCATTTCCTCTTTCTGTCATATTAACCAGTCTAATATATGTGAGGTACCTGGTACCTCAGAGTAGCTCTAACATGCATTTCTCTAACCAGCAGTGATTTAGATTTGGAACTATGCCCAAAGGGCAACCAAATTGTATATATCCTTTGATCCAGCAATATAACTATTAGGTCTATATCCCAAAGAGATCATAAAAAAGGGAAAAGGACTGATATACATAAAAAATATTTATAGGAATTCTTTTTGTGGTAGCAAAAAATTGGAAATTGAGGTGATGCCCATCAACTGGAGAATGGCTGAACAAACTGTAATATATGAATGTAATACTATTGTGTAATAAAAAAGGATGAGCAGGCAGATTTCATAAAAACCTGAAAAGACTTAAATGAACTGATGCAAAGTGAAATAAGCAGAATAAGGACAACACTGTACACAGTCAGCCATACATGGATCCAAGACGATTACAAAGGACTCATGCTAGAAAGTGCTATCTATATACAGACAAAGTATTGCTGTACTCTGAACGCGGATCAAAAGTATCTGTTTTCACTTTCTTCATTTCTGTTTTTGCTTTTCTTTTTGGTCTATTTCTTCTTTCATGACAGGACTAACATGGAAATGTTTTACATCATTACACATATATAAGTTACATACAACTGGAAATATATTATTAAAATAGTGATTCAGAGCATTTTTTCTTTCTTTTTATTTTTAAAAGCAATTGGGGTTAAGGAACTTGCTCAAGGTTACATGGCCAGTTATTTCTGGGTGTGGTGCGAGTATTTGAGCTTGGATTTGATCCAGGTCATCCCGACACTGGAGCCGGTGCTCTTACTCGCTGAACCACCTGGCCACCCCTAAGCAACTGGGGTTAAGTAACTTGCTCAAAGTTACACGGCCAGGTGTTTCTGGGTGGGTGCTAAGTGTCTAAGCCCGGGATTCGATCTCCAGGTCATCCCAACACTGGAGCCGGTGCTCTTACTCGCTGTGCTACCTGGCTGCCCCTTAGAGCATTTTTTCATATGACTCCAAGTAGCTTTGATTTTTTTCAACTGAAAACTGCCTGTTCATATACTTTGGCCAGTTGTCAACTAGGGAATGTCTCATATTCACAGAAATTTGACTCAAGTTACATATATATTTGAAAGATGAGGCCTTTATTAGTGAAACTTACTGTAAAATTTCTTCTCCTAATTTTCTACTTTCTTTCTAATCTTGGCTACATTGATTTTGTGTAAAAACTTTTAAACTTAATGTAAATAAAATTACCTATTTTACATCCCATAGTGCTGTCTATCTCTTGTTTAGTAATAAATTCTTCTCTTCTCCAACTATGCCCAAAGGCCTATAAAATTGTGCATGCCCTTTGAACTAGCAATACCACTACTAGGTTTGTATCCCAAAGAGATAAAAGGAAAAGGACCTATATGTGTAAAAACATTTATAGCAGCTCTTTTTGTGGGGGAAAATTGGAATTGGGAACTGAGGGGATGCTCATCATTTGGGGAATGAATCAACAAGTTGTACCATATGATTGTGATGGAGTACTACTATGCTGTGGGAACAAGTGGTTTCAGAAAAACATGGGAAGACCTATATAAACTGGTGCAAAGTGAAGTGAGAAGAACCAGGAGATCATGGTGTACAATATATCAGCAATGTTGTAATGATGATCTACTGTGAAGGACTTGGCTACTCTGATTAATACAGTGACCCAAGACAATTCCAAGGACTCATGACCAAAAGGTGCTATCCACGTCGAGAGAGAGAGAGAGAGAGAGAGAGAGACAGAGAGAGAGAGAGATAGAGACTGAATGAAATGTAATTTTCTTGCTTTTTCTGTTCTTAAAAATATGGCTAATATGCAAATATGTTTTACATGATTTCACATGTATAATTGATATAATATTGCTTGCCTTCTCAATGGGTAGGGGAGGGGTGCAATGGAGATTTGCAACTCAAAACTTAAAAAAGAGAAGAATGCAAAAAAAAAATCGAATGGCATCCTTGCTTTACCCCAATCTCATTGCAAATGCCTCTATAATGCTGGTTCTTTCTTAAGGCAAGGTCTATTTATTCCTTTGGTTTTAATATTTTTGAATAGAAATGAGTGTTGTATTTTTGTCAGAAGTCTCTTCTGGGTTCTTTGATATAATAATATGATTTTAATTATTTTTTGTTATTAATATTATTTATTAGGTTTATAGTTTCTCTAATATTGGACTAACTTTGCATTCTTGGTATAAATCCAATCTGGTCATAGTGCATGATTAAAAAAGTTACTATAGCCTCTTTGCTAATGTTTTATTTAATATTTTCCCTTCAATATTCTTTTTTTTTTTTAAAGCAATCGGGGTTAAGTAACTTGCTCAAGGTTACACGGCCAGTTATTATTTCTGGGTGTGGTGCTAAGTGTCTGAGCCCGGATTTGATCCCCAGGTCATCCCGACACTGGAGCCAGTGTTCTTACTCTCTGTGCTACCTGGCCGCCCCCCTTCAATATACTTTAGGGATATTGGTTTACAACATGAATTCTTAATTTGGGGGTTCACACTTTAAAAAAACTATTTTGATAACTATGTTTTAATATGTATTTTATTTTGTCCCATCAAAAATATTCTGAAGAGTCCATTGGCTTCATCAGACTGTCGAAAGGGTCCATAACACAAAAAAGGTTAAATAATTCTAGCCAGTAGTCTTCTTTCTCTTTAAAGTCTTTTCTTATTGTAATGGCAAGCAAAGTAAGATTTTTTGTTGTTTTTCTGGATTGAGTTTTAGCCAATCAAGTGCCTTTTATTTAGTCTTGCCTTTGATTGAATCAAGAATCTTTGATTGGAAACAGCATATATTGTATTGCTTGAAAGAAGAGGACAGAGTAGAAAGAGCAGAGGTGAGAGAGAGAAGTGAGCATGAGCAGAATAGGGGAACTTGCTTGTGGGGAGGCCTAACAGAAAGAATGTCTGTGATATCTGCTCTGTCTGTTGATGTGTGTTAACTTCTCAGATCTGTTGGTTTCTATAAGTGAACTGAGTTGAAGAACGGAGATCTGCCCATGGGAAGGAGGCTTAGCTTAAGCCTCTTTTAAGAGCTGTTAAAGTCAATTGAGATGATGGTGCTGGTAATGTGTATAAATATCCTTGTAACCCTGTTAAGCTTTGTTTTCCTAGAAACAGTAGTTGTGGGCAGGAACCCCTGGAGCGTCAGGTAGGAGCCTAGTTCTTGCCATCAAAGTCCTTGGCATTGTCAAATGGTTCACATCAGAAACCGATACAATTTTATCCGTGGAAATGGTATTAAAGAAGAGACATTGCACTTTCCTTTGCTGCTATACCCTAAGAACCATGGGGCCAAGGGACCTCTTCATCTGACTTGCAATTGAAACTTTCCACATGTGTTGCATCCCCCATTAGAATGTGAGCTTCTTGAAACAGGGGATGTCTTATTTTTCTATTTATATCTCCAACACTCAACACAGTGTTTTGCATATGGCAAATGTTTAATAAATGGTTGCTTCATTCATCCTTTCCCATTAATTTTGGAATTGTTTTATTCTTTTAATGTCTGACAGATTTAGCTCATAGTACCATCTGGTCTTCCTCCTCCCTCCCCACCACCTTGGAATTTCATTTTTTACTTACTCAGTTTCTTTTTCTGAGACTGGATTATTCAAGTTTTCTCTCTCTTGCTCTGTTAATGTGGATATTTGTAAATATATTTAAGTCGCATTATTAGTTTTGTTGAAATATTGCTAGGCAAAATTATTTCTAATAACTTCATTTATTGTGAATTTTTCCTTTGCCTTTATGATTTTGGTTTCTCCTTTAAAAAAATTAGATAAGCTTACTTAGTTTTTTTTTTAAGTTAGTAATTTTATTTGTCAATTCAATAATGGGTCTTTTGCAAGACTCATGTTTGCTAATTTCTTCTTTGATTTTCAGAATTTTTCCTTTGGTATTTTGTTGGGGTTTTTCATTGTTGCTTTTCTGGCTTTTTAGAAAATTGCAGGTCCAATTAATTGATCTGTTCTTTATTTTTTAGGGGGTTCATAAAAGTGATATAAATTGTACAGATATCAATTTTCCCCTCAGGACTTTAAGGATGCTTTGGCTGTATCCCCCAAGTTTTTATGTTAGTCTTTGATGAAATTTTCTATTGTTTCTATAATTTGTTAATCTCTATTTAACTGTGAATCATTTTTTCAAAGTCCTTTCCATTTATTAAAATTGTGGACAGTAAAAGATGTGCTTAATATTTCTGTTTTTCTGCATTTGCTTATATGCTTTTTATGCTTTAGCATGGGGTCAATTTTCACAAATGTTCCATGAACAACTGAGTATATTCTTTCCTAACCTATTCAATATGCTCAGTTTTTCAGGGTAAATTTTTCTTTGTCATACATCTCCATTTTTTGCCTTTTGGAACATCCTATTCCAAGATTTTCTTTTTCATAGTTGTGGCTATAAAGTCTTGGGTGAACCTTAGTGTGGTTCTTTGGTATCTGAACATATTCGGGTTGCTAGAAGTACTTTTTCTTTGATCTGGAAGGTATCTATTTTGGCTATGCAGTTTCTGTTACTTCTCCTTTTGGGGTTTCTTTCTGGAGGTAACCAGAGGATTCTTTCTAGCTTCATTATGTCTTCTGGTTCTAATAGATCTGGGCATTTGTCAATTTATAACTTCTTGGAATATACTATCCAGGCTTTTTAATTATAGTTTTTGGAAGCACATACATTATGTTTTCTTCTATTTTTTCAATCTATTGGTTTTGTTCTAATATTTTCTCATGAAGTCATTTGATCTATGCTAATTTTCAGGAAATCTACTACTTGTATAAAGTTTTTTTTTTTTAAAGCAATCGGGGTTAAGCAACTTGCTCAAGGTTACACGGCCAGTTATTTCTGGATGTGGTGCTAAGTATCAGAGTCCGGATTTGATCCCAGCTCATCCCAACTCTGGGGCTGGTGCCCCACTCACTGAGCCACCTAGCCGCCCCTAAGCAATTGGGGTTAAGTAACTTGCTCAAGGTTACATGGCCAGGTGTTTATGGGTGGGTGCTAAGTGTCTGAGCCCAGATTCAATCCCAGGACAGTGCTCTTACTTGCTGTGCTACCTGGCCGCCCCTTGTGTAAAGTTTTCAACCTAGTTTTTATTTCATTTTTTTTTCTTTGCTTTTTTCCTTCTAGATATTCTCACAGTCTCATGGCCAAGCCATTTTTTTTCCCTCTCAGGTTCTGTTTGAAGTTGTTATAGAGTCACTCTCTTCCTCTGGGTTTATTTCTTAAGGTACCTCTGGATCCATAATACTTCTTTATAGCATTTGTGTTTACTTTTGTTTACTTATATCTTCAATTTCAGTTCCTGATTTAGGATTTTATTCCAGTGCCAAGCTTGTCCCCTCCTTCCCTTTTGGATGGGGAGTTGGGGTGGAGTGGGGATAAGCACTCTGGTCCTGACCTTGATTTCCTGGGTTCCTGTTACTGACTGTTACTTCCTCAAGTGGGTGACTCCTGGCCTCATGTCTGTGATCCAAGTCCTGGTGAGTTTCTGACCACCTTGGAGCTTCCTTATTGAAGTATATTATTTTTTCCCCTAGGTACAGGGTGCTACAGGCTTCAGGTACTCTTGGAGTCTCTGGTCATCAACAGTAGACTTCTAGCTGGTTAATATCACTTGCACTGGCTTTTCTGGCAGGACTCTTTTTCTACAGACTTCTCATTGTCTCTTTGCATAGTCTTGGAATGAAAGAAGGCACAGAGAAAGGCACTTACTGCACTCTCTCTTTGAATTTCTTGATGGCTCTTCAGTCTGATGCTCTTTTTTAAAGCATGTATGTGAGAGCTGGGTTCCTCTCCCTATTCCCCCAGTTGTTTCAGCTGATTCTCTAACTGGTTATGTGTCCTTTATTCTAGCAAACTTGAGCTGAAGTCCCAACTCAGCTATTTGCTACCTATATGACCTTGAACAAGTCATTAAATATCTGGACCTTAGTTTCCTCCATATAGAAAAGGTAGGAGGTGAATGAGATGAATACTTGCATTCCTTATCTTATGGGGAGCAAATGAAAAAAAAAAAGGATAAAACATTTTGTAACACAAAGGGCTACAGAAAGAAATATGATGGTGTGGGAAGCAAGTTTATGTTCAACTTCAATGTGATGTAGGTAGGAAGCTCCTCATCATTCAAACCATTTTTCCTCTTTCAATTCTAGGGTTCTGGTGCTATCTCCCAATTTTAACCCAAGAATCCCTCTGCCTATTCAGGAGCATCCTTGTAATAAGTTCCACAACCAGAGGGGTGCCTCAGATCTCTCTGCTGTGGTCATGGTAATAGTTGGCCAATCTTGGTTCCTGTGCTCTCAGAGATATTCCCTACACCTGACCTGTCTCCCTCTCTTCTGTTTCCTTCTGAAGAGGTTTAAAAACTTCCCATAAAAAACAAATAAGAAATGCTGTAATTAATAGCCAATTCCAAGGTAAGCCAGCATTGCTACTAATAAACCTCAACACTTACAAAAAGAACAATAAATTCTTCCCCTCTCCAGGTCTGAGGTGGTGTGTGTATATATTTTTACACACACACACACACACACACACACACACACACACACACACACACA
>NW_027187296.1:6922984-6932453 GCF_028583685.1 Petaurus breviceps papuanus | reverse complement strand
CACACACACACACACACACACACACACACACACACACACACACACACCCCTTGTGCATGCTTGTGTGTGTGAGTACTAATGTATGTGAATGCGTGCGTATGTATGTGTATGTGTGTGCGTGTGTGTGTGTTCCTTTATTTCCCATCCAGGGAGGGGCTGAATAATGAACTGCGTGCGTCAGGGAAGATGAATCTGAGATACTAGGGAGCAGTGCAGTAAAAAGATTAAAGTGTTATTATTGTTGGTTTTTTTCCCCCATGGTCCATTGTGACAGCTCGGCCGTCATCTGTAAAAAATGTCTCGGCGAGAGATAATCATCGGAAACTCAATAAAGCGTCAGGGGGAGCCTCGGCCCCCATCAATCACTGGGTGCCTGGAAAATTTCAGCCCTCTGTCTCCCTTCCTGCTATCCATATAAATGTCTCTAATATATTTTGTTCAGTGTGTGGGACCCAGCCCTGATTTGGAACTTTTGATGAAAAAATATTTATACGCAAAATATGTAAATCGGGTTTTTTTTTTTTTTAGAAAGACAACTCACAACAACACAGGCTCTTTCTACTTATTCCTACCCTCTCCTTATTTTTATAAATGCAACAGAATTTATTCTTTTTAATAAAACATGTCAACTAGAGAATTAATACAACTTACTGCCCTAGCCTATCTCCCCCACCCAACAAAAACATATTGGTTTGAGGAGCTGAAGAGAGACAGAAACAATTAACTTCACTGGCTGATATATTTTGTCTAAAATAAAGTCGACCAACATGCATTATGCATTGACATTCTATTGTTCATTGGCACATCAGTGAGCAGTTATGTGGCTCCTATTGGAGAAGGTTACAGTGCTGATTTTGGGGGAAGGAAGGGCCACATGAGCAACAGTGCAGTATTTTTGTAAAAGAAAGAACGAGGTTGTCCAAAATCACTCTTGGACTGAGCTTGTGCTGGCCTGGTCAAAGGCAGAGGTTCTAGGTGAGTTGGTGCCTGCTAACTATTTTGTTCATACTGGTAATAAGGTTGCAGATACAGTAATGCTTCAGGCTCCCTTTGCCACCAAGCTTGCAGAAGCATGTGGGGTTCTGTGACTAAGCTCAAGAAACCACTCTGCCATCGGTCCAGCTGAGTTTCCACCTGAATATACAACTGATTTCACTGTTTGGCTTTGATCTCTGGGATCATGCATGTAACAGGGTTTTGTAAACCTTAAAGATACATACACACACAAAATAAAAAACGGTGTGTAAAATATGTGTAGGTACATATACATATATGTATGTATGCACATATGTATGTGCATGTGTGTATATGTCATCATGATGTTTCTCTCTAGGCCTCAGTTTTCCCAACTACAAAATTAGGGAGCAAGGAAAGCAGATTTCAAGTCTGATGTGAATAAAGTATCAAATAAGTAACCTTAGACTAAATTAATAGAAGCGCTTCTCTCCTTGGAGAGGTAGTAGACTATGGGGTAAGAATGGGGCATATATGATCAGACAAGGTCCATGTGTGGGTAGATTTTCCTTAGCTGTTTTTCTCTATATCAGGGAAGGTTCAATAGGGGTAGGAGTAGGGTGTGTGTGTGATACAGGCAGTGTGGTATATCTGGAAATGACTGAAGTGAAAACAAAAAGGAATCAATAAAACTTAGAACAAGAAATAAATTTATAGTTGTCTTTCAGTATTTGAAAGGCTGTATATGGAAAAGGGATTACACTTGGTCAGCAACTGGGAGAGGGGATGAGGGGAGGAGTGATAAGTTTTCCTAATTGGAATGATCTAAAAATAGAATGGGTCATGATAGAAATTAATGAATTCCCTACTCAAAGAGATCCTCAAGACGAAGAACACCAGCCTTAGAGTCTAAAGATTTGTGTTCAAGTCCTGTGCTTACAGTAAGTTTATGTAAATCATTTCACCTTTATTAGTCTTGGTTTTCTCATCTGTAACATGATGGGGTTGTCCTGAGATCCCTCAGACACTCATTCTGAAATCCCATTTCTTGGAAGAGGCTTGGAGGTTGGACAAGATGTTATCAGAATTGTCTTCCTTTCCAACTATGAGATTACAGGATCCCAGGCTTAAAGAAGACTACTATCGCATATAAATTTAGCATTTTAAAGTTTCAAAGCTCTTCTTTCCCTTCCTGCAACTCATTTGATCCTGACAACAATCAATAATGGTAAGTTATCATTGTCCCATTTTATAAATAAGGAAGCTGAGGCTCTTAAAGGAAAAGGGATATGCCTGAAGTCACTCAGCTACTACATGCAATGCCTGGATTCAAATTCAGGCTCTATTCCCTATTCTGTGCTGCTACTATAACATTTAAAAAAAATGTTGTTATACTGTCCTTTCGCTTTAATTCTGAGTCTTAATTAGACACCCTCTTCCTCAGGACCCTTCACAGTTTTTCAGTGTCCTTCCTAAAATGTGATGCTCAGTACTGAACACTATACTAAACTTCCTAGTCAGAATGTGAGCTTGAAAGTAGGGCCTGACATATACAGCGTCCAGCGAAGGACTGGGCAGAGAGCAGGAGGTTGGGGAAATCTTTGTTGAATGGCTAGCCAAATTCTTTAACGTACGTTGTGCAGCTGGCAGGGGTTCTGAGATTCACCTCACAAGGTGAAACAAAATTGTCAGATGTTCTTGAGTGAATCATTTGACAAACGAATCTCCTTCCTATTTGTAAAATGGGGATACCACCTCATTCACAGGGAGGGTTCTGAGGCTCAAATAAGACAATATTGGTACAATTCTTTAACAGTATGAATGATTCTTTTTTTTTTTTTGGAGAGGGGAAGAAGGCAGGGCAATTGGGGTTAAGTGACTTGCCCAAGGTCACACAGCTAGTAAGTGTTACATGTCTGAGGCTGGATTTGAGCTCAGGTCCTCTTGACCCCAGACCCTACTCACTGTACCACCTAGTTGCCCCAATGTGAGTCATTCTTATGACTGTGAAACATGGACTTATTTGCCAGTCCCAATTATCAAAGGGGTTCTGGCCATAGGGAAGGATGTGAGTAGGGCAGGGGCCCCAAAGTCCAGCTAAACTGGGTAGGCAGGGCTGGATGAGGTGTCACTCCAAACCACAACTCTGTGGGAAGCCCTAAAACAAGAGACTTTTCATCATTATAATAGTAACATCTGGTACTTCTTTAGTGTTTTATAGTTTGCAAAGTGCTTTATATCATCTTGCTTGATCTCTACAATTACTCTCTGAAACAGGCATTCCTGTTGTACTGATGGGGAAACGGAGGACAAGAGGTCAGCTACCCACAGTGCTCATACAGACAGGAAAGACTTCTCACCAGGAGTCCATGTCTGGTTCTGTCAACAGGTCAGTGGTGATTTCTCTTTACCACAGATGTCTACCGAGGACCAAAGAACTTCTGAGTTCAAAGGAGCTTCAGAGTTCACCTTGTTTAACACCTAAAGCAGGAGTTTCCTCTGTAACATCTGCACCAAGTGACTGGTCAGTCTCTACTTGACTGCTTTCGGAGGCAGAAGCTCACCACTCCACCCAAGGCAGCCCTTTCCATTTCCAGACACCTCTGATGGTTAGTTAGGATCTTTGTTCTTACATTAAGTTAAAAAAGTGTTGTAGTTTTTGCTCACTGCTCAGATCTGCTCTGTGGGGACAAGGAGAACAATTCCAATCTCTCTTCCCATTATGGCACTTCAGATATTTGAAGACAGCTATCTAATGTGTCACACATCCCCCCACATCCCCAAGGCTCCTGTTTTCCAGGCTAAACATTTTTCAGTACTTCCAACCAATCCTCAGAGGGCATGATGTACCATTAATTTCTCACCCTGGATACTCTCCTTGGCAGGACACACTATAGTTTGTCAGCATTGTTCCTAAACTATGCCAGTCAGAACTGAACTCTGCTTCAAAGAGGGTCTGATCATGGCTGGGGGAAAAGGGTCCTGCCACCTACCTTACTTTGGACATCAGACTTGTATCATACAGGGTAAATCTGAATCTGTTCTCTTAGTTGTCATCTTAGGCTTTCTAGGGATTCAACAAGGCCTGGGAGATCTGCCTTTTTCCCTTGACACACTTTGTTCACAGTCCTGCCTTGGATTTTCACTGATAGAGATCTCTTACACTGGATAGCTCATAGGGTCTATTTAAAAGGTCCCCAGGACTGGGGTAAACCCAGCTAATTCCTGCCTTCTTTTTACAACTCTGTCCCTTACTTCTCTTTTATACTTATGGGCAGTACTTGGGAACTCTCACAATCAAATAACAAATGTACAAGTAGGTACTGGGGGAGCTCTGCTGGGTGCTGGGAGGAATTCAGGAGAGATGCATATGGCATGTCCTCCTCTGCTCAGGGCTTTATGTTTGTATTAATCACCACAAAGTGATCACAAGATCCCTAGCAGTTTATACAGAAAAAGCTAAGTGAATGAAGAACGCATATTGACTAGATTTTAAGCTCACATTTTATGTGCAGAGTCAGTGTGGCATAGTGAGTGAAGCACTGGCCCTAAAGCTCCTGGTTAAGTCTTCCCTGTGACACATCCTGGCCGTATGATCATGAAAAAGTTACTGAATCTCTTGGTGCCACAGGCAGCTCTCTAAGACTGCAAATTGCAGAGAAGGTGTCAACCAACATTGGAAGAGGGAGTTTCCTATACTTAACAAATACTATACTAATCACAGGTCCATTTGTTATCCTGAGCCCATCAGCACCTTTATCTTGGAAGGCCAGCATTTATTTCTATAGTGCTTTCAAGGTTTGCAAAGCACTTTGCAAATATTATTATCTCATTTTATACTCACAACCACCCTGGGAGGTAGGTGCTATTATTATCTCCATTTTATAGATAAAGAAGCTGAAGCAAATAGAAGTTAGGTGATCTGTTCAGGGTCACACAACTAGCCAACGTCCAAAGCTAGTTCTGAACTGAGGTCTTTCTGACTAAATTCAGCACTCTATCCATTCATTGTTCCCCTGTGTGCTGCAATGGACAAGAGGAGAGGAGCTTGGGCTGGATTTCACTGGAGGAATTTTGCAATGCTTTCAATGATCTCAAGTAGTCCTCACTGCAATAGCCTAATTCTTTAAAACCAATATGCTCCTGATAATGCAGTCATAAATAACAATATCACAATCTTCTTAAGAATCAAAATGACAAATGACTCAGAGGGTAGATGCCTTCTGAGTAAGACCAAAGATGAGTGGAAAAAGTGTGAGAAATAGCATACCAAGGGAATTGGGGCCCAGTATGGGACAAAGCTGGAGTCACAGGACCTGAGTTCAGATCCCTTGCTTTGTGACTTTAACTAGCTATGTGACTTTGGGCAGTCATTTAACTTTACTAGGTCTTCAAAACAGGGGGTGGGGTGGGGTTTGGATTAGATTTGATTAAGGTTCCCTTTTGGTTTCAGCTCTATTTTCCTATGCATGACTAGAAGAGGTGGGGATGCAGCAAGAATGATAAATAAAAAATGCACAACTTGCACTGCTCAACAAAGAGCAAACAACCAGACTATGGAGATGGGAAGATCTTCTTTGGAGGATTAAAAGGAAAAGGTATGAGGAGGTTTGGGGCTATACTAGTAGAGAGAGTAACCACATTAATGAGATCAAGTATTCAAGGACTGAAGAACATTCCCATTAGGGAGACAAAAATACATACTAATAAAATAAACACAAATATTGTGTCTAGACAAATGCCAATTAAATGGAACACAGAATGTCATATAATATTGGGGCTGGGAGAGTCCTCAGACATCATCTAGTCTGAAGAAGAATTCCATCTATAACATTTCCAATGAAGAGTTAGCTAGCCTCTTCTGGAAGATATCCAATGGCGGGGCCCTCACTACCTGCTGAAGTGAGGCACTGTCCTGATAGACATCTGTAACGGTCAGAAAGTTTGTCCTTCAAAGCCCAACTGCAGCTCTTAGCTCTGCCCTCTGAAAAAAAAGTCTAACAAGCCTAAGTCCTCTTCTCTGCAAGAGTTCTTCAAACACCTGAAATCAGTAATTATGTCTCCACAAGTCTACTTTTATTCACTTCATCTCAGACAAAGCACTTTCTAAACCTGAATTTTCCTATTTGTAAAACCATTAGAGACGAGTCACATCCTCCCCATGACCTCTTGTTCTTCCACCCCTCACTCATAATTCTGATCTCTGGCTTCATTTTCTTCCCTTCCTAACTTTGATCCCATAGTTAACCAGCTCAACTGTATACTGTCCTTTACTCTCAGATCCCTTTCTGCTTGTTCTATTGCCAAACCCCAAGCCTAGATTATTCACTACTACCTACCACCCAACTCCTCTTATACTATATACTACTCAATGATGCTGGACATCATAACCATGCTGACTGGGTCCACTACAAATGATCTCATCTCAACCAGGCCTTCTCTACTGCACAGCAAACCTTTAATTTTTTTCACTAAATGATACATTTTCCATAGAGGTCATGTTAAAACTCTTCTCTCCTCAAACTTCTCAGTCCCTCTTACCAGAGGACCCTCTTCCATATTTTACTGAGAAAAAAGGATCCCTTCTCTACATCTTAAACCCTTTTCTGCCCTCCTTTACTTCCCTCTCCCCCTTCTCTCTCTGCTTCAGTCTCTGATGAAAAGATGGCCCTTCCCCCCACCAAGGTCAACTCCTTGATACCCTTGGTCCTATCCCTATCCCCTCCTGACTCCTTTGGCATATCATAATCATGTCCTCTGT
Organism: Petaurus breviceps papuanus; assembly: GCF_028583685.1. Lineage (NCBI taxonomy): Eukaryota > Metazoa > Chordata > Mammalia > Diprotodontia > Petauridae > Petaurus > Petaurus breviceps. The sequence goes on along the minus strand of NW_027187296.1, from coordinate 6,925,738 downwards.
GTCGATCTCTCCCTATATGCTGGTTCCTTCTTCCTTTTTAGCTACAAATATGTACAAATCTCCTCAGTTAAAAAAACAAACATAACAGACAAACCAAAACCAAACACCCATCATATGACTCTACCATTCCCTCAAACTATTACCTATCTCTTACCTTTCAAAGTTAAACTCCAAGAAAAAAGCTGTCTACACTTGTTCCTTCATTTCCTTTCCATGAACTCACTTCTCAACCTCCTGGATGTAATCTGGCTTCCAACTTCATCACTCAACTGAAGTGGCTTTCTAACCAATGATCTCTTTAACTGTCAAATCTGATGGCTGTTTTTCTTCATCCTTTTTGACCTTTCTCTGTAATATCTGACACTGCTGACCATACTCTCCTCCTGGAAACATTCCCTCCTGTCCTATCTGATCTAAGCGGGCCACTCATTTTGCAGTATTTGTATAGCCCAGCAGCTACGGTTAGGAAAGCAAAGCAGGCTCCCTTCCCTCCCCCCACCTCGCTCTAAGCTGAATCTGAAGAGTTCCATACCAGGTACTGGTGACTCTAGCAGGGAAGTAGTGACATGAAGAAGTGGCTCACTCTCCCTTAGTCACTCATTAGTAACATTATGAGTGAAATGCCAAAGGACAGGAGCCCTTGAGCAGCTCCTTCCACACCCCTCATCTCTGTGACGTAACACAGGTCATCCCCCATTGCTGGAAGGCCTCTCTGCCCTTCAAAATTCTTAGTAACTCCCTTCAGAGATCTGTTCATGGATCATTTCCCATCTGGGGCCTTACCAGATCTCCAAAGCTGTGAGTAAAATTACTTTGCAGATACCTTGTACGTCTTTTGAGTTTATTTGCCTGCACGTGGTGCTTCCTGGACAGAGTCTGAGTTCTGTGTGAGGGCAGAGACTTTTGGGTCTTCCTATCTTTCACTGTCTAGCACAGCACCTGGCATATGCTTAACAAATGCTTGCTGGCTGACTGGCTAATCTAGGCCCCTTTAGGCCATGACACTCCAGTTCTTGCTCATCTCTCTGCAACTTTCTCTACAACCACCACAAGCATACCATGTCTACTTCTGACCTTTGTGGCCAAATGGAAGCCATCTAATTGCTTTATTTTCTTTGGATTCTAGAAGCCGGATATAGTCTTCTGCTAATATGATATTCAGTCCTTTCGATCCTAGTCCCCCTCCTCTAGATGCATTCTGGTTTGTCAGTATCCTTCCTAAAATATGACCCTAGAACTAAGCACAACTCTTTATATGTGGTCTAATCAGCATAGAAGATACCTTCATATGACAGAAGGGAGGCCCAGGAAAAGGAAGTGACTTGTCTACGATCAGCTTTCCAGTGATCTTGGACTAGAACTGGGACAGGGATCCAAGTCCAACTCCCAGTTCAGTGTTCTCACAGAGAATGTACAATAGAAATTCAGTGGAGACAACTTACTGAAGAGTAGAGTAGTGTGGGAAAGTTTCACAGAGGAGGTGTTGGATGCAAGCTGTGCCTCAAGGGCAGGGGTAGGACATGTGCATTTCAGACGAGTGAACAGTCTAAGCAAAAGTATGGCAGAAGGAATGAGCTTGCTGTGTTGCCAGAACAGTGAGCAGGCCAATCTAATTGTAGAAAAGGTGGTTATCTTAGGAAAAATAGGGTAAGAAAGAAGGACCCTAGGGCTACACGAAGCTATTCTAGACAGATGGGGCTCCCTTATTCTTGAATACTTCAGTAGGGGTACGTGTGTATATGTGTGTGTATGTATGTATCATATATATGATATATAGGTGACATATCATATAAAACGCATCCTGTACCTAACCCTAATTTTTCAGCAGCAGTTTCAGATTATCTTCTCTTCTTGGGACCTCAAAAGAGGTTATGTTAAATCCTATTCTGCCCTATCTCTAATGCTCTTTCTGATTCTGCTTTCATACCCTCCTTGCTGTCTCCATGGTCCCCATTCAACCCCAAGTCTCAATCCCTTCCACACAGACAATTGGAATAGCCTTCTCACTGGCCATCTGTATCTGGGGTCAATCTAGCCCTGATCATGTCGTTCCTTGTTATAGCTCCGCAAGAAAAGAACTGCACTTTTTAGCCTGGTGATCTGACACCAATGTGCTTTTTTAACCTTGATGCAGAAGTTCTCTCCATGCCCTCTATTCTAATAGTCAAACTGGACTACTCTCTGGCCACAACCTGCAGATTCTTGTCTCAAAACTTTGCTTATGTTGTTCCCTATGTCTGGATGATCCTGATCAGCACTCTCTCTGTCTCCCTAAAATGGATCTATTTTTCAAGACTCAACTTCTCCTCCATTAAAAACTTCGCCAATAGCCTTCCATCTGGAAAGAAGCATTCCTTACTTGAAAAAGACATGGCACTTTGTACCTTTCTTCCATGATTATGTTACTGTTTAATATTATAGTTACTTGGATATATAGTGAGTTTTTTGCCCTACATTATAAGCTCCTTGAGGACAGGAACTATGTCTTACGATATAAAAACTCAAATTTCTATGAGCACTTTAAGATTTACAAAGCATGAGATAGGCAGGACATATTATGCCCATCTTAAGATAAGGAAATTGAGATTCAGAGAGTGACTTTACCAATAGTGATATCACTAGTATGTATCAAAGCCAGAATTCAAACTCAGGTTTTTTCATTCCAAGTCTAAAGCCCTTCCTACTAGCCTATGATTCCTTTTATATATCTATTTCCATAACAATAAGCATAGGGCCTTGTATTCAGTAGGTATA
>NW_027187296.1:6865861-6922974 GCF_028583685.1 Petaurus breviceps papuanus | reverse complement strand
GCTGCATCGTCCTTCCCCCTATCTGAAGACACAGAGAGGGGCTACTCAGCTAAAGCAGACCAGAAACTTAGTTAGCAGGAGACAGGCAGAGGAACTTGGAGGGGCTGGAGGGGTCTCTAACCTCCTGCTCACAGGAAAGCTTGGGTCCTCCACTTTGGTTACCTCTGATAAGCTGCAGAGGAGGAGGGAAGGGGAAAGCAAAAAGGGACTTTGCCAGGCTTGTGCCCCTCGAGGCTCATCTTTATTCAGGCACTCCTCCGAGAGGAGAGATGATTTACAGCTGGGTTTGGCCACATTCTGCTTTGTTTTATTGTTTTAATTGTACATGAGAGAGGCACAGAGTACGGTGTCATTTATGATAGCCCCAGACACTCAGTGTTTATAATGGTTGCTTACAGGCAGTCTTTGGCTGCTGGGCCTGGAGACTTGTTTACTGTTACTGCAGATTTACTGCCTCTTCCACCTGAGGATCTGGGAGCCCTGACACCCAGCAGTCAGCCACAAGTGGTGTGGTGGCTGGCTCTCTGCCACAGTGGAGACCAGACTTGTTCAGGGTAAATGACTACCCAGCCCCTTCAATGGGGCCAGGCCAGCCTTCTGGCTCCCTATCCTCTCACCCTCAGATTCACAGAATGTCTGTCAGAGGTGGAAGTGATCTCAAGTTTATCCAGCTTTACCCCTTTATTTTACAGGTGAAGAAACTGAGGCCCAGGGGTAACAGGAGTGTCCAGGGTTACCTAATAAGTAGCAGAGGAGGGACTCAAAGTCAAGTCTTCTGACTGCAAAGTCAATGCTCTACCCACCTCACTAAGCTGCTTCACTGGAATGTATGTTGGATTACGTATTATAGATGGAAGTCATTAGTGGGAAGTGTCTTTTCTCAAGGAGACCCAAACAATCCCACCTGATCAAATGCCATGGAGGCAAATGCCTTTAGAAATGGCATAATGCTCCATACCTTCATGAGATGAGCCTGGCTTTGGCCGAGGGGGCAGGGGAAGTGCCAGGGTCAGGTCTACATTAGGTAGATAGAGCAGAAGGTCATCTGCAGGCTGCCCTGATGTTTGAGGACAAGATGCTTTTCCCAAGAGAATTTAAGTCCCTTGACGGCAGAAACTGTCACAAATTCGTCATTATGTCCTCAACACCTAAAAGCACTTGGTACAGAGTAGGTAACTGAGAAATACTTGACTGATCAACTCCATTTTAAACCTGTCCCTTCTCCTAGTCTTCCCATTTCTGTGGATGGGACTACAATCCTGCCAGTCACTGAAGTGCAAACCCCTAGTCAGTCATGACCTAGTACTTTTTCTTTACTCCTCAGTGCCAGGCATCTGCCCGGCTCTGCCCGTTCTACCTTAGAGTTCTCTCTTCTGTTCCCACCTCGCCATTTCCATGACCACTGCTCTAATTCAAGTTTTCATCACCTTGCACCTCAAATCAAAACACCACCCCTAAGAAATGGAAGGCCCAACACAACAGTGCCAACGGCTGCGAGAACCTAAATTTAGCACAAGATAAAATAATGCAGCCCAAGTCCAACATTCCCCACTTCAATTAAGGACTTGACAATTTCAAATTTGATTATAGTGAACAAAAGGGAAACTGAGGGGATGGCTCTAAGCCCATTTGGAAGTACGAAGCTGGGTCAGGAAGAGTGGGTTGTGGGAAGCCTGGAATTGGGGACATGCAGCAGAAAAACTTGGACACCAAGACTGGTGGAAGCCGCAAAAAGTTTGATGATTGACCCCAAATCAAACATGCTACAGTCATTGCCTCCAAAGAGGAATCGTGGACCCCTGTTTAAAACTCCCCCAGTTTTTCCAGTGGACAATAACAGTGCTAAAATCACCCCTAAAATAAGTTATGCAAGCCAAGTTAAAGAAAACGTCCACAAAGGGCCCAGAGCCCTTCTGTGTCTACCTTGTCTTTGCCATCTTCACCGTCTGCTAGGGAAGCTCAGGCCCACACCTTGAGTCGACTGTCCCAGGTCCCCACGTTTGCCATGAAGGCAGTGACTTCCACCAACTTTTCTAATGGTCTGGTTTTGGCAGGGACTAAGGGAAGTCTGTATTCTCCTGGGAATCAGCCACTGCTCACCACTGCTGCTAGTACTATAACCCCATGCCTTCTGGGATGGAGACCATCCTCCAGTACCTGAGCAGTACTTCTGCAGTCGGTGAACAAATGAAGCCTAGCCTACCCTCTTCTAGGGGCAAATAATAAAAAATAATAACAACAATAATAATCATAAGGCAAATGAGATAATAATTATAAAATGCTTAGTGTAGTGCCTGGAACACAGCAGTCACCATAAAAAAGTTAGCTCTTAGATATTATTACTGTTCTAGCCACTGCACTGAGAATGCAAAGATGAGAAATGTTACATAGTCCCAGCCTTAAGGAATAGGCAGTCTAATAGAAATACCTAAATTTGAGTGAGACAAGGTAGAATGTGACAGGAGCAAAGAACTCCAGCTCAAGTGGCCTAAGAAAATGAAGAGGGAAATTCCACTTTTAGCCTGGAGTTAAAAAGGAGAATAGAGAGTCTCCATGGCCAAGGTGGCCCCTGAGCTGAGCCTTGGAGGAAAAGGAAAGGTGGTGCTGATTTTGGAATGACATTTAAGTCTTGAGAGACAGACAACCTGTGTGAATGCCTGGAGAAGGGCAAAGATGGGAGGAGACTGGGGAACATATGGTGGTCCAATATGGCTAGAACATAGTGCTAGAACATAAGGGAGTAAAATGAAATACTCTGTGGAGGGTGTGAAATGCCAGGCTAAGGAATCCTATCTTAATGCATAGGTAATTAGGAAACATTGAAGATTTCTGAGCAAGGGTACAGGCTGATCAGACCAGGTATTAGCATAGTTATTTTGAAGGTGTTGTGAAACATGGATTAGAGAAGGACTGGACCAGGGAGATTAGCGAGAGGAGAAGGGAATGAGTGGTAAGCACCTACTATGTGCCAGGCACTGTGCTAAGTCCTCTATATATATGATCTCATTTGATCTTCACATTAACCCTGGAAGGTGGGTGCTATTATTATCCCCATTTAACAGATGAGGGAACTGACAGACAGAGGTGAAGTGACTGACCAGGATCACACAGCAAATGTATGTCTAAAGTTGGATTCAGACTGAAGTTTTCCTGTCTCAGGCCCACGGCTCTATGCACTGTGCCACCTAGCTGCCCTGTACCTTGTACATAGTAGGTACCTGCTAAATTTGTGTTTGGACACACACACCTAGTGCTATTACAGGGGGTCTCAGTTTATTCATGAGTAAAATGAGGGGATGGGGCTAGAAGACCTCTGAGGTTCCTTCCAGATCTAAGCCAATGACAATGATGATGGTGATCCTGAAGCCCTGCTATTTAGTAATATTTCATTTATGTCTGACCCTCTCCTATCTTTCCAGCTGTACCTCATAGTACCACCCTCTCCACACACTCTAACCACCAGTCAGAGTGGACCACTTGTCATTCCCCAAGCATGCTCAGTAATCTCAGGCCTCCAGGTCTTTGCTCATGCTGCATCCTATACCTGGAATGCTTTCATCACCTATGAATGTCTACCCCACTACTCCATGACTACCTTCTCTAGGAAGTTTTCTGCAATGCCTTACAGATCTTAGAGCATTATATGTTAATTTTTACTATTCTTATAATCATTCCTCAGGTCACAGTTCTTACCAACTTTCCCCATATGACAGGAGTTCTTAACCTAGGGTCTGTGAACTTTTAGACCTATTTTGAGAACTATATTTTGTGCATCTAAAATTTTTGAGAAGGGACCATAGGTGCCACTTGCCTGTCAAAGGGATATATAATACATAAAACATTTAAATGCCTGTCCTGGGACCTCACATATATTAATAACACTTGATACCTATTACATTTATCATGTTATTATTGTTTATTACAACTTCAATACATGGAGTGGACACACTGTGGTGAACTTGTGCAAAGACACGGACAGGAACTGCAGAAGACAGGAAGGAAGGCATGGATGGGTTGCAATTTGCATTACTGGAGGGAACTCGAATTGATGTGACTACAGATCTTGTATATTAATGACATCACATGTAGGAGTGATGGATGGATTGCAATTTGCATCACTGGAGGGAACTCGAATTGATGTGACTACAGATCTTGTATATTAATGAGATCACCTGTAGGAGTGATCCTATGACCTAGGTCATCCTAGACTTCTTACCACCTCTCACCTCCAACATCTGAGCTATTCTCAAGGCCTGTTGATTTCCAACTTCTCTCCTTTGACATCGCCCTTGCCCTGGTGAAGACCCTCATCATCTCTCTTCTTTGAACCAGCCCCCACTGTAGTACACAGACCCTCATTACCCCATGCCTGGATTATTACATGTCCTGCTGGGGGGTCTCAAAGTCCCACCCCACTCCAATCCACCTTCCATTTAGCCACCAAAGTGATCTTCTAAAACACAGGTTTTTCCTAAAAAATTCCCCAAAATATGTCATTCCCCTACTCTATAAACTTCATCAGCTCCCTATCGCCTCTAGGATCAAATAAAAAATGCTGTTTAGCATCCAAACACCTTCGTGATCTAGTTCACTCCTACCTTTCAGTCTTTTTACACCTTAACTCCCAGTGACAGCCTCCTAATTGTTTCATGAACAAGATATTTCACTCCTTGGCTCTGAGCATTTTCTCTGGCTGTCCCCCATGCCTGGAATGCTCTCCTTTCTCTACTCCTAGTACTGACCTCTCTGGTTTCCTCTAAATTCCAAACAAATCCCACTCTCTGCAAGAGGTCTTCTCCAACTCCTCTTCATTCCAGTGCCTTCATGCTATTAATTATGTCCTAATTATCCTGTACATATTTATGTGTTGTCTCTCCCATCAGATTGTAAGTGCCTTGAGGGTAGGGACTCTTTTGCCTCTTTCTGTGCTTAACTCAGTGCCTGACACTTTTGATTGATTTATTGATTTGTACATGCAACCTATCCCCCAAATGGACTGTGAATTCCATTAGAGCATCAGGGACTATGTCTTAATTGGGTTTTTTACTGTTTCCAGCTCCCAGCACAGTGTTCTGCATGTAGTAGGCACTTAATAAATGTTCCCTGTATATTTGCTTAGCGAATCAATTCAGCAAACATTTCTACATATCTGTGCTAAGGGTAGTAAGAGGGATGGGTGAATAAGACAGTCCCTGCACTTAGAAAACCAGACTTCAGGATTAGTCAAGTGTGTAGAGATACATGTGCATGAAATAGGGCTGGGGTTTGGTCAGGGAAAGCTTTCTTGGAGAGGGGAAGGATTTAAGTCACATTTTAGGAAGGATATTGATAATCTAGGCCATGACTGGAGGGTGGGTAAAGAGCTCTGTACACGTTGAAGTCCATTATAAACACTAGGGGTAGTAGTAGTTTTGGTTGCTATTCTCAAGTTGTGGAATTGGAGCTACATTAGTGGGGAGTGATCCATCATGGATCCTGGAAGCATGAAGTATATTGTTCCCAACAGTTAAGGAGGCATCTAACATACATGGCTGTGGTCTTAAAAGTTGAAGGACCTGGGTTTGATTTCTGGCACTGGCATTTTTTTTACTGGCAGTGTGACCCTGGGCAACCACTGTGAAACTCAGCTTTCTTATTTGTAAAATGCTAATAGTATTTATTCTACCTACTTAACCATACTATGTTAGGGCAAGGACAATGCTTTGTAAACCTTGAAATGTTATAGAAATGTGATCAATAATGAGGCCATTACAATAGCCCTGTGAAGTGCAAGCAACATTGTCAGTCTAGTACCCCTATTTGGTGAAGAGATGAGCCCAAGAGTCTGTATGCTCTCCCTCTTCCCTCCCTAACCGCCCATGCTTGATTCTAAGGAACTGGATGAAAAGTAAGGGCCTGGGAATGCGGCTTCCTCCCTCCCTTATTATTCTCCTTCTCCTGCCTTCTGGAAGTCAGCAAAATTATATCACCATTGATGCTACTGCTGATTTCTAGGTTCCTCAACCTGAAACACTTAAAGAACAGTACTTCTGGGTTATCCTGGCTAATTTTTTTTTGTGTGTGTGTGCAGGAGAGTAGGGTGGTGGTGGATTTGGCTTTTAAGGATTGCCTGGATTATATAAGCACCATTATTTTCTGGAAGCCAGGGCTATCCACTTTTTTTATTAACTATATTCTTTCTCTACAAAAGCCCCATGGGTGGTGGGTGGCCTATGGCTCTCCAGCCTGAGAGGCTCTACTGCAGTGATGGAGATGAGGGGACGGCATGGAATGTCAGAGTTTTACACCTAGACTGATCTGACCTGAATTCTTGGCTCCTTTACTCACTGGGGATACGACCCAGAAAGAGCAGTACTTGTGTTACCTAGCTCATGGTGTGTCTGTGGGGGAAGCTCTCTCATTATTGTTCTGGACACTGCTTCTTTTTGTGTGACTCAAAGCTTATCTACAATTTCATGCATCCAGATGGCAATCCTAATGGAGCAGAGATGATCCCGCTATGTTATCAAAAAAAAAAAACAAAAAACTAAAACAAAAACAAAAACTAAGGCAGAAAGAGGAGAAGTGACATCTTTGATCACATGGCAAACATGTCAGAGGTTGACCTGAGGAACCAATTATCACTTTACTAACTAAGAGAAGTAAAACCAATTAACTGCAACAGTGGGGTGGGAGCTTCCTAAGTCTGAGCAATGGCAATCCTTTGTTGCAGAAGACCAAACTCTGGGGGATGGATAAAATGAAGCTCACAGGGGTTCATGGAACCTTGCAATTCAATTTCAATTTGGGAGAACTTTAACAGAATAACCTCAAACTACTACTTATACTGCATTCCAAATGGATTATTCATAGTATTACAGGATTGAGAGCTGGAAGGGGCATTAAGGGCCACCTTATTCAACTGCCCCAAGTCAGACTGGGGTGGGGGGAGGAATTTAAGCTTCAGAGACTTCAAGTGACATGTGCAAGGTCACAAAGCTTGGTAAAGAGCAAGGCCCAGATTAACCGTAAGTCTTCTGACTCTAAATGTAGTGATCATTCTACTTTATTATACTGCCTATCTGCACCCAAAATACAATTAAACTTCCCTGCTTCCATGTATTTTTCTCATGCTGTTTCCTATGCCTAGAAAGTATTCTTTCTTTGTTGGATGAATTCCAAACTATCCTTTAAAGACAAACTCAAATTTCCCCTTCCCCCTCCAGAAAGCCTTCTCAGGTCTTGGTTGACAATCTCCTGAGAACTCTCCCCTTTGACACATTACCTAGCACTTTGTCTGCTCCCTTCCAAAACACTAATCATGTACTACTGGATACTATTATTATTTGTTTATAAGCCTGATTACCAACCAGGAGTATGTAAACCACACGGCCAGAGTATGTCTGGCTCTATACTTTACTAGACTAAGGAATCATATCTCACCTGAATTTTATATTTTCCCTAGGCTAAGCAAAGGACATCATAAACAGTAGACACTTAATAACAAACATTTAGAGAATAAAAGCAGACTAAAAAACATTGCCCTGGGCATGGGGAGCAGTAGGGGAAGATTTTAGAGTGGCCCTCATCACCGATTCAGCCCAGATGAACAAGAGGCACAATCAAGGGAGTACCAGAAAAGAAGAGGGCGGTGAGATGGGGGATGGGTAAGGAAACAGCATGGACCAAATAATTAGCAGGTGGTGTTTCTGATTTAACATCTGGGGGGATTCATATGACTACAATCACTAATTTTAGCCCGGCCCTACTAAGAAATTTTGAATTACCCTCCTCTATGTCAGAAGGTCCTGGATTCAAGCTCTGCCTCTGACACATACTTGCTATGTGTTCCTGGTAGAGTTATTTAACTTTTCAGGGCTCTAGGGCAACTCTCTAAGAATCTATGTGGCAGGAAAGGCCCTGATCTGTACTGGCAGGAGTTTTCTCATCTTTAGTTTCCCACACCATGAAACCACAGGTCAGTCAATGAATCAACAGACATTTATTAAGCATCTACTGTATGTCAATATTGTGCTAGCTACAGAGGATAGGAATAAAACGTTGGGATAAAAAAGAGAGATATGTAAGAAATAACAGAAGACATGGTTGGGACAATGCTTAGACAAAAAGTTACAAAAACCATGTTTCTTTGTCCCTAAATCCTGTCCCAGTCTTGGCTCTTGTACTTCTACTTTCTTTTATCTTGTCTCCTAGCATTCTTCTCTTCTCAACTCATTCAGGGATGGGGGAGAGGAAGTAGGGCCAGTGGAGTACAAGAGGAAGGGAGAAAGACTGTCATAAGAAAACAATGAATGGGTCTGAGGCTAAAGATGTTTCTGCAAAAGGGTTGTTCTATAGCAGGTGCCTACAATCTCCAGGAGAAAATGTAGCATTTGTGCTTGTGATCTCACTGGTGTGGGCTCTCAGACCATACTAGTCATATAGGCTAAATCCAACCTCAGGAGGGATCCTGCCTATGAATACTTGGACACAACAGTGTACATGTAGTAGGATAGGGAATGCAAGTAACTGCCTTTAGAAAGGTCTGAGAAGGTGGTATGAATCAGACAAACAACTCCAATACTTCCTGTACCTTGCTGAGTTGATATGGGCCTATCTGGCTTGAACCTTTGTTCCTAAACTTGACTTTCTTTCTTTTTTTAAAGCAATCGGGGTTAAGTAACTTGCTCAAGGTTACACGGCCAGTTATTTCTGGGTGTGGTGCTGAGTATCTGAGCCCGGATTTGATCCCCAGGTCATCCCGACACTGGAGCCGGTGCTCTTACTCACTGAGCCACCTGGCCATGGCCTCTAAACTTGAGTGTCAATGCCATCCTTGTTAATTTATTTTCAGTGCTCCAAACAAGTCTAGATTGCTGCCCAAGGTGGGCTGGCTCTTGAGTTACATTTATCTGCAGCCTGATTTGCTGGTCTCCCTAGTAAAGTATTGCTCTCTTCCAACAGTGGCCATGGTGACAAGGGGCAGATGCAGATCACAATTTTTCCATGCCTTCACACATTAGAAGACCTGCCTGCGTCTTCTCATAAAGCCTCTATAAAAGACTCAACTAATACTCTGGAGTCCTTCCTTTAGTTCTTTCAATATCTTGTGGGTAACTAAGGTAGCATTTGGACCATTTTTGTCCAAAAATGACATGAGCAGCCCACTTCTCATTCCCAACAGAGAGGCAACCACTACTGAAAAGCTGTTTCCTCATGGGGACCCTCTTACCTTCCAGGGAGTGGACACCCTGCTCCTTGGCAGTTTTGTAGACGCTGCTGAATTCATCCCCTAGGTTGGGATCAGCCCCTGCAGCCAGGAGGACTTGCACGACACTGAGAGGAAACAGAAGCACATGAGGAGTGAGTGGTAAGGGGACCAGAAACATACAACCGTCTCTCTAAGGTGCCTGCAAACTTGCCTGAGTATAGTCAGTCACAGCCTAGAGCTCTACAGAGTAAACTACACTCAGCATCGCCTGTCAGTTGTAAGCCAACATCATCTTGTTTCATTGAGGGGGCAATTAAGAAGAAAGTGACTTGACCCATGGCATGATATCAGAATCAAGATCTGACTCCAGGTTTCCTTTATCCATTCCAAGTGCTCTTCACTACATAATACTGCCTGCCTGTCAATCAATCAATCAAAACCGTTTATTAAGCATCTATTATGTGCAGCACTTTGTTATGTACTGGGGATACAAAGAAGAACCAAAAAGAATACCTACCCTTAGAGAACACACAATCTCAAGGGAGAGACATATTCAGCGAGGCCCATAGAAGAAGGCAACCTCAACCTTTTTTGAGCATTAGTAGCTGAGGGTACTAGGAAACGCTTCCTAGAGAAGGTGGATTCTGAGTCAAATTGTGAAAGAAGTCAGGACAACCAGGAGGTGGGGATGAAGAGGCAGAGCACTCCAGGCACGGGGGACAGCCACTAAGTGCAAAGAAAGGCATGGTGAGAGGAGAAGTAGTCTTGTGTTCAAAGAAATGCATGTGGACCACTGAAGCTAGATCACAGAGTACCATCAAGGGGAGTAAGGTACAAGATAGCTGGTAATACAGTAAGTAGTAAGGTGTCCGATTATGAAGGGCTTCAGATGACAGAGGACTTAATGTCTCATCTTAGAGATAACAGGGAACCCTTGGAGCTTACTGAGCAGGAGAACGACAATCAGGACCTAGGCTTTAAAAAACCACGCTGGTAACTGAATGGAGGAGGATGGATGGATGTGCAGGTTGTTGCTGTGCTCCAAATAAAAAGTGATAAAAACCTGAACTAGGATTTGGCAGTATAAATGTAGAGGAGAGATGTCATGAAGGTAGGAACAAGATTTGGTCAAAGTTTGGATGGGCTAAATTGTCTTTATGGGCTGAATTGATTGCCCAGTGACATGGAACAATGGGAAGCCAGGTTCCTATCATAACAAGGGTTTTCAATGACTTCATAGGGGCACCCCAGAGGGAAGGGGCATTGTTTGGGGTATCCTTGCTGAGGTGGCAGGTATGGTGACTAGTCAGGATGAACACATGTGGGAATGGATAGTACAGACATTCACATGTCAGCACCTGTATGGCTGCTTGCCCTGTACAGACAACTTCTATAACAAGTCATTGTGGGCAGGGCCAACTGGAAAATACTGAAGTTGCCTGAACCATCCCAAGTCATTAATATTAAATAATGTTGGGTGCATATGTGGGAGTGGAGTGGGTGGTAAAAGATAGCTCCCGCTAACTGATGAAACAGTTAGGCATACTTCACTATACAAACTTCTCTTATAAATAACCTTGTGTAGCTTGAGAAGAAGATGGATGGTACCTGGGAGCTCAGAGTGATCATAATTTTTAACAACTGCCATGGCTGTTCCTGACCCTGTCAGTGTGGGGGACTGGAAGTCCAGGCACCAGGTGGGTGGTACAGTATAATCAGTCTTGATGACGCTTTTTTCTCCTATTCCTGTGGCCAGGACAAGCAAGAGTAGTTGGCTTTCTTCGGAGAGGGAGTTCTGTATAGTATTACCATTCTTTCTCAGTTACCTGAATTCTCCTTCTTAATTCCATAGTATGGTGCCTTGATTCCTGAGAACACTGATGGTCACCATTATAATGATGATGCAGAGTGTCACCTGGGATGTCTGGCTGCCTCTTATGCCACTTTGAAAAGCATTTACCTACCTGTTAACAAGACTGGGTTGCTACTGGATATTATCTTCCTTTATCCAGAGTCACCCATGAGAAGTTGGGTAATGCATCATGGTTCCTCTAATAAGATATGTAGGGAATGAGAGGCTTCCATTTTTAGATGGAAAAGAGATATTCAAAACTGTGCTTACCCAGGGCCTTTGTGCATTGGTACCCTTCATGAACAGGTTGTGCTTTTACTGGGGGCTGAGACTTCTACCCACAAAGCTTTGCCTCCTCTGAGCAATGGGCCCCCACTTATTAGGATTTAGTTCTTCAAAAACAAAGCTTTGCTTGGTTGACTGATGATTCTGCCCAGTGTGAGGAGCATGCACATTTGGACCCGGGTGGCCATTAATTCAATAACAGGGAATTCCTTGAAGGATAGAGTTCTTGTATGACTTCCCAGTAAGATGAATTGAAAGCTACATGGTTGGCAGATAAGAAGGGGAAGATAAGATCTTCATGTATACCACTTTTGGGGCAGGGGGCAGAAGGCATGGTTCTGGCTTAGCAGTTTGGGACCTAGAAAGAACAGACTGCACATTCAAAATTTCTTCTTTTGGATTCAGGATCGGTGGAAGAATTTTGCCGTATGTGGTGCCTCCCATCATGTTTAACTTTTTGTGAGAGATGTAGAGCCCGTTAGAGATATCATACACCTTCTACTGAACTCAATTATCAGGATGCTGCTCTTTATGAGAGGAGCAGAGACTGAGGATTTGATGATCTAGACATGATGGCCACGATGCTATATGGTGTTATACACAGAACCATATGATCCCTTTTACTAAGGATGTGGTGTATAACTCTGAAATACCAGTATGGTATTTCACTGGGAGTTTTGGAGGGAAGGGACATTGTTGGGGTATCCTTGCTGAGACGGCAGGTATAGTGACTAGTCAGGATGAGTATGTGTGGGAATGGAGAGTACAGACTCTCACATGTCAGCACCTGTCATTGTGGGCAGTTGGGATATGATATCAGACTTGTCCTTGACTTGAAATTTGACTACAATGTCCTTCTTTTGCTTCAGAGCAAAAGGTCTGCCATTACTGCAGTTTATTCACGATATGGCATTAGTCTGCCACTGTGGCACACACCAAAGCTTTCCCAGAGTGTATCTTTCTTCCCTATGAACTCCTTTGCACCACTGCCTCTGATCAGGATACTCATTTTACTAAGGTGGTCTAAGATTGGGCTCACTATCACCACATTTTGTGGGTTTTTCCTTCTCCATTATCACCCACAGGAAGCTGGCATTGCTGAAGACTGAAATGGACACCTGAAACTGAAGTTTCATCATCATATTCCTAATTATTAAGGTTGGATATCCTCCCTCCTCAAAAGCTATACCTGCAATTAGTTAGTGTTAACCCTAGGAATATGGGCAGTTAGGTGGAGCAGCAGATGGGGTGCTCAGCCTGGAGTCAAGAAGATTCATCTTCCTGAGTTCAAATCCAGCCTTAGACACTAGCTGTGTGACCTTGGCCAAGTCACTTAACATTGTTTGCTTCAGTTTCCTCATCTGTAAAATTAGTTGGAGGACAAGGCAAACCACTTCATTATCTTTCCCAAGAAAATCCCAATGGAGTCATGAAGAATTGGACATGATTGAAAAACAACAGCTGAATCATAGGAAGATGGAGGGCTCTCTGGTCCAGCATTTCTTGGATCGAGCCTCCACGAAGAATAAATCTGATAAGGCCAGATTACTTTTAGACAATCCCAGTTAACCCCTCCAGTCTTTCTTTATTCAGTCTTTGGGCAGTTGCCTGGGCTTTGAGATTTGTGCCCTGTGATTCTTCTATAAGATCCAGGGAAATGGCAGGTCTCCTTTCTCTAGGAAAAGATGATTCAGATAACTCTTTTTTTCCCTCTTTTTGGAGTGCAGGGCAATTGTTGTTAAGTGACTTGCCCAAGGTCACACACTAGTTAAGTGTCTGAGGCCAGATTTGAACTCAGGTCCTCCTGACTCCAGGGCCGGTGCTCTATTCACTGTGCCACCTAGCCACCCCTAGCTCTTTTTCAGTAAGGACATAGATGTGGGGATTTATTTTGTTTTACTATGTATATTTATTTCACAGGGTTTTTTTTTTCTTTTTCCCAATGAAGGATGGAAGGGAGAGAAAATATATTTTTTGTTAATTAAAATTTTTTAAAATTTAAATTTTTTTTGGTCTTTATTAATTTGTTTACTTTTACTTTACAAGATTCATTACCACAATTCCTTGAGTTTCAAATTTTCTCTCCCTTCCCCCCTCCCCCCATGGTGGCATACAATCAAGTATATTATCTGCAAATACTTTCACATTAGGCATTAGTCAGGTTATAAAGAATGATTGTATCAGATGGAATGAACAATGGGAAAGAGGAAACAAAACCAAACAAGAAAACAAAAAAGGGCAGGTACTTTGCTTCAATCTGGGTTCAATCTCAGTTCTTTCTCTGGATGTAAACATCTCCCTCCCTTACGAGTCTTTTGGGGTTGACTTGTGACTGGATTGCTTGAGAAGAGTCCAGTTTATCAAAGTTGGTCGTCACACATATGTTGTGTCCGTAATTGTGTACAAATTCCTCCTGGCTCTACTCTTCTCACTCAGCATCAGTTCGTATAAGCCTCTCCAGGTAAATATGAAGTCCATCTGCTCCTCGTTTCTTATAGCACAATAGTATTCCATAACATGCATATACCACAACTTGTTCAGCCATTCCCCAATTGATGGGCACCCCCCTAATTTCCAATTCTTTGCTACCACAAAAAGAGCTGCTACAAATATTTTTGCACATAGAGGTCTTTTTCCCACTTCTATGATCTCTTTGGGATACAACCCTAGAAGTGGTATTGCTGGGTCAAAGGGTATGTAATTATTTATAGCCCTTTGGGCATAATTCCAGATTGCTCTCCAGAATGGTTGGATCAGTTCACAACTCCACTAGCAATGCATTAGTATTCCAATTTGTCCACATCCTCTCCAGCATTTGTCATTTTCCTGTTTTGTCATCTTGGCCAATTGGACTGGATTGAATTTTTAAAAATTTAAATTCTTAAAAAAAAAAATCTTGCTAGGATTAAAAAAAGGGGGGGTTGGGGATCAAGAGATGGAATTGTTAGGAGCTATTTTGTTTTCTAATGACATGGGAGGTTTAAATTTTTCTTAAAAAGATAAATTTATTTATTTAAAAACATTTATTATCTTCTCTTTCTACTCCTCACCAAGAAGACTAAAGAAAAAGAAAACAAAAACCCTCATAACAAATATATAAAGTCTAGAGCAAAACAAATCCATGTCCAGAAATATTGTCTCAATCTGCATTTTTTGGTTGGTGTGTTTCTTCAGGCCTCTGGTCTCATGGTTTATTATTGTATCAATCAGAGTTATAAAAAGTCTTTATGAAACTATTTTTACATAATTATGGGTGATGTAAATTCACCTGGAAGAAAGGGGATAAGGTCCAGTGGACCTTTGGTTATGCTAGCAGGTGAGATGGCAATGCCTAGACATTTGGAGGGTTTAGTGGCAGGACAGACAGTAAGGCCTAGTTGTCTTCCATTTTACCAGAAGGATTATAGATGCTGATTACCATTCAAGCAGCCTGAGTGGCCATGCTGCCCCTGCAAGGGTTGGGTAGGTTTTTTAAAAGAGAGGTTTAACCCACCACTACTGGGAACAGGGGGAGAAGGCCTGAGAGTTCCAGTGGAGCAGGGACTGTTAGATTCCTCCTGAAAGGGGGCGAGGAGAGAGGGCGTCAGCATCCAATCAGGATGAAGAGGAAGGGCATAACAGGAGGAAGGTTATGGTGGGGTGAGGCAGCTTCTTGTGGTGCCTGTTCCTGTTGGTCCTTTTTTGATGGGATCTGATATGGTGATCTTGCTAGGGCAGAGAAGATGGGCTAGCTGGTAGGCAGCCTATATGATGGCAAAGATAATCAATGTAGAAGATGTTGCTTCAATAACATTAGGACAAAGTCCTAATTATGTTTTTGCTTAGCCTAGTAAAAAAAGGAGTTAAATGACGACAACTATAAAATAGGGGAGTCATAATTAAGATAGCAGCATGTGCAAAACGGATCCGGGGATCTAAATAGAAGACTAAAGCTCAATACACGTTACCTGTTGTTCTATTGTAGCCAAGAGAGCTAATGTGATTTAAGGGTGCATTAAGAGAGGTAGAGCTTCCTGGAATAAGGCTCTGGCCAGTCCCTCTGTACTGTGCTCAGACCAGGAGCTTGATTTTTATGTTTAATTCTGGATGCAGAGTTTAGAAGTGATAAGCTGGGGCAGATCCAGAAGAGAGCAAGCAGGTCAGCGAGAGGCCTTGAGAACTGGGTAAAGGAACTAGGGATGTTCAACCTTATTCATCCTTGAGAAGACTTAGGAGGAGACTTCAGGGGCCTGATGTGGGAGGTCCCTCACTGAAGGTCTTAAAGAAGAGGCTGGATTACCATCTGTTAGGGATAGTGTAATGGAATCCTTTTTTCTGACTGTGTTGGACTAGGAGGTTGCTGAGGTCCCTTCCAACTTTCAAAACTCTACGGGGGCAGCTTGATGGCAAAGTGGATAGAACACTGGCCATGGAGTCAAAAGGATCTGGGTTCAAATCCAGCCTCAGACACTTATTAGCTGTGTGTTCCTGACCAAGTCACTTAACCCTGACTGCCTCCAAAAAAAGGGAAACCCTCCCCCCCAACTCTGTGATTGTACAATCCTAGTATGTAATATGAAAAAAAAATTTGACCTGATTTTAGAAAAGTACTACATATGATTTGTTAAGGTGATAATAAATAATCAGATACAGTCATGTAAGTGGTATGGAGATCCTCTCCAATGATCCCACCTCCAACTTAGTTATAAGTCTTAGAGAACTGTCCGAGTCTTACAGAGGTCAGTGGCTTGCATATGGTCAAACAGTTCAGGTGGGAGGTAGAATGTGAACCCAGATCCTCAAGACTCCTTATCTAGAAGTCTAACTACTGCACCACTTGGTTTTTCTAAACATTAAATGTATGTTCATCTGTAAGCCTTCAAATAAGCCAAAACCAAGTCCCATATTCTCTACTTAAGAAGACATCACAGAGTAGAATATTCTTTAGAAAGATTTATACTTAACATAATTAAAATAAGAAAAAGGTTTTGGTGCTTGAAGGGATAGGTTTTCAGTAACCTGGAAAAGCTGTGCTTGTTTTAATTGACTTAAAACCTATAGAATCACAGAATGTCAGAGATGGGGGATCTCTTCCCCCTAGTTTTACACATGAGAAATAAGGCCCTAAGATAGATAAGTGACTTCCTAAAAGTTAGAAAGCTCTTAAGTGACTGTGATGGTGTCTGAACCCAGGTCCTTTAACTGGGAAGCCACTGTTTTTCCCACAATGCCATGGGGCTCCCCTAGGTATGATTAATGCATGTTTTTTAGGGGTGGGAGGCAGGGTGGGACAATGGAAAATGCTAGATTTGAAATTGGAGGACCAAGGTTCATAACCTGGTTCTGCTACTTATTAGCTTCAAACCTTTAGTTTTTGGGGCACAACTCTTCCACATAATAACCCTATGAATACTTGAAAAACAATATCATGCTGCTTCTAAGTCTTCTTGTCTTCAGTCTAAATAGTACCAATGACCTTTATACCACTGCCACCCCTATATAATCTAGTTAATATCCTTCCTAAAATGTAGTGCCCAGGATTCAATACAGAATGCTGCATGTTATTTGGTCAGAGCAAATAACAATGACAAGGAAACTCTCCCCTTCCTCCTTTTAGATGCCACTCACAGAAGCACGAGACAATATTAGCCTTTTTTTTTGGGGGGGGGTGCTTGTCACTTGTAATGTCTTTTATTTAAAGTCAGGCTACTAAGTACTACATTGAAATATGTCACAGGTGTGACTGCTAAATTACTGAAGGTTGTACAGAAGCAGACTTAGGTTGGATACAAGGAAAAACTTAAGAGATATCCAGTAACAGAATGGGCTATCTTGGGAGGGAATGTCTACCTCCTGAAGAATGTCTTGTTTTCAATTTACATTCAATTTACAATTTAGGGGTATATTGTTAAGAGTTGGTGAAGAGTGGGTTCTCATTCAGGGATGGCTTGGACTAGATGGCTGCCTAACTCCCTTCTGGCTCCTAGATTCTGTAAACTTAGAATCCACTAAAACCTTGAAATCTTTTCCACATGAACTTTTGTTTAACCTTATTTCTCTCCTTTTTCATCCCAAGAAGTTGACTTCTGCAGCCCAAGGGTAGGACTTCACATTTATCTCTGTTATATTTCATCTTATTCAAGGTTAGATCTGCTTGTGCTGGCCTTCTTTTTGGATCTGGCTCCTATCATCTAGTGTTAGTTAATCCTACTTGTATCCTTTGGATATCTGGTAACTTCCTACCTACTGCCTTCTGCTAAGTCAATGATAACAACATTGAACAGCATAGGCCCAATGAAAGATCCTTGAGATGATCCAATAGCGACTTTTCTCTAAGTTGACACGGACCCATTAATGGTTCTGATTCTTTAACCATATCAGGTCCACTTAACTGTGCTGGTGTCCAGCCTGCATCTCCACCTAGTCCATAAGGAGGAAAGCATGAGAGCCTTTGACAAATGTTTTCCCTGAAATCTAGGTTGCTGTTACTCTATTTATTGAGCACAATGTTTAATCCTGCCTTGGTTCCTAGGGGCTTCACAAAAAGGAAACCAGCTTTTCTGCATTCACAGCCACGCAATCCTACCCTTTCCAGATCAGGCTGATTTAAAATCCAAGTGAAAAGGATGTGTTGGTCTAAACGCAAAGGGACAATAATTTGGTCAATATTTAGCTGTTCCATCCAATCACCCTTCAATTGCACCTTGGAGTCTCATGTCAGGCTGTCCCTCTGGGCAGCCTATGGCACCGATTTCTTCTGCCAGACATTTCTGGGTTCAGAGGTATTGATCGTCTCTGTCCAATTTGCAGGCAGCAGGACGTGTCCAAGCAACCAAGTGCAGTCCCCTTGGCTCCGGAGGGCAGAGAATGGCCCAGTGTGATGGGGAAGGAAAAGTGATTTGGTTCATCATCGTGGGCGCTAACCCAATCACAAGAAATATGCAATTCACTTTCTAAAGCAGAAAGCTAGGTAAGAGGACCTATGAGCTAGACCCCAAGGGCTCTGTCCAGGCCAATGACTCATCATGTTGCCTCAGAGAGGACTGTTTATATTCTCTGGGGTTCATGTCATATCCTCAGGTACTTAAAGCATGGCAAGGATGGCTAGAACTGCTGAAATGACAGAAGCTGGGTAACTATGGGCATCCAATTGTAATGATGGTGACTAAGTGCCTACCCAGACTAGTAAGCCTTTAACAAATCTTTCTTGATTTCTTACTGCATACTCAAAAGAGTCAATTCAACAAATATTTAAGTGCATTAGGGAGAGATACAAAACAAAGTGCCAGTTAAAATGGGGGAGGGGAGAGTCATTCTAGGAGGACAAAGGAGTGCTTTGGGGAAGACGTAATATTTGAGATGTGTAGCAAGTCAATTGGCAAAGGCGGGGGGAGGAAGGGTATCTTAGGCATTAAAAAAATATATGAGAAAAAGGATGGAGTGTGCTACACATGTTATGGTGGGAGATGCTAGGAGACAGAATAGTATAGGTAACTGGAATGTAGGGGAGGTAGAGGAGAGATATGTTTGGAAAGATGGGTGGTGCCAGAGTGTAGAGGGTTTTGAATGCCAGGCAAAGGAGTCTGAACTTTGTGACAGAAAATCACTGAAGGTTTCTGAACAGAGGAGTCAGCCAGTGATTACTTAAGTGGTAGTATGAAGGAATGGATTGGAAGGGGGAGAGAGAAGAGACAGAATGATTTGTTATACAGAATCTTAAAGTAGGACCAGACCTTGGTTCAACTAGTCTACGCACTACCTGAAAATGGATAGTCTCTACTGTCAACAAGCAGTCTTTCAATCTCTGCCTTCCATACCCAAATGCAATCAATCAGCATGCATTTATTAAGTGCTTACTAGTGCTATGTGCTAAGTACAGCGCTAAAAAGCTCTGGGAGATAGGAAGAAAATTAAAAACATGGTCCCTGCCCTCATGATGCTACATGAAAACAATGATCTACATTCTCTCTCTCTCTGTATAGACAGACATAAATAGAGATATAGATAAAAACATACACACAGTACAAAGTAAAGGTATTCTCAGAAGGACTGCACTAGCAGTAGAGAGGGATAGGAGAGGCCTTTTGCAAAGAGTGGGTTTTGAGACAACTCCTGAAGGAAAACAAGGGATGGAGATGAGGAGAGTATTCCAGACACAGGGAACTGACAGTGAAGAGGCATGGAGCTGAGAGATGGTGTACTGTGTGTGAAGAATATCTAGGAGGCCTGTGTCACTGGACCGCACTGTACATGTAGGAGAAAGGAAGGAAGGAGTCCAGTTAGGAACGGCTTTAAATGCCAGAGAGGATTTTTGTCTCCTCCACTAGACTGTAAGATCCCTGTGGGCAGGGGCTGTCTTTTGCTTCTTTTTGTGTCCCCAGAACTTAATACAGAGCCTGACACATAGTAGGCATTTAATAAATGTTTATTGATTAATTGAAAAGGGAAATTCAGAAGAAGGGTGAACTTTGGGTCAGTGAAGGCTTATAATTAATCCTGAAGATGAACAGTCCTTACCTTTAATCCAACTGAAACCTGATTAACAAATTAAAAGATAATGATTTCAGTTTGGGACATTCTGAATTTGAGATAACTACCAGACAGTTGTTTTGAAATATCCAGCAGGCAGTTGGAGATGTGAGATTGGAGCACAGGAGAGAGAATAAGTCTGGAGATCTAGATCTGTGAGTCATCTGCATAGAGATGATAATTTAATTTTGCTAAATCCAAGGGGGGCTGATGAGGTCACTAAGAGAGTGTAGACAGAGAAAATAAAGAAGAGAACCCTGGGCATGGCCTTGAGGATTACCCAAAAGGATGGAGGGCAAGATATGGATGAACCAGCAAACAAGACTAAGAAGATACCTTCACATAAGGATCCAGCAGGGGGAGGATCCAGAGAATTAACAAAAAAACCCAGAGAGGAAAGGGTGGTCAACTGTGTCAAATGCTTCTGTAAATTGAGAAGGATGAGGCCTACTTATCTTCCTCATTGATCAGTGGAAATTCAAAGCTGTCAGGCCACCTGAGGAAGATAATCCACTGATGGTGCATGGGGGCCCTGCAGTAGAACTGATCAAGTTGACTGGACAGTGAATACATGAAACAAGCCTCAAGTCTTCTACAAACTAGCTCAGCCTAGAGGCTCTACCAGCCACTGCCTTGATTACGAGGTAAGGCAGGACAGGGACTTGACATCTGCCTTCCTTTGGTTGAACATGTTTCTACCTACTTCTCAGGACTGTCAAATTAATATTACCATTACTCAGGTGGATATGGCATGACAATTCACTGCCCCATGAATCCTTTCAGAATCTTTAAGCTATTAAGCGGTAGGCTGCCTTAGGAGGAAGCTTTCTTGGCCAGGTACACTTCCTATTCCCTCACACCCATCCATGGCAGTCTCATCTCCCTCCATTCTATCCTTCTACTGTGTACTTTGGGATGTTTGTTCTACTGTTAACAAACTACCCTTCATAGAAAACCTGTGGCCTCCCCCTGGAACTGCTCTGTATACGTTTCTTAGTTACTGATGTGCGTACGGTTTGACCAGAAGAATGAATGTGAATTCCTTCAGAGCAGGGGCTATTTTCCTTTTCTCTATGTATCTTTAGTGTCTAGCACATAGTAGGCACTAATAAAGGTGCACTTACTCAAACTAATGTCTAGGTACCAAGCAGTTCTCAGGCAAGGCTGAGAAGAAAGCACACGTGGCTGGGAAGGTGGTAAGAAAGGCTGCCATGTGTTCCGGATGGGGTGTGAAGATTTTTGGGGCTGTCAGCATTTCCTGGGTTGGCAGCCTTGGTGGGCCAAGGCTTAAATTTGCCAACTGTGTTTTAACTGGATCAGAGGCAGGGACCACTCATCTGCAAGATTCAAGTCTTCACTGATCTGGCCAGCGACTCAAAGGGCAATGCTTGGCCACAGCTCACCAGGAAGTTAAGTCAGCTGCATAAGTACTTTCTGTTCTGAACACAACATGAAGGGGGTGAGATACAACCTATCGTTCAGAGAAAGGCAGCTTCACATGCAGGTTCTGGCCTGGGCCCTGTGTATGACAGTGACAGCCTTGAAGGCAGCTCCAGCCAATAAAGCCTAAAGAGGGATTATCTCACCACAAAGGCATTTTCAATACACTATAACATTTTGAAGAATATCTTCCCCTTCCAATAGGTTGAAAGAACACAGGATATTTGATAGACACCATAAATTCCAAGGAGAACACAAAGATGGCACTCTCATTCTATTGTACAACTGTAGTCGGGGTGAGGGAAGACAACACATATGTGAATAAGTAAAAATAAATACAAAATAAGTTTCTTTTTGAGGGGGAAGAAGAAAGTCACAAGGAGCTGAGGTAATCAGAAAAGGCTTCATGTAGAAGAAGGTGGTTGAAAAGAATTTTGAAGGAATCGAGGGATTTTAAGAAGGTAAGGAGAAAGAGCATTCCAGGTAGGGAGACAGCCAAGGCAAAGGTAAGAAGAAGGGAAAGGCAGAGTAGAGAACAGAGATAATTCAGGTCTGCTAGAAACCCATGTCACCTGCAGGCATAGCACTTTCCCTGATGCAAACTTGGTGAGAATCCAGAACTGCCTGATACTGGGGTATCTGGTATGCATGTATGGAGTATGCCCCAAGACCAAGACTCTCAAATCTGCCAGAACCTGGGGGACAAAGAGAAAAAGAAATCTGGCAGGGTACAAAGAGAAAAAGAAATCCGTCATGGAACAAAGCCCCATGGCTCTGATTTGTGGTAAATACGGCAGGTTGGAACACTGCTTCTCTCTTACAGGGTAGTTCACAGAATTATAGTTTGCTGAAGAAGGAAGGAGGCTTAGAGAACATGTAGCACAATGGATGAGAAAACTGAGGCGTACGGATGTCCAATGATTTGTCCAAGGTCACCCAGCTAATCATATTGTGAGGATTAAATGAGATGAAGGATGTGAAAGCACTTGGAAAAGTACACAATGCCAGACAGAAGCAAAGCATTGAACTGTTATCAATAATCATTTGATTTCCCACTGCCCATAGCAAAAGACTGAAGAGATTGGGGAAAGTCATGGGATCCCATCTGGAAGGGCTCTCTATGCCCTGTCCCCTTCGAGCTATAGATGAAGAAACTAAAGTCTACTTCATGAGGAGTCCCCAGGACCTCCCATCTTTCTGTCAGGAAGAGGGATCTCAGAAATACAGGCTCTATCCTGCAGTAGGGGAATCTCAGAAACCTTCATTTTGAAAGTTCATGCCCCTGTTCCTCCCACTCCCAAGGGGCAAAAAGACTTGAGGAGGGAGGAATGTTAAATGACTCTGGCTGGGGGTGGAGGGGTGGGTAGAGGTAGGGAATGACCTTTAAGGTCTCTTACTCAAAATCCTATGACTCCAGAGCAGGAGTTGGAAGAGCTCCCACTTAGGAGATGCCAATAATCAGCTGAATTACATGGGGCAAGTGATTTCTCCTTTCTGGTCTCTCCCTGGTCCCTTCTTTGAAATGAGGGGGCTGGGCTAGAAGATTGATAAGACCTTTCTACCTCTAATGTCCTTTGATTCCATGACCTCCCAACCTTACCACACTATCCTAAATCATGGATCTACAGGGGATAATCCACTCTAGAATTGGCCATGGGGAATGAACTTGACCCATGAAATGATACTCATGGCCTCAGATGTCTCTACACTGAAGAACAAAGCAGAAATAATAAAGTGAAAGACCTTAAATTTAAGGACATAAACATGATCCCAAACATATTACTATGACTTGGTGGCAGAAGACTACCACAGGGGAAAGGTCTCTTATGAACAAATTAGGTAGAAGGGAAGTACTAACACTGTATACCAAGAAGACAGTTATCTGTACGGAAATCCAAGAGCTCGAGGGAGACTTAAGGAGAGAGTATGATTTAAGGAAAGAGAAATAGAGGCAGTATCTTGAATGAGATGGATAATAAAAGCTGGCACAAGCCAGCTAGCTGAAGGAATATGATGACATGTTTTTGATGGAAATCACAAACCTGGCACAGATAAGTAATAAGTGTGATGGAAGACTTCAACTATTTGGATATCCATAGAAGATATCTTCCTGCTAAAAACAGAACAGTTGATAAGTTCTGGTCTTGCTAATCACTTCAACTTTTATAGTACATAACATTTTTAGCAGGTACAGTGCTCTGGATTTAATTCCTAACATTTCTGGGCTTTGTCTTTGGGTGAATCAATTCTATTTGCTGGGTCTCAGTTTCTTCATCTGTAAAATGGGCAGGGGAGAGTGAATAAGCATTTATATAGAACCTACTATGTGCAAGACACTGTGCTAAGTGCTTTACAAATATTTAATTTGATCCTCCAACAACCCTGTGAAATAGGTGCTATTACTATTCCCCATTTTACAGCATAAGAAATAGAGATCAAGTGACTTACCTAGGGTCACACAGCTAGCAAAC
Source organism: Petaurus breviceps papuanus (assembly GCF_028583685.1). Classification (NCBI taxonomy): domain Eukaryota; kingdom Metazoa; phylum Chordata; class Mammalia; order Diprotodontia; family Petauridae; genus Petaurus; species Petaurus breviceps. The sequence continues at coordinate 6,899,228 of NW_027187296.1, read as the reverse complement.
ATCTGAAACTAAATCTGAACTCAGGTCTTCCTGACTCAAGGCTAAAGGCTTTATCTACTGCACCTATTTAAAAGCTATCTAAAGGTTTGAGATGACCTCTGAGGTTCCTCCAGTGCTAAATCTATGACAATATGAAATCACGGTGAAGGAAGCAAGCATAGGTCTGGTTCAGACTAATAAAGAAAAACTAATTGAAGTGTAAATGATGGGAACCACAGGAAAGAGTAATCACTAAATTGGGGAATGGCTAAACAAGTTGTGGCATATGAATGTAATGGAATACTATTGTGGTATAAGAAATGAGGAGCAGACGGACTTCACAATAACCTGGAGAGACTTATATAAATTGAGGCTGAGTGAGGGGAGAAGAACCAGAACATTGTACACAATTACAGACACATCATATCTGTGATGACTTTGATAGACTGGGCTCCTCTCAGCAATGCAAGGCTATAAGACAACTCCAAAGGACTCATGATGGAAAAGGCTATCCACACCCAGAGAAAGAAATACAGTCTGAATGCAGACTGAAGCAAAGACTTGCTCTCTCTTTTTTGTTTTGTTCTCACTGTTTATTCCATTGGTCATAATCCTTCTTTACAACTTGACTAATGTTTAATGTGAAGGCATATGTAGAACCTATTATCGGACTGTATGCATAGGGGGAGGGGAGAAAATATAGAACTCAAAAGCCTGTGGAACGGAATGTTGTAAACTAAAAGTAAATAAATAAATTTTTTTTAAAAGAGTAATCACTAGAATGTGAGAAAGATGAAGATGGGACTGCCTGTATTCATTTGGCTGTTCTGTGTATTAGATTTTAGCATATCAAACTGGAAAGAACTAAGACAAAGAATCGAGAGCATCCCTACAGGTGGTGTCGCAGACAGAATGTGTCCTAGGTGTAGAGTTGGAGGATCTGGGTTCGAATTCCAGCTTTGCCACTTACTATCGGTACAACTTCAGACAAATCATTTAATCGTTCTGTTTCTTCATCTGTAAAAAGGGGGGAGCTGGACAATAAATGATTTCTCTGACCTTTTTTAAGCTGTGAATCTCTGTCTCAAGGGAGTGGAGTTTCTTAAGAATGACATTCTGAAGATTTAGGCACAAATGATTCTGATGAGGAAGAAAAAGGGAGTGGCTTCAAAAAAAGACCAACTCATTGACAAGCTTGAGTTTAAAGACAACATTTATAAGTGATAAGCATAAAAGAGTGGTGTGGTACTTTAAAGTTACCACCAGGAATGATAAAGCTCAGAACAAATGGTGGCCAGGTGAATTCTAAGAACAACAAAAAAGATATTACTTTTATTTTTTTGCTTTTTGGAGGGCAATTGGGGTTAAGTGACTTGCTCAAGGTCACACAGTTAGTTTTTTGTGTTAAGTGTCTGAGCCCGGATTTGAACTCAGGTTGTCCTGACTCTAGTGCCAGTGCTCTATTCACTGCGCCACCTAGCCACCCTGAAAGGATATTACTTTTAAACTTATGTTGGGGAACAAAGATCAAAAATAGGTCAGGCCCACTGCATGGGATATGGAGAAGATCATGATAATGAATTATGGAGAAAAAGCAGACCAGTCCATTCTCACTTTGCTTTCATTTTCTCAATTCTAACTCAAGGTTATTAGACAAGAGAAAGGCAGAGCTGTTGGAAATATCTGGGACTTCTGAATTTTACTAGTTCTTTGACCATGAGTAAGTCACAACCTCTTGGAGACTCATACAAATTTTTAATGATTATAAATGTATTAAAATGCAATTTAATAGTAATGAAATAAAATGCACAAATGCTGAGGTGGGGTTGTGTAGTGCAAAAGATAAAGGGTAGGATTTGGACCCCAAACAAGAACAGGTGCCTTTGGTTCAAATTCTACTTCTGACATTGTGTAAAGACAAGAAAAACTTGAAGGACGGAAAGGAAAAAGAAAAACTGGAAAAAAAAGAAAAGAAAAAGTGAATTCCCCAAAGTAGCTTTAAACAGACTTTCAAACAACAAATCACCGAGCAGGGTGTTGGTTTTGGTTTTTGGTAGTAGTGGCAAAGAACTGGAAAAGTAGACTTGCACTGAATGGGAAATAGCTAAATTAAGTAATGGCGTACTATTTAACCACAAGAAATAAAGAATACAGAAGAGCATGGGAAGACATATGAACTGATGCATAGTGAAGAAGGAAGAACCAAGAGAACAATACGGATATTTCTTCAACAATGTAAATGGAATAAATACCAAAAAACAACCGAGCAATTAGTATAGTGCCTGGCACACAATAAATGTCCGCTATTATAATGACCAAGCTCTGACCTACAGAAGAGATAAAAGTTAGTGAACCTCCCTTCCCCTTCTTTGCAGAGATGAGTAGCAAATATTGCCCATGCCTGTAGGACCAGGTGATGTGTTCTTTGTCCACTCTGATGAGCTACTTTTTTGTTCTCTTTCTTCCTTATTCTTTGTTATGTGTAATGGTAGGAGAGAGGGGAGTGACAAATCTGGAAATTGAAGATGATGTAAAAACAAAAGAGAGCAACTAAAAAAACTTCAAAGAGAAGTGGGGGTAACAAGATAGGCTGTGTGTGGCAACAAAAGAGCTGATAAGAAAAAACCAACAACCCAATCCGAGGGTTCTACAGAAGTCCCAGGACCATGGCTGGAAAGCAGCTGGGAGTGGTGAGGGTATCAGCAGCCACCAGGCTGGGAAAGGTTTAAGGCAGGCAGCACGGACATCTCTACTGGAAAGGGGGTTTTATCCTCAGTCTTTAGGCTACTCTGTGCTCCAGCTCCCTATGAAGCCCAGCAGAGAGTCAGAAGAAGCCTGGGAGAGGATCTAGTCACAGGGTCATCGATTTAAAGCTAGAAGGAACTCGAGGTGGGTCAGTTAGTATAATCTCCTCATTTTGTGGTTTGTCCTTTCGCTGTTGGTTTTTTTTTTCAGGGGCCCAAAATGCCATGATACAATGGATGACGTCCTGACTGGCCCATGAACTGGACTTCAGTGAGGCAGAGCTGCACAAAGTTATCAGCCTCACTCCATCTTCCTGAGTCATCAAAGTCTTGCGGCAAAAGTCAAGATGGCTGGCGATGGCCTGGGGTACAGGGGTGACCTCAGGGCCTTTGATGTCTGTCAAGCTCTACGTATTCCAGTGTCTGCTTTAGCTGCCTTCATGGCTATTAGAACAAACTGTTCTCATCTGCCCATTCTGCTGGGAAGACAGCCCCTTGGTTACCCTCAGCCTGGTTTAGCTCGTCTGCAGAGATGGTTTACCAGCGTCTGCTGTGCATGCTACAGCTTCTTGGAGCCACAGGTGAGAGGTGGGTGGGTGAATCATGTGGACACCGAAGGTGAATGAACAGCCTTGAAAAGGGCTTGGCAAGCCCTCACACTAGAGGTGCTAGTCTTCCCGACATCCCTCTACTCATTCTATAGATAAGGAAACAAATGAGTTAAAGAGCCCTTTCCTCTGATTTGTCTTTTCCTCCTGGAAGGGTCCCCAGGCCAGTCATGCTCAGTGCTTCTTTCCTCTCTGGGCCCCTGCTCCTGTTTCTCCCTACTTCCTTCTCTACCATGCCCCCACTTGTGGGTAACTTCTCCCCTTTTCAGGTTCATGTTTTCTACCCCATTAAAATGTGAACTCCTTGCAGGGAAGGGATGGTCTTTTATTTATTTTTTTCCTCCTCTTGGTATCCCCAGTGCTTAGCACAGTTCCTGGTCTACTGGAAGCAAGAGCTTAATAAAGTACACAGCTATGTAGTAGCAGGTCTTGAACTCAACCCCAGGTCTCTTGAATCTCAAGCCAATGTTTTGTTTTGTTTTTTTTTCCCCTACTATACCATGTTGCTTCTATCTCTAGATAAGCCGTTCTCAAAGTGTGGTCTAGGGATCCTTGGGGGATCTCCAAGACCCCTTCACAGCGGGACCACGACATGAAAACTATTTTCATAATACAACTAAAGTTGTTTTAATGTCTAATACAGCAAATACTGAAATATAACCCAAATAAACAAAAGCTCTTTGGGTGGGTGGGTGGGGTCCTTCGAGGGTAGAGTGATCCTGAGAACAGAAAGTTTGTTGTTAGGAAGTCAGCCTCATATACTGACTCCTACAACTTCTGTCTGCTGTTCCCAGTTATGACCTTGGGGCTGAGGAGCACAAGTTTATTCCTTCTTTTACAGAGAAACATTTCAAACATTCGAAGACAGCCATCATATTACCTGTGTGTCACTTCTCAAGATTAAGAATCCCAAGTTCGGATGGAAGCTCACTCAGCTCGGCCTGGCCCCGCTCCCACCTCCCTGAGCCGCTGCCCGCAGAGCCACCACCAACATGCCATGCTCCGCAGTGCCCGACTCCCTGCTGAACGAGCTGGCAAGGCCATGGGCAAGCCCTCCCAGTACATCTTGGTGCACATTTTGGTAGACCAGCTGATGGCCTTCGGGGGCTCCTAGGACCCGTGTGCCCTCTGCAGCCTGCACAGCGTTGGCAAGATCGGCAGGCCCCAGAACAAGGGGCTTTGTAAGCTATTTACCAAGCACCTCAAAATTCCTGGGGACAGGATCTATATCAATTACTAGGACATTAACATGGCCAACGTGGGCTGGAACAAGTCCACCTTCACCTGAGCACCTCTGTTGTGCCTTCCCTGGGCCCAAGCTTGTTCCCTTGCTGTCTGGTCACTCCCTTGTTCTTGTGTAGTTGAGAAGCAATGAAATGCTTTTAGGTGTCAAAAAAAAAAAGAATCCCAAGTTCCTTTAAATTGACCAATCTTTGTATGGGATGATTTTCACCATGGGGATGCCCCCCACTGGACAGGCTTTAGCTTACTGCTTCTTAAACTGTGGGTCTTGACCTGGGTCCAAAAAATTTGGCAACAGTGAAAGGTTTCTGAATGCACAGTGACCAAAAATCAATTAAAAATCAAACATGTAATGAAGCCAAGGTGTTTCTGGAAGTGCTTGCCTGCACTGCATCGCACAACTTCACTGTAGCCTTGGTTCTGAACACAAAGCATGCCCACTTTGTACTGAGTGTACCCTCAGGTCACGCAATGCCACTGAACACTGGGGAAACAAAAAAAGGTGTCTCAATTGGAAAAAAATGAAGAAACCCCGTTCTAGCTTATCAATACCCTCTCTAAACTGTGGTCCCAGACCTGAATATCCTCCAGAGGCAGTTTCACCAGGACACCTTCTCCCTGGAATCCTCTCTTGGTGTAGCCTAGAAACAGTGCCATATTGACTTAGAAAACCATAAATGTACATTACCTATGTGGTACTGTATTTATTTTGTTAAACATTTTCCAACTATTTTTTAATCTGGTTCCGGCTGCACTCTTGAGAGTTTGATGCATCAGCACAATACCTGCAACAGATGTTGTATAGTTGTTTCTGATTCTTTGTGACCTCACTTGAAGTTTCCTTGGCAAAGTTACTAGAATGGTTTGACATTTCCTTGTCCAGCTCATTTTATAGATAAAGAACCTGAGGCAACCAGGTTTAAGTGACTTGCCCAGGGTCACAAAGCTAGTAAGTGCCTGAGGCTAGATTTGAGCTCAAGAAGATGAGTCTTCCTGCCTCTAAGCCTGGTGCACCACCAAGCTGCACATACCTGGAACAGAACAGGCACTAGTAAATATTTGTGGATTGATGTGTAAGAATGCATTAGCTTTTAGTAGCTATCCTGTAAAACTTCATGTTCCAATCCCCACTCCCGGCACGAGCAGCCTTACTCCTGACATACACTCCCTCATCCTCCTCTCAGAATCCTTTTCTTCCTTCAAGTTGCACTTAGTTCAGCACCCATCTCTTCTAGGATTTTTCTTCTATATTCTACCCTACCCCTCCCTATGCTCTCTTCTCCTTCAATCAATAAACATTTATTAAGTACTTACTATGTGCCAAGTACTGTAGTGCCAGGGAAGCAAAAGGAGCAAAAGATAGTCCCTGGCCTCAAGTTTACCAAAGAAAGCTGAAATGAGGGGTGGGGGGAAAGAAGTTCCCTGACACAGGGACATAATGGAGCTCTACTCCAAGGAGTGTAGCTGATGGGAAATAAAGGATTATCTGGCTGGTGAGCCCTCTTTAAACGGAGGCTTTGGGATGAGTTTGCTCAGCTCTCTAATCAGAGGGACAGAAGGTGCCTGAAGATGTGTGAGTACCAAAACTAATGCTATGAGATGAGGACATGTGCCCTTTCATGCTTGGTATGACACAAGAGGAATCAAGTTTGGACTTGGAAGGAGACCTGGACTCTACAAATAACATACTTCATGATATCAGGCAAGGCCTTTCTTCCCCTCTCTGGGCCTCTGTTTCCTCTGTAAAATGAAGTAACTAAGAGTACGTGGTCTTTAGGATTCTTTCTTGCTTTAACATTTAATGATGTTCAATTCTGAAAGCCCTACTTCTTCTGAGTCATCCAAGGTCACAATGTAACTTAATCCCAGACTTCTGTCCCTACCTCAATCAAGGATAGGACTCATAGGCCTCTGATTTCTTGACATTAGCCACAGGTAGGAGAACAGGCTTTTCCACAGTCAATAGGCAGAATTAAAACAAAACAAAAAGTCAAATAAAATATAGACAGTCTCTGATTCAGAATCAGAGCTAGGCCATGCTCATGATCTCTGACCTCCCAGAATCTAGATACTGTGTGATGGCACTTATGGAACATTTATCAGCTGACCTCTACCTCTCCATAATTGCTTTCTTGCCTGCCTGGATCTTCCACATCTGGCAGAGCCCTTGCTCAGGCCCAGTTTCTCCTGGTCCAATGTCACCCATGGATTATCCTAAAGGTCACAAGAGTCAAAAGCAGAGTTTTCTGGCCTTTGGCCAGGTTGAACAGGAAGGAAAGAAAAAAGAAATATTAAAAATGAAGCGTTGCACTTCCTAACAGAAAGGCTGATGTCAGGATCAAGATTCACAGCGAGACATACATTTTTAGACAAGGTCAATGTGGGAATTTGTTTTTGCCTCACTATGCACGTTTGCACAAGGGTTTTGTTTTTTCTCCCCAATGGGGCGCAGTGGGAAAAGAGGTAGGATACAGAAAATAAATGCTTGTTAACTGAAAAAAAAAAAAAAATGAAGATGAAGTGACAAGACTAGACCATGACAAAGGAGTTATCATCTTGTTTAAGAAACAAGATTATATTTTTTTGGTGGGTAACTATTTCAGTATAATTGGTTTCCTCTGCAATTTTTATACAGTCATAGCAATTGTGGTCCACAGGTTTCACCAGACTGGCTGCCAAAGGGGTCCATGGCATACAAAAGATCAAGAGCCCCTAGCCTAGAGGATCTCCAAGGTCATTTCCAGCTTGGGCTTCTCTAATTCCTGCTAATCCAGTCCTGTGCAGTTTTGAGCACTTTTACACTCTCTCATTTAATGCTAGTAACATTCCTGTGAGGGCAGCAGCTGAGCATTATTGTCTCCATTTTTTTTTTTTACCGAATAGGGAGCACATACTTAGTAAGCATCTATGATGTGCCAGGAACTGTGCTAAGCACTTTTTATAAATAGCTTTTGATCCTCAAAACAACCCTGGGAGGTAGGTGCTGTTATTTCACATTTCAAAGGTGAGAAAACAGAGGCAGAGGTTAAATGACTTGCCCAGGGTCACATGGCTAAGTAAGTGTTTGAGGTCTCAGGTCTCCCTAACTCTAAGCCCAGTGTTCTATCTGCTGTGCCACCTTGGTCATGAATGTGGAATTCAAACTCAGATCTAACGTCTAGCTTCTGCCATTAAATCACCCTGCCTCATGTAAGGAGAAATACAATGTCACTGGGCTGGGTTGGATTCTTGATGAGTACAGGTGGAAGGAGGCTCATGGCTTTAGGGAGAGTTTGGCCAAAGTTCAGACTGGGTTGATTTCCGTCCAGGCTTATGCAAACACCCACGCAGACACTTGTCCGTAGGCCTCCCTCCCCCAGCCCAAAGGAAGGCTCTGACTTGGACCTGACCCACAGAATCAGCTTATGATCCTGACATTGGGCCTGCAGGGAAAGGGCCAGCCCCAGGATCCTCGAGAGCCAAGGACACTTGAAGAATGCTGTCTTGGCATGGAATGACAGGTCAGAGAAGCCTGGGCCCTCCAAGGGCAGAAAAACAGTCCTGCTCTGTTTGACAAGGGCTTTTTTGTATTTGTGATTAAAGAAGTAATGGCTCATCAGTAAGAGGAGGGGGAGGAAGAGACAAGCACTAAAATTACATGAATGGTCTAAGGGAGAATTAAGTCCTCAGCCAACGGTAGTTTCTGTGATTCACATTAACAAGCTCCAGGTACTACATCCGGGAAGGGATTGGCAAGTGCATGTTATCAACTCATTAGGCTAGCTTCTCCAGGGACTCTGGCCAGGCAGGGAGGACAATGCCGGGAACTGGGCCCTTCAGAGGCTGATGAAATGGGCCGCCATTTGGTCCTCAGCCCAGGAGGGAGGGAAGAAGGGAGGGAATTCTCTAGGGGAATTTCAAGCAGTCCTGCCAAAGCCCTGGTGATAGGAGCTACTGCTCCCTACCTCTCCTCCTTCCTCCTCAGAATCCACAAAACCCTTTATTCTACACCTCCTTGAGGTCTTCCCCATATCACATGCATATTACAGGCACTGTCCTTGTGGCTTATTCCTCTCCTACGCTGTGAGCTTTCTGACAGCAAGCACTGTTTCATCTGAAGCTAGACTCCTCCTGAACACTAAGCCCAGGGCTCTGCATGCAGCAAGTGATTAATGTTTGTGTGAATGAATGGCTGAGCAACAAGTAAATGTCATTACTTAAAGCCTTCCCGAAGCCTGACACAGGACTTCACAGAGGAGCATAATGAATGGATGATGAACAAATTAATTTTAGGAACTATGCTAGGCCCTGACTATATGACTATTTGCTATGAAGCTGAATTCACTATGAGGCTGCTTTCAGGGAAGGATATGATACAATATGATAAACATTCATTAGGCACCTACTATGTGCCAGCTACTATGCTAAGTGCTGGGGAATACAAAAACAGGGAAAAGATGGTCCTACCCTTCAAGGAGCTTACAATCTGACGAGGGAACACAATTCACAAAAGGAAGGGCGAGGTCCGTGGTGGCACGGGGGTGGGGGAGGGTGGTAGAGTCTAAACTGAGCAGAGCTGGTGAGGGAAGCAAGAACACCAGGCCAGGAGCTGGGAGACCTGGATTCCAAACTCTACTCCTCCATTCACTTGCTGTGTGGCTTTGGAGGAGTCCTTTCTCCTCTGAGTTTCTTTTACCTCATCCATAAAACACAAATAATTCCTGCCTTAGTACCTTCACAAGGCTCTTCTGAGGGCCAAATCAAGTAACTAGTAAGATTATTATGATGCTGTTGTTTAGTCATTTCAGTTGTGTCCAACTCTTCATTACCTGGAGTTTTCTTGGCAAAGATACTGGACTGGTTTGCCATTTCTTTCTTCAGTTCATTTTACAGATGAGGAAACTGAGGAAAACAGGATTAAGTGACTTGCCCGGGGTCACACAGCTAGTAAGTGTTTGAGGCTGGATTTGAACTCAGGAAGATGAGTCTTCCTAACTCTAGGCCTGGTGCTTTGTTCACTGTGCACCTAGCTGCTCCTAGTTATTATAACTCAATATCCAATGGAACTCATTTTTCCCCATAAACTCTCCCCCTCTTCCATATTTCCCTATTTTTGTCAAAGGCACCAGTACTCTTACTTAGAAGGCACCACTGATTCTTGGACTATCGCACTTAGATTAAATCAACAGCCTCCTGCTTCCAGCTTCTCCCTGTTCATTCTACCACTGCTGCCAAGGTAATTTTCAGTGCAGAGCTGACCATGTGAATTCTTCCACTCAATCAACTCCAGTGGCTTTCTACTGGAAGCCACTTGCTGTGTGGCTCCTTTGTTTGGCTTGTAAAGGCCTACCCAGCCTATCCCCCTTGCCTCACTAGACATCACTGGCCCTTCTGCATGCCAGCCAGTCACACTGGCCTTCTTTCTGTTTCTTAGACACAGTCCTCCCTCTTAGAGCCTCTGCACAGCCTCTCCCCCATGTGAGGAATACACTCTCATTATCTACCTCACAGAGTCTTTAAGACAGAACCTAGGGGGCAGCTAGGTGGTACAAAGGATAGACCACTGGCCCTGGAGTCAGGAGGGCCTGAGTTCAAATCTGACCTTAGACACTTACTAGATGTATGACCCTGGGCAAGTCACTTAGCCCCAATTGCCTCAGAAAACAAAAATAAAAAAAGAAAAGAGAGCCCAAGCACCATCTTCTGCATGAAGCCTTTCCTGATTCCCCCAACAGCTACTATCATCTTTCCCAAACTACCTTGTATTTAGATAGATTAAAGCATTAGTTGTTCAGTCCTTTGTCAGTCATGGTTCAACTCTTACACAGCTAGTAAGTGTCAGAGGCTGGATATGAACTCATGAATATGAGTCTTTCTGATTCCAAGCCCAGTGCTCTATTCACTGTACCACCTAGCTGCCCTAGCTTAATAAAAGCAATTGAGTGCTTACTATATGCCAGGCACTATGCTAAATTCTGGAGATACACATAGAGACAAAAATGGCAGTCCCTGCCCTGAAAGAGTTTATATTCCAGCTGGGGAAAACAACACAATGATCTGGCTGCTGTTCCTCTCACAAGACACTCAATCTCTTGGCTCTGGGCATTTTCCCCTGGCTGTCTCCCATGCCTGGAATGCTCTCCCTCCTTATCTCTGCCTCCTGGCTTTCCCCGGCTTCTTCCAAATCCCAGTTAAAATTCCACCTCCATTTAGAAGCCTATCCCAATCCTACTTAAGTCTAGTGTCTTCCTTCTGTTGATTAATTCACATTTACCCTATATTTAGCTTGTTTGTACATATTTGCTTACCTGTTGTATCATCCAGCCCCCTACCCCAGACTGAGCTCCTTGAGGGCAGGGGCTTTTATTTCCCTTTTTTTGTATTCCTAGTGCTTGGTACAGAGCCTGACACATGGTAGGTGCTTAATAAATGTTTACTGACTGGCAACAGTTCTGTGAAGTAGGTGGGACAAATATTATTATGCCCATTTTACTTCTAAGGAAATTGAAGTTCAGAGATTCTAATTATTTGCCCAAGCTCAGATAGCTAATAAATATTAGAGCCAGGACTCAAATCCAGGTCTTTTGACTCTACGACCAGTGCTCTTTCAACAAATGTCTTTTGTTAGTGCCATATAAATCAATTACATTCAATTCACAGAATGTTAAAACTCGAAGAGACCCCAGAGATCATCAATAACTGCCTCATTTTACAGAAATGAATTTAGCTTATGGGTGGCCCTGGTCAAACCTCTCTGTACTTCCAGTGGGTTGTCCTAAAATGTTGTCAGCATGGTAGAAATGGTCACTTTACACCCTGCCGTATGGATAACTTTCAGGAAAAGAGATAGCACACCATGAGAAGGCACTCAAAGGGGGACAAGAACTCAATTTGGAAATTTACCAAGTGTCTACAAGAATGTCAGGCTCTGTGCTCAATGCTTCTGATACAAAGATGTAAATCAAGTCCCTGTTCTCAGGGAGTCTGATGAGAATTTATATCATGTCTATCCTCTTAACTCAACTATCTCCTGTTTATACAAAGAAAATAAAAAATGCCTCAAATTACAGAATATTAATTTTACAGAGGAGGCAACTGAGGCTCAGAGAGAGGGGAAGATCTTCAGAGTCACAGGATCAGTAATTTGCAGAGCTGAGGCTGTGTCTCCTAGGCTGTAGCCTTCTGTCTCTTCTGAGCTTTGGTGTTCTCATGTCTAACACTGGGATAATCATGGGGCTTCATGTAAGGATGAAATGGGATAGCATGTAGAAGAACATGAGGAACCATGGCTCCAATGCCTTTAGTACTTCATCATTCATACGGCCCCTTCTTCCTCACCACCACTCACTGAGAGAGGTGGGATTATCAGGTCCATATAAAGGTAATTGGGTACTGCCTGGAAGCAACTCTCTCTTTCAGGTACCTGAGAAAGGCTTGTGAGCCCATGTTTACTTGAGTTGAGAGTATGGATGTGGGGATGGGTGGGTGGGGGTACGTGTGTGAGCCGAGGGAGGGCTCTACTGCAACAGTGATTTCTCAGCGTGCAGCTGAGTTTCCTTCCAGACTCGGTCTTGCTATCTCCCAAAGCTCTGTTCTGGTTCACCAAGCTCCTGGAATGGTCAACAATCGTCACACTCCATCGCTGATCATTGTCCCCAAGGAAAGGTGGGAGGCTCCCAGGCCAACCCTCTGCGGACAGGCAAACAACAGGGCCTGTGGCTGCCTGGACATCAAAGGTGGTCAAACAGACCCAGTGCCCCCAGCCCTCCGCCTGCTAGGTCTGACAAATGTCATCTGAAGAAGCATCCCCAAGGAGGTCATGACTTTCTGCTTGTCCCGGCACACATCAAAGTTGGTACCACACACGAACTCGGCACATGGATTCGAATCGTGCCGCTCGACAGCGGATATTCATCCTTTGTGCTTGGTTTTAATCCTGTGTTTTCCCAAGTAATTAAGCCTTTTTGCTTATGAACTTGTGACTAAGTAAAGCATCGCTGAGAGGTTGTAACATCAAAGCATTTTCTACCGTCTGTCCCGTGTTTGGAGAAATTGGATTTCTTCCTCTTTTCAAATAAAAACTAATTCAATTTAGGTATAGGCTGAGCCTATTTACAAGGGCCTTTTAGGGTTACAAGAAGTTGTGGTCCCAGCCCTGAGAGAGAGAGAGAGAGATTCAAGCTTCTGTTGCTTAGGGTCAAATAAGCAAGCACAACATGGTAAGGACAGCATGGTCAAATAAAAAAAGAGTGCAGAGAAAGGCCCCTGAAGGGGACTGTGGTGTGGGGGGCAGCTCATCCTGGAGGTGCAGCCCCAGGTTCTTCCAAGGTACAAATCCTTCTACAATATCAACAAGTGGTTCTCTGGACCTCATTGGACAGCAACAGAAACTCAGGATAGAGCCATCAAGGCCCATTATTCTATGATAGCTCATAAAAATCTAAGGTTGGGACCAACTATAGAAATCATTATGACTAACTCCCTCATTTAACCTACAAAGAACTCAGGTCTAAGGATGTTAAATGACTTGCCTGAGCTCACATAGGTAGTGAAACGAAGGTCTGAGACCCAAATTCATGTTTCCTGACCTCAAATTCAGTGTTCTTCCAAAAAACATCACAATGCTGTTAAACCTGCTAGTAGTTAAAAGGCTTATCTTTATGTCGAGCTGAAATATGCTTCCCTGTAACAATGAAGAATGTCCTCACAAACAAGTTCTTGTATCTAGGTTATCTAGTCTCCTTGTACCTGAGCAAGAAGCACATCTCTACATCAATAAAAAAAAGTCTTGGCTTGAGATACTCAGAGATCAGTGCCTCACTGTTCCCACTGGTCCTAGTTCTTGGGTCTCCCGGACCCAAGCAGAATAAATTTAATTCTTCTGTCACTCAACAGCCCATATGTCTGTGAAGATGGGATCAGCACATCCTAGCTCTGCTCTTTGGAGGTTAAACAAGCCCAGGTCCTCCCACTGAGCCCTCCTCAGGCTCATCATCCACTCTACTACACATGACAGTGCTCTCTGCTTCCTGTCCCATCAACTCAGAGTGGGGCACATGACAGATACTTAATAGCATTTCAGATTGGTTATATTTGCAGATATGACCCTCCAAGAACCTGTTTTTGACTTAACAGTGGGTTTAGTTAATTGATGACTAGTATACTCATTAGGCCTCAGCCTAGGCACATCTAAAAATGCTAAATAACACGCCAGCAGATTAGGAATAAAAGAATACATATGAGCTAAATGTATCCATCGTCACCTCACCAAAAACCATTTTCTGGTGGCCCCTAGATAAGACAACAGGGGCCAGGTTAAATATACAACTTACAGAATATCAGCTTTGGAAGAGACTTTTGAATCTAGAGCTGAGTAGGAATGGCCTCTAAAGCAGTTGTAATTAGTCTGGTGTCCTTGAACCTGTTTTTTTTTTGTTTAATATTGTGATTAACTATATTTCAATATAATTGCTTTCCTTTGTAATCCTATGTATCTTATTTTAGGCACTGAAAATCATGATTCTGAGAAGGAGTCTTTAGGCTTCATCAAGACAAAAAAAGATTAAGAACCTCAGATGTACAACATTACTGAGAAATGGTCATCCAGGGTCTGCATAGGTATATACCAGTCCCATTCAATTCAACAAATATTTAAGGTTCTTGGTGTAAGGCATAGTTCTACAAACTGAATAAAGTGACTATAACATAAGAGAAAATTATAGGAGTGACTTAATCCCAGAATAAACTTCCTCTAACAGCTCCTTCCCCTCCCCACCATGATGGCAGGTATCTTCATTAAGAGTTCTCATGGGCAGCTAGGTGGAGCAATGAACAGAGCACCAGCCCTGGAGTCAGGAGGACCTGAGTTCAAATCTAACTTCAGACATTTAACACTTATTAGCTGTGTGACCTTGGGCAAGCCACTTAACCCCAACTGGCCTGCCTTCTCCGCTCCAAAAAAAAATAAAAGAAAAGAGTTCTCAGCCCAGGCATATCCCACAGTATATCTTTTCAAAAGGGAAGAGGGATATACCTCTACCCTATAGAGCACATCCTAAAACCTAGACAGAAAGGGAATGCTGAGAGCTATGACAGCCTCTATGGAGGAGGTGGTGCAGCTTAGGGAAGTTAGCAATGCTCCAAGCCAGCTAGGCCAGCCTGAGAATTCAGAGAGTGAACTCTGGCATCATTGGACAGGGCCCTTCACAGAACTACTCAATGAATACCTGATGGATTGACTGATTGATGTTCACGGAGTGCCTACTTCTACAGAGGAGGAAACTTAGGCTTAGAATGGGGAAGAGATATACCTAAGATCAAACAGCTAGCTGGGGTAGAGCTAAACAAGCTAAAACTTGTCTCTCAAATCTAGTATTCTTTTCACCACATATGAAAAAACTGAAGGAAGCACAATGTAATGGAAGGAACAATTGCTGGAACAGGAGTCAGGAGAACTAGTTTTGAGGCCTATACTCTGTCCCTAAGTCAGTGTGTGTCACCATGAGGCAGTCATTTAACTCTCTAGGCCTCAATTTCCTCACATGTAAAAGGAGAATGAACTAGACAGATGAGCTCTAAGGTGTCCTGCAGCTTTAGAAATTTATGATTCTAAAAGACAACTAATCACCTAAGAGTGTATGTGACCTCCCTCGCCCTCTGCGTCCTCACCTTTAAAATGAGGAGAGTCATACCTGAAATACCTTCTGGGACTGCTGTGAGGATCAAATAAGAATATACATATCAAAGTACTTTGCCAATCAACCAGCATTCATTAAGCACCTACTATGGGACCGGCATTGAGCTAGGTAACAAGGATACAGAGCCACATGTGAGCTGTCCTGGCTCTTAAGGCCCTGACATCCTAAGAGGGTGAGATAGCGCGTACCTGTGTAAGTATCTACAAATCAAATACAAGGCAAACACGGAGGGGAAGGCAACAGCACAGATTCTAAAGTGACAAACAGATGTCACCTATTATATCAGGGGTGGTGAGCCTGGGGCCTTGAATTCACACATGGCCTTCTATGTCCTTGGCTGCGGCCTTTTGACCAAGTCCAAGTTTTACTGAACAAATCCTTTTATTAAGGGGATTTGTTCTATGAAGTTTGGAATCAGTCAATGGGTGGCACTTGAGGACTTAGAGGGCCACATGTGGCCTCAAGGCCCCAGGTTCCTCATCCCTGTATTACATGTTTCAGGTAAGTAGCCAGTGAATGAGTCAGACAACAAATGCTACAGGAAGACTGAAGGGGTGGGGGAAGGAGGGCCTGGAAGAATCAGTAAGAACCTGAGAGGTACAAAGGAAAGGATGCAAGCTGCAAGCCAAGCTGGGGGAATAAGCATTACCCCCCCCCCACACTTCAATTCAATAATTCAAGAAGCATGTATTAGTGTCTACACTGGGCTCAGCACTATGCTGGGTGCAGGGGAGACAAAGGCAAAGCTACACGCTGCTAGGGGTGGAGGGTGGTGAGTAGAGCATGTACAAAGACAAATAAGTGGAAAGTATACACCAAATACTAGATTTGGGGGGTCTGTAGGAGGTGGCATCTGAACTGCCTTGAAAGGATCTAAGGGATATCTAAGAGGTAAAGATGGAGAAGGAGAACATGAGTCTTCCAGGGATAGGGATAGACAGCCTGCGTAATAAAATGGAGGTGGGAAAGGAATGTCACAGGAGGGAACAGCAAAAGGGCCAGGCTGGCTGTACTGAAGAATGCAGCACTTACTATGTGCCTGAGCACTGGGGATACAAAAAGAGGCTAAAGACAGTGCCTGCCCTAAAGGAGCTCACAGTCTGCTGGGGGAGACAACATACAAAGAGCTATGTACAAACAATCTAGGTACAGTAATCGAGAGGGAAGGAACTATATTAGGAGCCATCGGGAAAGGTTTCCCATACAAGGTGGGATTTTAGTTGCAAGTTGAAGGAAGCCAAGGGAGTCATGAGATGTGGAGGAACAACATCTCTGGAAGGGGGGCCAGGGAGGGAAAATGCCTGGAGCAAAGATGAGGGTCTTGTGGGAGGGACAGCCAGAAGGCCAGTGTCGTTGGATCAAGTAGTACCTGTGTATGGGGGGGCGATGGTGTAAAGTGTAAGAAGACTGGAAAGGTCTTTAAATTTTAAAAGGCTTTAAAAATTGCTTAGCATCTTACAAATGCTCACGGCGCTCTCATCTCCACTGAGTTTCCTGCACGAAAGGCGGCAGTGTGGTTCAATGGGAAGAGCCCTCCCTCCTTCCTGGCTCCCTCTAGCACCAGTGTCTTTCCTAAAATTCTATGGCCAGAAGAGAACACAGTGTTCCTCTGACACTGAAAGTCCTTCACAAGCTGGCTCCATCCTGCCTTTCCACCCTGCCTTCTATGCATGGATCTTATTGCTGTCCCTTAATGGGATACCAGGTCTCTAGTCTCTGCACTGCCTATTCCCGAACATGGAAAGCCCCTGCTTCCTCTTCAGACCAGGGAACCCCCTCTGCAGAAGGCCTCTCCTGGGTCCTCCTCCTGTGTGCTGGTGACTCCCAAGGTGACTCCACAGTCGACCTCTGATCTGTTTTGTAGATATCTATAGATGTGCACACTAGCTCCTCTGTTAGAAGTTCCTTGAGGGAGGGGACTGTTTTGTCTTGTCTCTGCAGTCCCAGAGTCTACCCCAGTGCTTAGCACACAACAGGGGCTTAATAAATGCTTGTTGATTGAATATTCTACAAACCTTTTTGCTGATTGAATTCTCACCCAGCCTTTTAAAGCCCAACTTGAAGGAAGCCTCTCCTGATATCTCACAGGAAGTAATGGTCTCTCCTTCAGGCTTCACAGAGCACATGTTGTACCTTTCTGATCCCCTACCAGACTGTAGGGACTGTGGCTCATCTAAACTTTACATCCCTCCCCTCCCCCAGCCCAAGAGAGGGCTTTGTACACAAGAAATGCTTCATAAATGTTTGCTGAACCTTAAAGCATAACAAATCGGTGGGAGTTCTTTTTCTTCCTCTCCAGTCTGTCCCAGCCTGTCCTGACCCTAATCAAGAACAGCTATGGAAGAGGCTTCTTTTTCCCTGCCTCTGCCAAGCCTGGGTAGAGATGTAGGGGTCATGCCAGTCTGAAGGATGGGAGGGAAGAAGGTGAGTGAGGAGAAGGCAAGGGGGGCCAGAGCTCTTACCTATAGTTTCTGCTGATTGCTGCTACCATGAGGGCTGTCCAGCCCAGTTTGTGCCTGGCGTTCACGTTGGCACCTTCGGACAAGAGCCTAAAGGAGACAGAGAGAGCGTTTTAGTGCTGAGCTGTCATTAATGTGAGCATACTACAGAGCAAGAAATCAATCCACTAGCATTTATTAAGCATCTACTTCGGACCTGCACAACCTGTGGCCTTTGGTCTGCAAAAAAATACAGAGAATACAAATATAGGCTTACACGACATACTGCCCAAGGACCACTTTGGCAGGCTGCATGTTGTACAGGCCTGATCAACTTTGTGCCAAGTTTGGTGTTAACTGCTGAGGACACAAGAGGCAAAACCAGTCTCTGCCCTCAGGAAGCTTATATTCTCTTAGGAGAAATAACATGTATGCATATAAGAAGAGACAAAATAAACACAAGGTGAGGGGAGGAGAGTTCCCATGCAGGAGATAGCACTGGAACTGAGCACCGTGAAAGAAACTAGGCACCGTATTCTAAGAAGTGGAAGTTAAAGAGGCATTGTAGGGGTTGGGAGAATGGAAATCTTCATGTGGGAGTTGATATGGGTAGAGAGCTAGAGCCTGGTACCTCAATGTTTTTTTTGGTGGGGGGAAGAGGAGGTATAGGGAGAAGAAATTCTTATAGGCCCAGATGAAGAACCAGATCAAAGATAAATTTTGCCCAGGAATGGTTTTACCAACTGCTGGAACCAGTATCTGGAAAGGCTGAATGAACTAATTCACACTAATGAGTGAGTGACTACTGACAGCATCTGGTACAGAAGTTATTTATAGGTTGTTATTTTTTAACATCCAAAGGAATCAAATTCATGGTATTTATGGTTATGCCAGAAGGTACAGTTAAGTGAAAGCAAAGGCATGTTCCTGCTTATGTAGCTTGGGTAGGAAGGGATAAATGGGGTGGGGAAGGAAACTTTTGGGATCAAAAGAGGACTATTATTTAGACATGCCATCCCTACATGGGTGACTGCCCCAGAGTTGTTCCTTTTCCTTCCTCTTTTTTTCTTCACTGTTAAACCCATGCATTCCCTAAAAGCTTGAAGATTTTTCAAAACAGATTCTGCAGGCCTCAGTGGTCTGGGATAGGGGGAAGGTTAGTAGTTGATGGGAAACAATTATGGAAGATGGATCGGAGGGGACTAACTCTAAGCTGGAGGGGACCTCAGAGAGGACAGGATAACAGAACTTAGAAATCAACCAAAAATACTATTAAAAATAAAAAAGGATGAGGAAACCTCATTTTACAGAAGACAAAACCCAGTGTAACTTGTTAAGTGGGTTTGTCCAAGGTAATACTACTAGGAGGGAGACTAGAAGTAGGTAGTTAGTAGGTAATTGTGAGGCCAAAGCATGGCTCAGTTCCTTCACTTACAAAACAGAGACATCCTTAGCCTCCTGGGCTAATGGAGAATAGGAGACACTCAAATTCACCAAACTTTGTCCCCCACAAAGTTAGTGAAGCTCAAATGAGAGTTTGGATGTGACTGTGCATTATAATCTTATAAAGTATGAAGATGATGTGCAATCAACCAACAATCATTTATGAAATGTCTATTATATGCCACTCACTGTGTGTGCTGGGCACACAAAGACAAAATCAAAGGCTCTGCTCTTAAGAGAGTCTACGTTCTTCCTGGGTCTGCAGGTTTCACAGCTTCCCTGCTGTTGTTGCTGCTGCTGAGAATCCCAACACCTCTGAGCTGCCAAGAACATCCAAGGGCATTCAGGCCAACTGGTACCTGACCAAGAATTCCCTCTAACACATCCCCAAGCAGGTGCTCACCCAGCCTTGGAGATCTACTGCTTACCAAGGCAGCCCATTCCACATTAGGACGTGTAACAGAGCTCTTACCTACAGTGAATGGAAATGTGCTTCCCTGAAACATTCCTCCATTTCTTACAGTTCTGCTCTCTCAGGTCATGCAAACCAACACTAATCCCTCCTGCCCATGCCATCAGGAGATAGAGATCCTATTTTTCTTCTAAATCCTTCTTGTTGAGGCTGTACCTAGCTCCTTCAACAAGCCCTGATTTGATTCCATATCCTCAAATCATCCTGATTAGTTCCTAACACTGTATGACTTGTGAGTTACTTGTGCCTGAGAAATCAAGGCTGGTTAAAACACTCCCTTCAATGACTGACTGAATAAAATGACACCGAAGAAGTAACCTATCAGAGCAGAAAGCACAAGTCTTGTAGTTGAGAGATCTGGATTAATGTCCTGGCTCTCTAATGCTCAGCATGTGACCCTAGGCAAATCACAGTCTCTCTGAGCCTCAGTTTCCACTTCTGTAGAATGAGAATGACTGATGCTTGCCTCAGAGGGTTGTTGTCATAAAGTGCTTTTTAAAGTTTATAGTGCTAGGGAAATGTCAGCTAATAACCCTTTTTTCTTTACTACCTTGGAAGGAAGGGTACCTAACAGGTATAATTTCAAGTCTTAGTCCCATAAGGAGATAGAGTGTCCCTGGACTTCCAGGAATAGGAAAAAAAAAACCTTTCAGAGTGGCTTTGGGAAGCCCCGAGACACAGAATTTTACAAAACCAAGCTGATGTTTGGTTATGCTTGTTTGCAAATCAATGCCCAGTGGGGCCCTCCATTTCAAAGCCCCCTGGCAGCTTCAAGCTGAGAGCCAGCTGAAAGGACTAGAGAGGCTGGGGAAAAGGCAGGAGGTCCTCCCTGACTGTTTTCACCACGCACAGTGAATTAATCTCTTTTAAAAAGAGCTATGTTTGTGACAGAGCACGGTGGCTCTGGAAAGGTTAGAATTCCATCATGGAGGAAATGATGAGTGGGAGGGTTAATATCGACTGCCACTCTGCAAGGCAGCGGGAGAAGTAGCACCTTTCTGCCCAGAGGAACAACCTATCTGCCCAATGCCTTCTGGGCCTGACCTCCCCATGCTGGATCCAGGTCTGGGAAAGGGCCTATAGAGAGTTCTACTTTGCTGACAAGGCAAAATTCAATTCCCTTTGCTAGCCCTAGTGGTAGTCAAACCAGTAATCAGCTGCCAAATCTTGTGGCCCTGAGATGGTGTTATGGAAAGAACACTGGGTCTGAATCCCCTGCTCTGCCAACAGGTCCTTGACTCCTCTAACTCCAACAGAGCTTGGATAGGTGACTGAGCACTCTATGACCTCTGATATTCCATGGTCTGTGGCAGAAAGTGATCCTGAGGGACACAAAACCGTCTGTAGCAATTTCTAGACTTAGGGAAGGCAGCAGTGGCTCTGGTGCCTCTGAAGGGCAGTTTAAATGTCAGTTCTGTTCCTTACTAGTGATGTGATCTTGGATAAGGCACTTCAATCTCTCTTCCCTGGTTTCCTTTTCTATAAATGACGGAGTCAGGACTATACTCAGCTCTAGGTCCTATGACCAAATGTCCATTGCATTTGCTGCTACTAGCCTTTCCTGAAGGCAAAATGAGAGAGGCCTGGGCAAAACTGGAAGGGCAGCTTTGGGACTTTCTGGGTTAGTAGCTCTCCTCACCCTGGAGGTACCTCCCACATTTTTTTCCTCATGCTATTTTATTCCTAATCGATAAGGAGCGGTTTGTGAACTTCAATTGCACATTGTTCTGGCAGACTTCTGGGCCCTCAGCTGCTCCTGTGGAAGGGGCTGAGGGAGGGGGCACAACCCCATTTCTGTCCCTCCTCCCCAGTGGAAGGGGCCAAGGGCTGGGGGCAGTGAGCCGTGCAGACCAGATCACTATCTGGGGCCATTTAGGCCCTAGCTAGAGCCTGGCAGAAGGTGTGTGTTGATAGCAACAACAGACTGGGTCAGGTCCCTCTTACCTGGCTGCTAAGACTCAGCTTTGAGTCCATGAGAAAAGAGATGGGGGTGGAAAGGAAGGGGGCCTTCTGAGAGAGCTCCAGATGGCTGACAAGGGTGTCCTTAAACAAAAATGCTGGTCTCCTGCATGGGCTAGCCTCCTCAGAACCGGAGGCAACCTCCTCCATGGCCGGATGGGGCCCCACCCACACAGGTGCCAGGTGGGCCTCCATCAGTCATCTTGCTCTTGGGTGGGTTTTACATTACATACTTGCCTTTCATTCAAGGCCCAGCTTGGGCTCTGCCACTTCCTCTTCCAAGAAACTTCTGAGACTGGAGTTTTTCAAAAGGATCTTTTCAAGGGAATAAATAGACCTTATAAACCTCAAAGTGGCATCTATTACTGTTATAATTCCAGCCCAAGGAATGGCTTCCCTCTTGGCACTCCTACATATGGTACCTTTCCTGATACTTTACTACTTAGTATTTCTGTAAAAAGGGAATAAACTTGCACTTTATGCCTCACAGAGTGGTTGGAGGAAAGTCCTTTGCAAATTTTAAAGAACTAGATATGGGGGAAACAGGAGAAGGGGCTTGGTTCCAGGTCATAGAATGAGTGAGCAGCAGAGCTGAGACTAGACTCCAGGCCACTGGTCTTGCTACCACACCACACTCTTCCTCTGGCTGAACTCAAAGAAGTATCTGAAAATTACTTTTTGAAGAATTTGTTTCTGTTATTCAATCATTCAACAAACATTTATTATGTCACATCTATGCTACTACTGGGCTAGGCCATGGGAGGGAGAGAAAGGAGGTAGACAAGATACAGTCCATGTTCCCTAGGGCTCACAGATAGGAAGGCATGACCTGACCACATGAAGTGACCAGGTTACAATACAGGCCAATATGAAGAGCTTTCACAAGGCAGGGGAATGATAGCAACACCAAAAAAATCCTGAGAGGGCTTCTTGGAGGAGACAGGCATTTAGCTGGGCCTGGAAGGACTACAGTTGTTCTCTGCCAGCCCCTGCAAGGGTCCTCTCTGGGAACCTGCTCAATGGGTCAATAGCAGGAAACAGGAAACTCTCAGCTATAGTGCAGTGGAAAGCAGGCTAGACAGGGTACCAGGAGTTTGGGATCTGTCAGTGACTTGCTGTGTGACACTGGACAGTCAGGTCCTGTTCCCATTGTGCACTTCACTATCCCCTCTCTGTAAGATGAGACTGGACTAGACCATCTTTCTGGCTCCCCCCTTCTATGAGTTTAAGAAGGTATGCCTGGGAGGAAGGAGAAAGGGGCCTCTGTCCAAGGAAAGGGTAACCCTCCTTGGCCTCTGGCCAAGGTAACTTGAGCTCCAGCCTGAATCTGCACATTCATCTTTGGGTCCCTGAAGGAACAAGGTTTTGTGACTCATCAGAAAGTGCCTGGGCCTTACCCAGGCTGACCAGTCAGAACAGAGAGCTGAGAGCACCATCTACTGGCACAAAGACATGTACATCTGCTCCCCAGAAAGGCAGGCTTCGGCTCAAGAGACTAGAATTTATCAGCCTCAGCTTTCTCACAGGGATAGGAGGGAGGGGGCTCCTACTTACTGAAGGGGTCCAAGCAGGAAGCAGATAATGCCCTGTCAGGGGGACTGTGGATGGAAGCTGGACTAGATGGTCTGACATCCCTTCCAGTCCTGGCTACATACATCCCTGAAATGGATGCAATCTGGGGAAAGTTTTTCTGGACCTGTGAAAGCTGCTGACTTTAGTGAGCTGGGCTAAGAAGCCTGCAGGTTTGGAATACGGCTACCCGTGGGGTTCAGACAATGCTATTATTTCTTGGACTGCTGGGTCTGAGGCTAGAAAATGGGCCTGTTCTTTCTATTAGAAAATGAGTGACTAACAGAAAGGTGGCAAGATCATGAAATTTAAAGCTGGAGGCAAATGAATAATTTTTCTAATAAAGGAGAGTTATATTACATGCTCCCTAGTCTCTCAACACAGTGCAGGGGGTTGGGGACCAAACATGAGGCTCAGTCTGTGGTCAAATTTGGAGTTTAATACAGGACCAGGGTTAGAAATACAAAGCTCTAACTGGCCTGAATGGGGACCAAATCCACAATTTTGGTCTCTTAAGTAGAATACAAGTAGCCAATTAAATACAATGCCCTAACCACTGCACAACCAATCTGGACCCAACTGAGATTCTACACTAAATCAAGGTATAAAGGACAAAGACTTTTCCCAAGGAAGGGCTGGTATCAGTGAACGGTGCCTGCTCCTCACACCAGTCCCTCCTGACTGAGCTTACTAGCTCTGCAGTCTGAGTCACAGCCTAACATTTTGCTCTTTTTTTCAAGACTATGAATGGTATCCATCTCATCTGTTCAGCTGGACTAAAAATGCCTGATGGCAGGAACCTAACAGCAGGAACCACAGCCCTCTTTCAAGAAATTCAACACACTGACCAAGCTCCTACTATGCGCAGAGCACTAAGGAAGGCGGAGCTACAAAAATCAAACAAATTCTGACAGAACATATTATAAGGTAGGTGCATTTCAGGAGTGCCCGATGAGGCCTGGGTACATAGTTGGTTTCATTTTAGATGCCTGAAAGGACATGACTGCTGTCTTCAAACAGGAAGCGATGCTATGGGGGTAGAGAGGGCAGGCTCATTCTAGATGGCCCCAGAGAGCAGAACCAACATCAATGAGGAGGCAGAACTATCTAATGACAAGAGCTGGGGAGAGGTGAATAACTTTCCTTCCCGTCCCCTTGTTCTTGTACAGCCTGGCTGGTCCTGTCAGGGACACAGTAAAAAGCATTCCTGTACTAGGTGGGAGTAAGCTAAATGTATGTTGGTCCCAACCAGCTTTGAGAGTCCGATTCTTCTCTCTATCGGGTTCACTGTCGGTTATAACGATCCCAACATTCTATGCAGACTTATTATAGAAATGTCACTGGCAGGACTGCTGGCTTTTTTTTACCCAGTGCTGTTCAGGTGACCAATTCCTAGTTCTTTCCCAGGACGGGAAAGGCACCTGGGCTGCTGGGCTGCCCTAATCCATGAGGGACCCTCCTCCTCCTGGGTTTTCTTTGATGGGCTGGGCCTGCACGCTGCTGTGGTAATCCCCAGGGAGCAGGGCAGCAGGAGGGCCCCCAATAGTGCTCCCTTCCCCAACAAAAGGACATTCAGATGGAAGATCAGGACAAGCCCACAAGAGGATTCTTATGCAACCTTCCCAAGTCCCCCTCCAATCCACATGAATGCCAGATTGAGGAGGCTACTCAATATCAGCTGCCTGATCCCCCTTCTCCTGCTGTGCTAGTTCTGAAGAAGAAACAGAGCCTTCAATCAATCAATCAATCAACCAACCAGCTAGTCTAAACTGGGCACCTCCTCCCCAACCCCCCTACTGTTGTGCTCTGTGCTTGGCCAGGCTGCTAGGGAAGAGAAAGCCAGTCAGTGGACAGACCACTGGATTCAGAACCAGAAAATCTAGGTTTGAACTCCACTTCTGCCACTTACAATGTGTGTGAATTTAGACAAGTCATTTCATTTCTCTGTTTCCCTCATCTGTTGAATGAGGGCATTGGATTAAATCAGGGATGGGGAACTGTGGCCTCAAGGCCACATGTAGTCCTTCAGGTCCTCAAGTGTGGCCCTGTGATGGAATTCAAATGTAACAGAACCAATTTAAGTCAAAGGGTTGCACTTGAGGACCTAGAGGGCCACGTGTGACCTTGAGGTGGAAGGTTCCCCACACCTATTCTACACTATGCTGGACTGAGGCTCTCAGAGATGGGGTGCTCAGAGAAGGGAGAAGACCTTTTGGGATGACATAATCAAGGGAGGTTTACTGAAGGTGGGGACAAGCTGGGAGCTAAAGGATGGGTGGTATGTAGTTGGGCAGAGAGGAGAATAAGCCAGTGAGGTATAAGTATGGCTGGAATAAAGGGGGTATGGTAGAGGTTCAAATGGGGAAGAAAAGGAGGGAGAGAAAAGGAGTAAAGAGACTAATGCCAGAGGAGAGTATAGAGTAAAAAAAAAAAGCACTGGTAGACAATAATTAATGTGAAAAAGGGTCAAGGTTTGCAGTGAATTGCAATGTGAATCAACAGCGTGATCTAGCAGCCAAAACAAAATGTCATTTGAGACCCGACCAAGAGAGACCCAGCATCCAGAATGGGAGAGGCCCTATGGCCACTGCCCTGGCTACTCACACACGTTAGAGGCAACACACATTAACGTATATGACCATCTGGAGGAAATGCCACACAAGGAACAGCTGAAGGAATTGGGGATGCTTAGATTGAAGAAGACTAAGGAGAGGACTGATAGCTGAGTTTAGGTCCCTGAAAGGCTGTTTCTCAAAAGGGCTTGATTTATTTGCTCCTCTGCATGGCACAGAACCACATTTTGGATTCATATAAAGAAAAACCTGCTAAGCATTCAGGTTGTCCCAAGGTGGAGAGAGTGCCTTGAAGAGCCGTGGCTTCATTACTTCATCACTCACTGACTGCAAACAAGGCTTCGTGACCACCTGCCAGGAACGTTAGACTGGGGGAGCTATGCTCAGCAAAGGCATGAACTAGATGGCTGCTGAGAATAGGTGACCTGATATAGTTTTCCTGGGGATCCTGCTGCTGTGCAGAAGAGAAGGATTTTTGGCTCCCAGAACAAGATCTAATCAAAAATGAGGAGAAATGGCCCAAACTTGTGGTGGCTGGCATGTCCCTCCATGGGCTGATGAGGACAGGCAAAGAATCTCCTGCAGGCCAAAGCTGCCTAAGGCCTTCTGCTGGCTGGAGGGAGCTATCCCACACAGCAGGTGTTAAGGACCTGGACATACCCTGCCCTTGCTTGTGCGACCCTCTGATGAACACATGGTGCTCAGACAGAGGCCTCAGAAACCCCTATCCTCACCTTCCCTTTCTGGGGTGGATTTGTTTTCAGTAGTTATGTGATGAAGGCAACCTGTACTGGGAGCCAAGAGCATGGGTGATAGCCAGAGTTCTCTCTACCTCACTCAGACCCAGGAAGAGATTCCACCCCTCACCCCCGTCCCCAGCCTCAGCTTCGTGAAAACAATTTAGAACATACAACATCGAATGTCCCTTCTACTTTTGCCATTCTATAGCATTAGATGAAAAGTCAGAGAAGCCTGGGTTGGAGTCCAAAATCTACCACCAGTACCAGCTGGCTAACTCTGGGAAAGTCTTTTCTTCTTTCTGAGTCTCAGTGGTCTGAGTTTCAGTGAAATGGTCATGATCCATGCCCTTCCCATCTCACAGGACTGCTTCAAGGCCCCAAGAGGATAACCCATGTGAAAGCACTTTGTAACAGCCATGTCCTATGTAAATATAAGTTGTTATTACTGTTTCTACAGAGCAAAAACTTTGGTAAGCTTTTCCAAGCTTTTTCCAACTTTTGAGCAAGTACAATAGAGCGTTTATAAAGCACTTCTAAGGTTTACAAAGTGCTTTACACATGTCCTCTCACTGTGACCCTCACCTCAACCCTGGAAGGTAGGTGCTATTATTATCCCCATTTTACAGACAAGGAAACTTTATTTAAGTGATTTGCCTGGGTCACATAGCTAGTGAGGGAAGAGGGATCTAAATTTAGTCTTCCTGACTCCAAGTCCAAAGCTCTATCCACAGTCTCACTGAGCTGCCCAGGGATGGTTTAAAGCCATGCACGAGCAGCTTTCCAGAGGACAGCTGCTGTGAATAGCTTTCAAGATCCTGATTACATAGTATAGCAAACTCTTATTTATTCAATAACGAATAAAAGCAAAACATTCACAGAGTCAAGGTATAGCATTCAGAATATTACAGCTTATCATGTCACAACTCAACAACTTATCACTAAAATGGCCACATAGTTTTCAGCAAAGTGGTCACATAGTTTTGAACAAAGTACAATCATTTAGTAACTCAATCATTCAATCATCCTTAAGGAGGCTTGCCAATTTGCCTAGTTTCAAATTAAGACTGTGTAAAGAAACAGGAGGTATGAACAAGGACCCGTTGCTGACATAACAGGAAGAGGGTGAACAGGGAGGAGGTAATACCTGTATAAGGAAGAGTACAAGCTGGACAGACAGAATTTTGTGGGGTAAGCATCGTGGAGGCAGACAGACCAGCTGCTGCCAGGGGGGGGGGGGGGGGGGAGGGAGAGAGAATTTTTCTCAGCAAGCATCGCTGGACTGGACTGAGAACTGAGAAGATAAGTGAGAAGTGAGAACTGGCACAGAACTTGGACTTGTGGTGGCAAAACTCAAACTTGTGGTGGCAAGACTTCCAAAGGCCAGCTGGAGCTGCCAAAGACTGAGGAAGCATGACTGTGGTGCCGGTATTTTGTACAAATGTTGTTGTGGCTTTGTTAATGTTCATGAATGTTATTGTGGCTTTGTTAAACCTTGTCTTCCCAGGAACAGAGACTGTGAAGGATTTGAGATGGACTGGACACTGAGCTTCAGTGTGGAGCAGGAACTGCATGGAGAACTGGACAAGGAACTGGGAACTGTCTGCCTTTGAAGCCAGGTGACAGTTTGGTGGATTCAGGTAGGGGCTACCTGCCTCAAGTCAAGATGAAAAGACCTCTCTGTGGATACTGAGTAGTGACTGATGAAATAGGGTACATTGTAGTGACTGATGAAATTGTAATTTACTTGTGACCTAGGGGTGGATGGCTTTTGTACTTTCTACCAGAGTAGTGACTGATGAAGCTGTAATTTAATTGCACCCCATGGGTAGAGAACTTTGACATTTGTACTTTGTGTCCCCTAAGGAGGCAAGCCTTAAACTTGCCAAGTTTTGTAATTTCTGCCTCCATAACATCTCTCCTGTCCATCCCTTTCTCTCTATTCCCAGCCTCCACCCCAGTGCAGGCCCTGCTCCTCTCTCTTGGACTGCATCTAATAAATAGCCTCTCCTACCAACAACCTTATAATTGTTCTCCTTTCCTCATCTCTCCCCTCACCAACCCTTCCTCCATAAAGCTGCAAAGTGATTTTCTTAAAGCACAGGTTTTCTCCATGTTCCACCACTATTCAAAATCCAGTGGCTTCCCCTTGTCCCCTTTGTAAAATACAAAACCCTCACTTTGTCATTTAAAACTCTGACTCCAGCAGAAGTTTCCTGCCTTATTACAGATCACTTACAGCCACTCAGGCCTGATTTAGTTTAGGTAAATTGGCTTCTTGTTGTTCCTCACCACACGGAACCCCCATCTCCTGCCTCTGTGCTTTCAGCACTGTGCCCCCTGCCTAGAATGTACTTCTTCAGCCATCATTTGTAGAATCCTCAGTTTTCATTTACAGCTCAGTTCAAACACCACCTCCTTTCCTGACACCCTCCCCCCCCCCCTCAGTATTTATTTTGTATATGCCTCTGTGTGCAGATGTTGGTCTCCCTCAACAGAAAGTAAGCTCCTAGAGGGCAGGGGCTGCCCATTTCGTCTCTATAATCATAGTGCAGAGCACAGTGCTTGTCACATCTTAGATGCTTGATCAATTCTTGCTCACTGACTAAGGCTGAAGGAATACCTACATGGATGAAACTACAGACTACAGACCCTTCCCCGCCCCCCTCTCCCCATCTGGTCCTGTGATTTCATAGGTACAGAATCAACACCACTGCAGCTTAAAGTCTCACACAGTTGCCAAGATTATGTGGCTATTACAGATCATGGAAAGAGCTTGAACCCAAGTCCTCCTGACTCCAAGGCTGCTACATTCGCTGTCTCCTTTCAGAATTAAAAAAATTCTTACTTTTAGGGAAAGGAAAAAAGAGAGACAGAGAGTACTCCCCAAAGATAAGTCCCCTGAGCTAAACAGATCCAAGGCTGCCTCTACCTCTTCAGACACAGAGACACTTCTAGTCCAAATAAAGAAGTCTTTGGGACCCATCAGCAAGAATTCCAAAGATGCTGATCCACAGATCTGCCTGCCCTGGTGAAGCTGGGTCTGTTGCCAAGTAACAGAGATCCACCGAGATGAACAAATGAATTATGGTTTAGGGGATGACGACGATCTAGGGGCTGCCTGCAACACTTCACCAGGTATAAATGGCCAAGCTGAATACTGTTCCTGCCTTTTGCCCCAAGTGGCCCCTTTCTGTTTTAAAATCACTGTAGGGCGTTGAAAAATTCACACATCTCCCAGCCAAGGGAAGTTTAGACTCCCATTGCCCAAGTGCCACCATTAATATTTCCTCATCCTTCCTTAATGATAGGCCAATCGATAAACAGACAGCCACTCTTCGGGCTCTAGACAGCCAAATGCATTTACCAGCCCTTTTTTTTTTTTTTAAATTAGATAAACTCCCCAGATCGATGTGCAGGACCGTTACCTACGCTAGGAGCAAAGGCAGTCCCAATGGCAGGCCCCCTTCCTAACACCTGGACTGCAGGACCAGGCCAACAACTCTCCTGAAAGCAACAATGGGCTCCTAACCACACCATACTGCAAGCCAGAAACCAGGGTAAATTGGATGGGTTTGGAATGAAATATAATACAGATTTTTTTTTAAGTTTTACTGAGTCATGATATAAATGTGCTTCTTTTCTTTGTTTTGTTTTTCTAATCAACAACTAGTCTTAAAACAGAGCCAAGTTTTTATGGAGGAGGCAGAGGAGAAGAGCAGAAAGAATAACCACAAGAGTCGGAGGCCCTGGGCTTTGAATCCTGGCTCTGCGACGTACAACACGGGTAACCTCGGACAAGACACTGAACGTCTCTGGGGCTTAGCTGCTCTATTGTTAAAAAGAAGGCTCCGGTCTAGAATCCAGATGCCAGATCAGGGGTTCTTAACCTAAGGCCTATGGACCCTCAATAGGTCCATGGAGCTCATGAACTTGGGGGAAAAATTATATCTTTCTTTTCATTAACTTTTTGAATTTTAGCATTTTCCTCAATCAGGAAACATTCTGAGAAAAGGTGCATAGGCTTCATCACACAGCCAAAGGGGTCCATGACACAAAAGAGGTTAAGAACCCCTGAGAGAGACCATTATGCTCTCTCTCTCTTTCAACTCTAAGTTATAGGATCACAGGGCCTCCAAACTGCCTCAAGCCCCGATCTGAAGGGTAAACCCTTCATTTCTTATCATGGTTTGATTAGAACAATCTAATTCCATGTTACAATAAATTGATCCATTGACTGGAAGATAAAGGCATGTTAATCATAGGGAGAAAAACGCAGGTTTGGAGAGTGAGAGGAGCTGTGAGGCATGTGAGAGAGGGGTAAGAGGTTGAGGGGCAGACCACACCAATTAGTTCCTTTTTCTATGAAGTTTCTCCAGGAAGCCCCTGGAAACGGAAGAAGGCCTACCCCCTCCCTTCTTTGGTCTGCTAGCAGCTCCTGCCTACAAAAACTGGTAGTATGTGAGCAGGAACCCACTGGGATGTTCCTATAGGCCTATGGTCTTGGATGAGCTATGCAGCTAAGTCATTGAGCCTGGGGAGGGAATGCTGCATGGACAGCTCCACTCCTCTTCCTAAAGCACTTCAGGTTTATATAGCACTTTTCCCACAACAAAGCTTTCAGGAAAAAAGTAGTATTCCTTCCCCCACCCCCGCCCCCTTATTTTTTACAGAGGACAAAACAATGGCTGAAGTGTTAGAATAAGGACTTGAACCCGGGTCTCTGGACTTCAGGTCTAGAGTTCTTCCCCCATATGGTGATCTCATACTTTGAAGAATTTGTGATCTCTTCCACGTGGTTATTCTCTACCCAACTGTAGAGCTGACAACGCACTTATGATCTCTCATCCTGTGCAATTCTTCCGGTATACTCACCCACAGGAAGCTCTGCCCAATACATTCCAGGCCTTCCTCTAGGTCTTTCAATGTCCTTTGGGTACCAGGGCAGCATTCAGGCTCAACTCTCTATGTAGTCATGACCAACTCTTTCCCCAATCTGCCAGTCTCTTGGATGTCTTTCACACCATTCCCTGAGCTCCAATCTTCAGCAGTGTGCCTCATGAAACAATGTTTTCTGCCGCCTGCCTTGCTTGCCAATGTCTTTTGTTCCATTTAGGAAATGGAAGGCCTTAGGGGCAGCTAGGTGGTGCAGTGAGTAAAGCACCGGCCCCGGAGTCAGGAAGACCCGAGTTAGGTTCCGGCCTCAGACACTTAACAACCCCCCCCCCCCCCCCTAAGTAGCTGTGTAACCTTGGGCAAGTTACTTAACCCCAACTGCCCTCCAAAAGGCAAAAAAAAAAAAAAAAAAAAAGGAAATGGAAGGTCTGGAGGTCTGAAGGACCCTCCTTAGGTCAGGGGCAGCTAGGTAGTGCAGTGGATAGAGTGCTGGGCTTGCAGTCAGGAAGACTCATCTTTATGAGGTCAAATCTGGCCTCAGAAAGCTTACTAGCTGTGTGACCCTGGGCAAGTCACTTAACCGTGTTTGCCTCAATTTCCTAATCCATTAAGTGACTTTAAGAAGGAAATGGTAAATCACTTCAGTATTTTTGCCAAGAAAACCCCAAATGGGGTCAAAAAGAGTCAAACGTGACTGAAAAACGACAGAATAACAAGTCCTTAGGTCTTCTGGTTTTATTCATAAAATGAATGTCCATGTTATGTGATCATTTCCTTCAACATTATCAATTTAATGGTCATCTTGGCAAGGATTTCACATTTGTAGAACCAACATTTAAGATAATCTATGAAGATGATCAAAAAACTGTCATTCTGAGTACCCTCTTCCCTCAGTGAGGAGGAGGTTGATGGAGGAAGGAAGCTTCCTAGGTTGATGTAGTTGGCTGACATGCTGACCCTCTCCATACTTAGCTAGGCTGGTCCTCAGACAGCAGGCTCATAAACTCAAACTCTTTCCAGCTTGGTAGGAGCTGCCAGAGCTGGAGCTCCATTAGCACCGTTTTCAAGAAGGGTTGTCTCCATGCTACAATGAGGCTACGAAGTGGGGCTTTTGTGGAATACATCTCTAATATGAAAAACAGTCACTTTCAATTAGGGCTTAATGTTTACAAAGTGATTTCCTTGCATTAAACCTGTGAGGTATTATTAGCCCCATTTTAAATAAAGATGCTGAGGTCAAGAGAGATGAAGTGATCTGTCCATGATCACGCTGGCAGTAAGTGACAGGGCCAGGACATGAACCCACTCTCCTGTCTGAATAGCACTTTCTCTGCTATACCATGATTCCCCTTCAATAAGCACACTAGTGGTGATGAAGCTCTGAGCACTGTATCAACCAACCAGGATGCACCAGGTGTGTTTTAGAGACATCTCCACTCCAAATGTCCACATGGGTTTTTTTGTACCTGACCTGTGGTTGTCTTCTGAGCAGTTGTAGTAGGATACACTGTACCTTGATTACAACTTAGTGACATCATTTTGTCATGCTCAGTGTTGAGGAGGTGTAATATAACAATCACAGAGCACAATAAGGTCAAAAGTTCCCCACCCCTGGATCACAATTGAATCTACCCCAGAGTTACATCAAGTTTAAACACAACACTTAATACCCAAATGGAGGTCTTTTCTTCATCTTGACACGAGGCAAGTTCTCAGCAATCTTAGTTCCTGGGGAGACAAGGCTTAGCAAGGCCATAAGATACATTGCCAGTCCCTTCATGAATTCATCCTCTGTCTGTAGAACAGTCCTAGAACCCCTGAACACATTAGCAAAGCCCTCTCCCAGGATTTCTGTAAACATACAACAAGAAAATCCTTCTTCAGGGCTTCTGAACCAACAGAAAGGCTCCCAGACCCCTGCAACAACAGCACTGTCCTTCACCAGTGGACAGTATTCACTCTGTCTGCAGGACAGTCTCCAGACCCCTGCAACAACAGCACTGTCCTTCACCAGTGGACAGTATTCACTCT
>NW_027187296.1:6808248-6865851 GCF_028583685.1 Petaurus breviceps papuanus | reverse complement strand
CCCTGCAACAACAGCACTGTCCTTCACCAGTGGACAGTATTCACTCTCTGTCTGCAGGACAGTCTCAAGGCTTCTTAGCCAAAAGCCAGGTTCCAGGACTTCTTCAACAACAGGACTGTCTTTCACCAGTGGACAAATCTGGCAAAACAACATCAAAACAGACAGACAAAGTACCAGCAAAACAGCCATGTCTCCTCAGTCCTTGGCAGCTCAGGGGGCAGGTCTCAAAAGTCCAGGGCAATTCAAAGCGGCCACCAGCAATTCTCTTAGCCTCTCTCTCCACGAGGTGCTGCTTCCAAAAAAAGTTTTTTCTGTCTCTCTCTTGTCTCTCCAAATCTACGTCACCAGCTCCTCCCAGTTCAGGACTTTCTTTTCACATCAAAAAGTCCATCCCACAGGTGGGATTAACAAGCTCTGGGTTTTAATACAATCAATTTGAAAACCAAGCCCAATACAGGGGAATCTCCACATTCCATTACTATCACAGGAGGGCACAAGAGAAGACTCACAGAATGACCAAGATGAAAGGGACCCTCAGAGGCCATCAAATCCAACCCCCTCACTTTAGAGGCCCAAGCATCTGAAGTGATACAGTTAGGCCTGGAAGCCAGATTTCTCTGCCTGCTTCCTTCTCTGGTAATCATTCTGCTGGTGTTGTCAACACCCCTGCCCTCAAGCAGCTCACTGTCTACTTGGGTAAAAGGGACTCATCCCTAATATAACCAGACACATTCTAAGGCAGTACAGACACGTTATTAAGCACTTAGCTCTGTGAGGCAGATGCTACAGGCTAGAGTGGACCTTCCTAGTCTATCACCTGCCAGATTGAGTTCTTAACTCTCAAAGGCAGGAAGGAGCTGTGTCAGTGTTTCTGACATTACAGCCTAATCTAACAGGGGCCGGCAGATATTAAAAATAAGGTACCATGCCGTTTAGGGTGAACGCGTGAGACAATCTTTCTTATGATGAGCTGAAATCTGCTCTTCTCTTAACTTCCCATCACTGGTCCTAGTCTAACTTGTGTAGCCACAGAGAATGAGTTTGCTCTTCCCCTTCCAAATAATCTCAATAATATCCAACAGATGACAAAGAGAATAACCACATATATACACATATATATGTACACTCTGCTGAGAACAAGCTATACTAAAGAAGACCAGATTCACTAATTTAAAAAAGGTCCATCAGGAACTTGGTGCCTTTGATTTATAAAACAAAGAATTTTACACATAGCAAGTCACTTAATTGCCTCTCTTTTTTTGGGGGGGGAGGAGGAGGAAGGCAAGGCAGTTGGGGTTAAGTGACTTGCCCAACGTCACACAGCTAGTAAGTGTCAAGTGTCTGAGGCAGGATTAGAACTCAGGGCCTTCTGACTCTTGGGTCAAGGTTCTATTCACTGCACCACCTAGCTGCCCCATCACCTAACTGCTTTTAAAAGGATCTGATTAACACACAAGTTTCAGAAGCATGACTACTATACTACTATGTTTAGAAGAGCAGTGAAACAGGAGAACCTAGGGCAGACTGGAGGCAGAGGGCAATGGTGAAGGTATAGGAATCCCATTTACATGATGATGGATAGTAAAAGTCTCAGATATGTTTCTTCTACTCTAGTCACTCTAGAGTTAATCAATCAACCAGTAAGGATTTATTATTTTTTCTACTCTTTGCTGTCCATTGTGCTAGATGCTTAGGATACAAAGATTTGTCTTGTCCTCAAAGAACTTACGTTCTAAAAAGTAAAAATATAGGAATATACAAACAGATACAAGTTAGTCATAGTAGGGGGAGAGGAATGAGACACTAGCAGATAGAGAGGCAGGGGCCAGAATGGGCCACTGGCGGTCCACCTTGTGATAGACCCCCAGCTTCTGGGAAGAGGCAGCACTTCAGGAGGGGGTCATTTGGCTCTCTAGGCAGTTTTATCATAGAGGAGGACCATGCCGGACAGACAGCAGCCTGAGCAGTTGATGACTATCCTGGATAGAGGGCAGATGGGCAGGAAACCACTGGATCAATCCCCAGTGACAGGCATGGAAGCTTGGTAATCTGTCTGCATGATTCAGAATAACAGCTAGGCTCCTTAAGCCAGAGAGTTCTGGCTACAAGAAGCATATCAAATGTATCCAATCCCATCCATGAGATATTAAAAAAATGCTTACTACATTCGGGGTCTTGTTCTTGGTGCTGAAGCTTCAGGGATTAAAAAAAGATAAAGGTCCTAACTTTAAGCACCTTATAACTTTAAATAGAGAGGCATGGCAGACACACAAATAAGCATGATCCCAGCATGTGATAAAGACAAAGAGCTGTGAGATACTTTGTGAAGGAGGGATCCCTCGAAGCCAGGGGGCATCAGGATAAGGTTTCATGGCAGAGGTGAACTCTGAGCAGAACCTTGAAGGAGCAGTAGGAAGTCAAGCAGAGATGGGACAGAATAGCCTATATGAATGCAGGGAGATGGGAAAGAGCAGGGTGAAATTGGGGAACAGCTGGTAAATCAGTCTGGTTAACACAGAGTAAATGGAGGGGAATAGTGAGACATAAGGCTTGCAGACTGGAGTAAGGTAATGGAGACTATTCAGGACCACCCTCAGGCAAGGTGATTTTTGCTTCTGCTGGGAATTTATTGCCCTGTTATGGCAAAGAACTAATAATACAAGGGAACACCCACCAGGTTCTTCTAGGTATGGATTTTATCTCAGGGACTGTTATTGTTGGGGGTCTTAGAACCATATGCCAGAAATGAAAGGCATCCCAATCAGGACATCCAAGTTAGAGAATCACAGAGGGGCTGGAAAGGGACTTCAGAAACAATCTGGTCCAAATCCCCTCATTTCACAGATGAGGAAAGAGGTTTCGAACATAAATGACTTACTCTAAGGTCAGTGAACTTTTTCAAAGACCTGTATTTTCTTCAGTTGTAGAGATGAATCCTTCACTTACGCAACCTAAGAAAACTACAAGCCTTCTTAGGAGAGCTTTAAAAGAGGGATGAGAAAATGATTGTCTGTGGCTGGCCATGAGCAGCCTTTCTGGATTTGTCCAAGCTAGTCTCTAGAAAACCAGAAAAATCCTTTCCATTGTGGCAGGGTCTTTGAGAGCCTGGCCTCTCCTGGCATAGCTCAGGGTTTCCTTGAGATCATCATGGGAGATTGCAGCAGGATGACAGCGGAGAGCCTCAAGTCAGCAAAATAAACAGCATATGTGTGGTCCTTCTCCCTTACCTGCTGCCTCCCATTTAATTCAATCTAACTTTCCACCTGGTGCTAAGAGTTGAAAGAGGGCCTTAGAGAGTGTCTAGTCTAACTATCCCTTCAGTGCAGGATACTTTCTATGAAACCCCCCACTCTGCCTGAAGAACTAGAGTTACCACTTTATGACTTATAGGGCCATCTCCTGAGAGGGAGGTGATAGACTTGGGGTACAGATTAAGACATGTAGTTTTTGGATATGGCCAAAGGGGTTATTTGTTTTGCTTGATTATGCATATTTGTCACAAGAATTTTTTTCTTTTTCTTTCAATGGAGGAGGAGAAGATGGGAGGGAGAAAAAAATAAATGCTTGTTAATTGGGGTGGGGGGAGGAAGGCTCACAGCAAAGAGAACTCTTTCTGGAAGCATCCTGTTCCATCATAAGACAGTTAGAATGTCCATCTTTACTTCATGAAGCTAAAGAAGTATGTCTCCCCATGATTTTCCCCATTGCTTCTAATTATACTGTCTAAGCAAACTGAAAGTCTCTTCCTCTCACTGGTGAAAGATGGCGATCGTGTCCACCGTGGGTCCACCCTCCCTCGAACCTCTACAGCCGTTTCTCAGAATCTGATTCTGTTATGGCCTGGCTTCATGATCCCCTCCTATCGGAGGCACCCTCCTCTGGAGGTACTCCAATCTGCCACTGTCCTTCCTGAAGTTGTGGTGCTGGGTCACAGGCATCTTTAAAGCCCTCAGTGGGCTTGGCACAGTGCCTTGTATATATGGTAGGAAACAAGTGAAAATCTGACTGATCAATAGAACAGATATATACTAGGAAGGGCAATCTCTCTGTCTCTCTCATAAACATGCACCCACATATCTTCCAAGCTCAGGAAACCAGGCTCCCTTCATTAGGAAGCATCTGGGCTGCTAAATGACTGGGTTAATCAGTCTAAGAGACCAGAGCGCATAGTAATCGAGCCTCTAGGGAGCAGGGAAAGGCCTGCTGTTTTGCCTGTCACCTTGGTGTATTCTGAAGGTAACAGGAGCTGAGCTTGAAAGCCTTTCTCCATCTGGGATATCACCACAGAAACAGCAGAGCTGACTTTCCCATCCTTGGCCCCTCCTATTCTGCCCCCCCTAACTCCCCCACCCTGGGCTGGCCAGATGTGCTTTGTTTTTCTCGGCCATCTCCAGAGTTCTGGGTGAGTGCCTCACTGAGATGAAGCAGCCTCAGCCCCTTAGAGGAGAGAGCCCGGAGGGCATGTTTGAGTTTGAGCTCAGCCTCCGGGAGCCACCCCCTGCCCCTCCCCACAGGTGGGAGCACAGCAACCAGAAGCCTGGACTTTTCCAATGACAATGCCTTCTATTGGAATGGCTGAAAAGGAGGCTTCTCCCTGGTCTACTGTGTCAGGACAATGTGGGGTAGCAGAAAGATAACTAGAAATGAAGGTAGAAGATGATCTGGGTTCAAGGACTTGTTTTACCACTCACTGCCTGTGTGACCTTAGGTAAGTAACTTTACCTCCCTGGGTCTTAGTTTTCCCATCTGTCAAAATAACAGGGTTGGACTAATTCTCTAAAATTCCTCCCAGTCTTTGGAAAATTCGGGAAGTGATTCTGAAGAATATATATCCCACACAGTTTGGGGCTGAAATTAGGGGGCAGGAAGTGAGGATGTTCAAAGGGAATAGCAAACATGTTTCCTATCACTTTAGGGCTAATCAATACCATCTATGAAAGATAAACTAATTCCTCACTACTTGTATGTAAGACCCTAAGAACTCTAGGGAACAAGGCTTAATTTAAACCAGGATTTATAACTGGAAGGGGCTTTAGAGGTCATCTAATCCAATGCCCACATTTTACAGATAAGAAAACTGAGGCCCAGAGAGGTTAAGTGATCTCATAGCTGATTTTAAGGCTTTGAGACTGAGAGAGGTAAGAGACATGACAGATAGGTGTATATGTGTGTGTACACACACACACACACACACACACACACACACACACACACACACACAAACGCACGCAAAGTGGCACAGGCATCTGTCAGTAAACTGAAAAGTAAGAATGTCTGCTAAACGGCCAAGGGATTTTTGGACAAATCCAACTCTGAACCTTCTAGAATTTTTTTTTAGGGGGGTCAAGTTTTCTTTTGTCTAATTTCTTTCTCTGTCACTAATCAGCTCTGTGACCTTGGGTGAGTCCCAAGACACCTCTGGGACTCAAGCTGTTACAGTGATTTTTTTTTCAGTTCATTAATAAACATTGATTAAGCACTTACTACATGCTAGGCCCTGGGGATTAAAAAAATGCAACAATTCCTGCTCTTAAGAGGCTTATGTTTTATCAAGGAGGCAACATATACATTTAAAGAATAAACACATACAAAATAAACTGAAGGCAGTTCAAGAGGGAAGGCCTAGTGAGGGGAGAGGCATCTTAAAGGGGGAGAGGGATTCTCTGGAGTGAGGTGAGGAGGGAGTGCATTCGAGGCAGGGAAGAATCAGTGCAAAGGCTCGGGAACAGAACACAGTGAGCTGTGCGTGAGGAAGAGAAAGAAGGGCAGAGTGTGGTTGGACTGTCCAGTTGGAGAAGGAGGATAACATATAATGAGCCTGGAAAGACAGGGTGGGACCAGGTTGGAAAGGACTTTAAAAGGCAAATAGAGGAGGTTAGGACTAATAATCAAGGCAGCCCCTATCCTCAAGAAACTACATCCTAATGGAAAAAAACAACACACAGATATGGAGTTAAGAGTCTAATAGAAGGCCTGGCATCCCAGCTACCAGAAGGTGCAGTATGTGCTGGATACACCTAGGGACAGTAAACCTGACCTGTCGGTGTTGAAGTTCCAAACTCAATCTGAGGAATGAGTTTGGGGCCTGGTAGTCTGGGCAAGGTTAGCAAGTAGTAGCTCTAGGACCATGGGCATAGGTTCTGAGCAGCAAAGGGTCCTAGGTTTTTTAAGTGGAAGCCTGAGAATGTGGCTTCTTGCCTGGAACTAGGCCTCTACCTCACTTTCTGGACACCAGCTCCAGACCATGCTGCCTCCACTTTGGCCAACGCCTCCTGTGCTTCCCCTTTTCAGGGCATATAGGGCTTGGACTCCCCCTGGAACACCCTGAGGCTCTGAGACGTGGGCTTTCACTTTATCTTTGCCAGAACCAGACCTTCACTGCTTCAGTGCACAGCCTGACCACACACACAGTGTATGCCACCTCCCTGCCCTTCTCATTTCCAGCTCTTCATTTACATGCTGGTTTCCCCCTTAGAATGTAAGCTGACTTGCTTGTGTTTGTATCCATAGCATTAAGCACAGGACCTGGCACACAGTAAACACTTTTTCATACATACAGTAAATGTCACTTTTTCCTCTCTCTCTTTCAAACTTGCCCTAAGGAAAGGACTCAAAGGTGGGGATCCTTGAACCAGACAGAATCATCCAGTCCTGTCACGTTCATAAATGATACTTGTTTGTAAGGTGCTATAGTACAGAAATCCTTCTGCCCTTTCTCAAAACCAAGACATGGTAACAAAATTCATCTGGAAGAACAAAAGGTCCAGCATATCAAGGGAATTAATGAAAAGAAATACTAGGGAAGGTAGCCTAGTCATACCAGATTTTAATCTGTATTATAAAGCAGCAGTCATCAAAATTAGTTGGTACTGGCTGAGGAACAGAATAGGTGCATGAGACACAGAAGTCCATGACT
Organism: Petaurus breviceps papuanus; assembly: GCF_028583685.1. Classification (NCBI taxonomy): domain Eukaryota; kingdom Metazoa; phylum Chordata; class Mammalia; order Diprotodontia; family Petauridae; genus Petaurus; species Petaurus breviceps. Next base: position 6,858,935 of record NW_027187296.1, on the reverse strand, counting down.
AGTAATCTACTGTTTGATGAACCCAAAGACCCCAGTTTTTGGGGTGAGAACTCACTATCTGACAAAAAATGCTGGGAAAGCTGGAAAATGGTATGGCAGAAACTGGGCATAGATCAATATCTTATACTATATCTCAAAATAAAGTCTAGATGGGTGCACAACCTAGGTATAAAGGCTGATACTGTAAGCAATCTGGGAGAGCAAGGAGTAGTTTTATCTGTCAGATTTAGGGAGAAGGGTAGACTTTATGACCAAACAAGAGTTAGAGAGTATTATGAGATGCAAAATGGATAATTTTGATTAAATCGAAAAGTTTCTGTACAAATAAAGCCAATGCAACCAAGATTAAGAGGGAAGTGAAAAACTGCGAAAGAATTTTTGCAACCAGTGTCTCTGATAAAGGCCTCATTTCTAAAATACACAGAGAAATGAATCAAATCTGTAAGATACAAATCATTCCCCAATTGATAAATGGTCAAAGAATATGAACAGGCAGTTTTCAGAGGAAGAAATTAAAGATATTTATAAGCATATGAAAAAATGCTCTAAATCACTATTGATTAGAGAAATGCAAATCAAAACAACTCTGAGGTACCACATCTCAATAGCCAGATTGGCTAAGATGACAAAAAAGGAAAATGATAAATGCTGGAGAGGATGTGGAAAAACTGGAACACTAATGCAATGTTGATGGAGTTGTGAACTGATTCAACCATTCTGGAGAACAATCTGGAACTATGCCCAAAGGGCTATAAATAAATGCATACCCCTTTGACACAGCAATACCACTTCTAGGGTTGTATCCCAAAGAGATCATAGAAGTGGGAAAAGAATCCATATGTACAAAAATATTTATAGCAGCTCTTTTTGTGGTGGCAAAGAACTGGAAATCAAGGGGATGCCCTTCAGTTGGGGAATGGCTAAACAAGTTATGGTATATGCATGTTATGGAATACTATTGTCCTATAAGAAATGAAGAGCAGGTGGACTTCATAATAACCTGGAGAGACTTATATAAACTGATGCTGAGTGAGGACAGCAGAACCAGGAGAACTTTGTACACAATTACAGACATACATGCGTGTGATGACTGACTTTGACAGACTGGGCTCCTCTGCAATGCAAGGTTAGAAGACAACTCCAAAAGACTCACGATGGAAAGAGATACCACATCCAGAGAAAGAACTACAGAGTCTGAATGTTGATTGAAGTAAAGTACTTGCTCTCTCTCTTTTTGTTTTGTTTCCTCTTTCTCATTGTTCACTCCATTGGTTATAATCCTTCTTTACAACTTGACTAATATTTAAGGTGAAGGTATTTGTAGAACCTATATTTGATTGCATGCTGCCATGGGGTGGATGGGGGAGGAGAGGGAGGGAGAGAAAATTTGAAACTCAAGGGATTGTGGCACTGAATGTTGTAAACTAAAAGTAAATTAAAATAAACCAAACAAACTGATGACATGGAAGATGTGGCCCTGGGCTAGTGGGCCATGTGAAGACTCTCACAAATGAGCCATAGTTATAGAAGAGATGGCTCTGAAAGCAACCAGGCTAGGACTAAAGGGCTGAGACACCAGCAAAGCAGGTCTGAGATGATGGATAAGTAAGATGGAGCTACTGAGCTTGAGGAACATACATTTCACTCGTTGGGGCCCTGTGTTCAGCAGCGTGGGGGATAAAAAAATGAGGATCTCTGTCCCAGGGAAGGCCCTTCAGTTTCAGCCTGGGTTACACTGAGATGGGGACAACCACAGTGACAACACCATACAGTGCAGGGCGCTAAGTGAGGACAGACATAGGGTTATGGAGGCTTGGGGGAGGGTAAGAGTACTTATACTGGTGGGCAGGGAGACTTCTTAGAGGAAGTGTCATGTGAGCTAAGCCTTGAAGAATGGGATATCAACAGGTGGAGGTGCTGGGAAGCAGTGGAGGAAGAGCATATTAGGAAGGCCCGATGGGATAGTGTAAATGTAGGAGGAAGAGGAGAAGAAAGGTAAGGTATGTTGGGGGGACTGTAAGTCATCACTCAGTCTGGCTGGAGCACAGGGTGTGCATAAAGGGGAATAGGGAGAGATGAAAAGAGCCTGGACTTAATTTGGCAGGCAACCTATCCAATCATGCCTTCCTGTGTATTTCACTCTCATCAGACCTGTCTCTATAGACAATGCCCTTGTCCACTGGGCCTGTCTGTGCTCATGTCTCTCCTTCCAGATTCTAACTTATCTCTGAAATTCAGTTCAATAGCTCCTGTTCCAAAAAACCTCCTCCGGTAACTCTGGCCCCCAGTCACCCTCCAGCTCTGTCTCACCCCTCTCAACCTTCTGTACTTTCAACTTATACCACACGAATAAGACCTAGATTACAAGCTGTCTTGGGCCATTCTCTAACTGATGACATGGAAGGGTGCGATGAGATCTGGGTCCCAGTCCTGGCTTTGTCACAGACTGGAGAGATCTCATCAGAAAACACAAGTCCTAAGGCTCCACCCAACAGACATTCTTTAGTGGGAGTCCTCAAAGTCAAAAGATAAAGGATGGAAGCCTGGCTCCATCCTGTGAGATTTGATCACTTGTCTTCTCCAGACTTCTGTTTTTTATTCCTTGTAAAATCAGGACAGTTATGGAACTGAGTAAAACAGCTCTGTGTCAAGGGCTAAGCACATGGGGAGTTACTGCTAATGCTTCACATGTTTGAGGCTCCTGAAAGGCAGGGCCCACTTCCTCTTGCACTTTCTGCCCCCCTGCCTCACCAGGAGGGGAGTTGTACAGCACAAATGAATGACAGCCCCTTGCGTCTCAGCTCTTACGCTATGGGAATGAAGAATATAGTTGATCATTGCAGTGCCTTTCATCTACCACACTCTATTCATGCCTTCCCACCCTGCTTTCACAACACTTAAAATAACTGACTTTCAAGCTAGAAGTATGGTATAGCAGAAAGAGTATTATTCTAGGAGTTAGGAGATCTGGAATTCTGGTCTTGGTTGATACAAATTAGATGTGTGACCCTGGGTGGCCCTTTCTCCTCTCTGGGCCTCAGTTTCCCCATATATAAAATAAGAGAGTCCCTTCCAGGTTGTTAATTAGCCTAAGAGACCTTGCTGAGTAAGTACTTTGTAGCAGGCCCTGACTACTAGAGCAGAATTCAAGTCTGAGGTTGGGTCACCATGGTCTAGTCTTCTTACTTTAAGAGGAGGTGCCTCTGAGGCAACCTATCTTGTAAGACTAGAAGGGCCCTTGGGGCAGCTAGGTGGCACAGTGAATAGAGCACCAGCCCTGGAGTCAGGAGGACCTGAGTTCAAATCTGGCCTCAGACACTTAACACAAAAACTAGCCATGTGACCTTGGGCAAGTCACAACCCCAATTGCCCTCCAAAAAGGAAAAAAAAAAAGACTAGAAGGGCCCGAAATCAAGCAATAGCAGGTCCCCAAGTCCTGGGTATCGTCCAAGCGTAGTCACATTGATTCTGGAGCAATCCTCCTGCCGCTTTCTGTCTCCCCAAAGTAGCCGTTAGCTTCTGTGGGGCAGGAACAATCTTTCTCAACCTTTGATTCTCCTAGTGCTATGTAATTGAGGATGATCAAGGAAACTAAGTCCAAAAACCCTTCAGACAGAAGAAAGTGTCTTGGCAGAGGACCGAGTTCTTATACTTAAGTGATCCAAGTTTAAATCTCTGATCTGTCCCTTACTGGCTGTTTGACCCTGGGCAAGTCAGTCACCCTTGTTTGATTCAGTTTCCTCATCTATAAAATGAGAACAGTAATAATTCCCCTACCTACTTCATGTGGTTGTTGTAAGAAAAGAGCTTTGTAAACTTTAAGAGTACCACAAAAACACAAGTTATTATTAGAAAGTGAAATATTATAGCTAACACTTCCTGGATCCAAAATTAAGCTGCGACAGGAGAGAGCCTTTTCAAAAAAGGCCACTGAGCAAACAAAATAGCCATCGCAAAATCCACCCAGTTTTTAATAAAAGTTTTTTTTAACCACCCATTTTTTTTTTAAAACGAGAGTCCCTTGAGTCCTCCCTCAAAGCCTGGTTATTCCTGGGTACATACAATTTTATCAAGTTTGATGATCTCCTTTCCTTGCTCATATGGTAAATGGAAGCAGAGAAGCAGAGAGGTGAGAAGGGCACCAAGAGAAGAACAGGGAAATGGGGCAACATGATGGCCAATGCCAGACTGGGTACCAGAAAAATTTTCTTTCAACTTTTGCCTCTCAGACAACGAATTTACTCTCCCTAAGCCTCAGTTTCCTCATTTGTAGAATAATAACATCTGTACTGCATTCTTCAGAGTTGCTGTGAGTTCAAATGAGATCCTACCATGTCAACTCCCTATTCAGTGAACTCCAGTAGCTCCCTATCACCTCCAGGGTCAAAACCAAAATGCTGTTTGGCATTCAGACCCCTTCAGAACCCAGCCCCTACCTACCTTTCCTTTCTTCTGACACTTGACTCTCCAATACATACTCTCTGACCCAGTGACACTGGCCTCCTGGCTGTTCCACAAATAAGACACTCCATCTCTTAGCTGTGGTATTTTTTCTGGTTGTCCTCATGCTTGGAATCCTCTCCTTTCTCATCTCCACCCACTGGCTTCCTTTGAGTCCCAATTAAAATCTCATCTTCTACAGAAAGCTCTTCCTGACCCCTCTGAGCAGGCAACCTAGGTGGATGGAGTGATAGGCCTGGAGTTGGGAGGACTTATCTTACTGAGTTCAAATCTGGCCTCACACATTTACCAGCTCTGTGACCCTGGAAAAGTCACTTAACCCCGTTTGCCTCAAGTTTCCTCATCTGTAAAATGAGCTGGAGAAAGCAATGGCAAACCAGTCTAGTATCTCTGCCAAGAAAACCCCTAATGGGTTTACAAAGAGTCAGCCACAACTGAAGAACCCTTCTTAATTGTAGCACCTCCCTTCTGTTACTTATTTCCTATTTATCTCGTAGATAGCTTGTTTATACATATTCGTTTATCTGTCGTCTTCCCCATTAGATCGCGAGCTCCCAGAGAGCAGGGATCATCTTTCGCCTCTTTGTATTTCCCAGTGTTTAACTCCATGACTGGCACAGGAGCACAGTGGGCTCCGGACTGAAGTGAGAGGATACATATAAATGTCAGTTATTATTAGACGTGTTATTAATAAGGGAGATACAACTCACAAAGTCCAGTTGCTTGGGGCTCATTTAGTACAGAGGCAAATGTCTCCTACACTTCAAAAATCTCTGAGTCCATCACTGTTTTACAGCCCAGGATCCTAATGTTGGATAATAACTTATGTTCACAGTGGTAACCCTGAGAATCATCAAGAAAGGGTGCTTTACATATACCAGGGGTTTAAAGTTTGTTGAATTCTAGAAGCTATTTATTTATTGTATAAGAATATGGGTGTGAGATAGTTTAGTAAGATTTCAAAGCATAATTGCAAAATCAGAATGTGTAGGTGCTTAAAGGGGTCTGAAGAGCCCTCTTCCCTCCATCTCCCAGGTTTTGGAAGGCTGAGCCCTTGCTCGATCAATTGTGATTCTGCAAAGTGACACAGTCGGGTAAGTTTACCCAGAAAACAAGCAAGTAAGTTTAAAGAGTCTCCATTGGAATAAGGCACAGAATCCATGGAGTAATCAGGAAAAGGGGTCTCTGGGCAAGCACAGAGCAAAGAGAAAAGCTGTTTGGGGCAAGGCAGGAAAGGACATCCAAATGTGATTTACCCAGAATCCCATGGAAGTTGCTAATATTATAAATGGCTCTGATAACAGCAAGCTGCCATCTGTGAGTGGTTTCTGATACTCCTCATTGCACTTTTATTAGATGCCTGCTCAATCATATTTATTTAGCTTAAGAAACTTCACTCTCATCTCCTGTGTTCCAAAGTGGCTTATTAAGAAAAAAACAAGCCTCAAGTGTTAATATGAAAAAGCACTCTGGAGAATCAGTATTAATGCTGCAGATAAAATGAGAGAGAATCAAAGCAGTATGTCTTGGTCGGGGCTTGGCTGCCTTTCAGCTCCACTCAGGGAAAACTTCCCCCCAAGAGGAAAAGGCACTGGCTGCAATGACAAGGCTTCGGGGCCTATAAATCTCTTCCTCCTATCTCCATGGTAGGACACTGTGGGGAATATGTGGCTGATCAGTTCAGATCACAGGCTAAGCAAGGACCAATCCCAGTGCAAGACTGCTTTAACTTCATTCAGAAAACACTTGTCCCCCAGAATGAACCCTAAACTGGCCCATGCTTAACAGATTCACACAATTTTCAGGTGAGGAATAGGTAAGGTCAGGGATGTGGCTCTTACCTGCTGACTTCTTGGACATTGTTGGTCCTGGCTGCTTCCAGCAGGGCAGCTTCTAATGGAAGACAAAGAAGGGTCAAGGTTATAAATGCAGGCAGAGGTGCATGCCTGCCATTCCACCCACCTGTCCCCATACACAGCTCCTTATGCTCAGTCCTCTGAGTCAATCAGGACCATTCTTGCTCTGCTTCCCTTCAACCTCCAGAACCAAGAGAGAAGTTAGAGGGGTAGCACAGGATGGCAAAAGCCTGAGCTGGCTGGACAGGCTCTTTCACACTATTCTCAACTACCCCTTTATCTGAGAGTGGAAGAAAATGTCAGAGAGGGAAAGTGACTTGTCCAAATCCCATAACTGAGCCTAGAATTCAGGTGTCTTGGCCAGGGGCTCTTGGATACTCCTGAGCCCACACAGTGCCAAACTGCCTGACAAGCTGCCTAAGTTCTACCAGACCCTATGGGGATGGCTGCAACACACCATCTTCAGCTGAATGGCACTGGGCTGACGGCTCCATCTTGTGGCTAAAAGGAGAAGCTGCAGAATCCTGAAAAGGTTTTCAAAATCAGATGAACTGTCCCAATCAGTTCAACAAGTACGAATTTCAGGTTCTGTTTGCTGGGACCTCAGAGACCACTTAGCCTAAGGGCCATAGGATTTAGAACTGGAAGGGCCTAGAGACCATCTTGTCCATCCCCCTTACAAGAAGACTCTGAGGGCAAGAGAAGGAAAAAACACTATGCCCAAGGTCTCACTGTCAGTTAAGTGGCAGAGCTAGGACAAGGACCTTATTAGTTCACTGACTCCAAACAGGGTCCTCAAATCCATCAATCTTCCCTAATACCTTTACTCTGCAAATGGGGAATTGAGGTACAGGAAGAAAGAACAACTCGGCAGATGCCATGTATGAAATCAATAGAGGGGCTGGGATTAGAACCCAGCTCTTTTGGCTCTTAGGTTACTTTAGGGTGGTGACTGTTGTTTTTGTCACCCTACCTCCTATGCCTAGCAGAGATCTGCAAATGCTTAATAAACATGTACTGAATTAAACCCTTGCTAACCATACCTGATGTGGAGACAGGAAGAAAAAGAAGATCTGCCTTGAGGAGCTCCCAGACTGGCTGGGGAGACAAAACTTACACATAGAGAATACTAGAGAACAAGCAATAGGACCGAACAGAAGGACATGCTTAGTATCTAGTTCACCATGGCTCAAAGGGTTGGAAAAGGTTCCCTAGAAAGCACTGGAAGTGAATTGACCCTTGAAGGATAGGAAAGATTCCAGTAGAACATGGAAGAACTACTACATAGACTGGCAAAGCCCTGGCCTTCCCCATGTCCCATGGACAAAGGCAGAGAAAGGCAGCTGTAGGTAAGTCACAGGAAACCAAGGACTCAGGACTCTCAGAGAATCAGTATTCAAAACACAAAGTTGAGGTGTGATGGGGCCAGGGAAACTACGTGCCTTCCTCTGCCCTGAAGGTCTAGACCCTTCCAGGTTACTTTAGTAAATCGATAAACATCTATTAAATGCCTACTATGTGCCAGGCACCTCTTCTTGCTATTGAGATACTGTGGAAGTGAGTCTTTGCCCTTCTATGAGGACCTGAAGCTTGGGAGAGGTCTGCTGTGACTAGTGTCTCGAGTGCTTCAGAATTATTGGTAAGCCCATGTGTCCTTCCTGTGGGGATACTGTGGCTTCAGGCTACATGGGAAGCCTGTGGGCCTTCCTCCCAGATTAGGTTTTATAAATACCCCAGACACTACTCCTATCTGCTCCCAAATCACCTGAACAGATTATGTGAGACAAAACATGGCTGAGTACAGAGAGCATCTTTACCTTCCTAGTTGCAAAGCTATCCACAGCTAAATCTTTTGGTAGAGTACCTGTCCCCTCCTTCTAGCTCCTATGGCCTCACTGAAACCCAACTCCCAAGCCTTTCTTGCCAGGAATGTTGCCACCTCCTCTAGACATGACCAGTCCCTTTCTACAGCCCAGCTCTGACCATCCTCTGGTCCAAGAACCTTTTAAGGCCCCCTATAGCCCCTGAGAGTCAGCCTGAAGCTCTCCATGGTCTGGCACCAAATGGCTTTTCCAGTCCCCTTTCCTTAAGCTCCCAAATATATTCATCATTTTCCCACCAGCCTCTAAACACGATGAACCTTCCTGCCTTTCCTAATCCTTCACCTATAATACCAGGCACTTACCTCTTCCAAATCTTCCCCACCCTTCAAGGCACAGCTCTGGTCCCTCCTTCATGAAATGCTTCACAACTAATCTGCCTCACAGAACTCTTCTGCCAGCACTGAGTCAATCTGTCTTGTGGTATTTACATTAGTCTTGTCACTCCAGGAAATCCACAAACTCTTGGAGGGTAAGGAGTTTGTATTCTCCTTCCCGAGTCATCCCCTACTCAATTAGCTAGGTAAATCGGTAGGCATTCAATGAACTCTTGAGTTGTAACTGCTGAGTCAGTAGTCCCAACCCCTAAGTGGCTCTAAGAAGTCCCAAGAGTGACCTATAGTTCCAGGCCTCAGTTTGACCACCTGACGAAGGAGGCTAAGAATATTGGCTTAAAGGGGCCAAAAAGTATTTGAATTCATAACTGTGGCTTGGCCTCTTGGGGGTCAGTGTCTCTGAGGTACAGGGGACTGCTCCAGCTGTGGTCGGTCCTTCCTCTCAGCTCCCTCCTGATCGGGCTCTAATAATACTTCTTCAGGGATTTTGTAACTTCAGTGCTGGTACCATCTACCAATACATTTCAAAAACATCTAATTTGAATATCTAGTTAAAAAGTTGCTGTGGCTGAAAAGGTCATAGTTTTGTGGTTAAAGTAGTGATGGGCTGAAGGCACAGTCTTCAAAACCTAGGTTCACTACCACAACACAAAGAGGTATCAGAGGAAGACTTTCTTGGAAAAACATCCAGATGGGAATTCACAGGACCAGGAATTAGGAGTCTTGGTTCTGCCATCATGTGGAAATGTGACAAGAACAAGCAATGCTGTCTGAACCTATTTCCTTCCGTCAGACAGCAAACAGTTCCCATTTCCATTACATCTCAATGCTGACAAAGGGCCTTTGCTACAACACCCTGTAAAATAGGAGAAACTGATGGCTTGCCTCAAGTCACAGGGCTGGCAATCCAACCCTGGTGTTCTGCCTTCCCACTTCCCACAGCTGTTTTTTAAGTCTGATACAAAGGTCAAGGGGCCATCCTTCCATTCTGGGCTTCCTTTCCACTGTCTCCCTGATAGGATGTGCTAGAACACCTGGGGGGAGAAGGGGGACGAGGAACCTGTGGCCTCTAGGTCCTCAAGTGGGGTCCTCTGGCTGAATCCAAACTTCCCACCACAAAGTCCCTTAATAGAAGGATTTTGTTCTGTGATACTTGGACTCAATCAAAACCTAGAAGGTCCCATGTGGCTTCGAGGCCCAAGGTTACCCAATCCTTAAGGGGGACAAGAAACTCACTACCTGGTATAGTTACAAAACTCACTACAAGGTTCGGTAAAGTGCTGTGGGTGACAAGGCTGGGGCAGAACCCCGGGCTCTCGCCTCCCCAAACCCAAGAACCTGAAGCCCTCTCCCCCTACTTCTACTTCCTAGAAAGCCTCCCTGACAGTCGGCTTGAATACCTCCGGTGACGGGGAGCTCACTCTCTGACAAGTTCTCAAAGTGCGCGGGTGACAAGGCTGGGGCAGAACCCGGGTCTCTCGCCTCCCCAAGCCCCAGCGCCACAAGCCAGGCAGTGGATCCCTGCCCCTTCCCCCCGGCAGGACAGAGGCTGCTGGATAATCACCCTTATTGGCCGGGCTCTTGCTGTAGCAATGAGCAACCAACGCTGACGCCAAGGCCCACACGCCCAGTCCTGCCGCGTTCGGGACTCCGCTCCAGCGGCCCGACGAGGGGCTTTCTTCGGGGCCAAGAAGACGCCCCCACGTGGCTGCCCCGAGGCCCTGCGGCCGTCCGTCCCGGCCCCTCCAGGAGACCGCTCCGACATACTGCGGCTGCGCCGAGGACCGCCCCCCCGCGGCCGCTCTCAGGTACTGCGCCTCCCGGCGGCCCCCGGCGGCCCCGCTGTGGCCCAAGGAGGCCCCGCGGGAGCTGGGCTGCCGGGCCCGGAGGAGCCGCAGGAGGAGCCCCGGTGCCGGCGCTGTCCTCCTCCACACCAGGGTTCCCAGCATCGCGATGTCAGCTATGCCAAGCCCGCGCTCCCGGCGCCAGCCTCGGCCACGGCGAGGGTAGAGACCAACATGGCCTCCGCGGCGCTTTCTGACATGACGCGATGGGGGTGGGGCGCTCAAGGGCCCAAAGGAGTTGTAGTCCACCTCCCGGCAGGTTACGTAGCCAATGTTGGCAAGGAAACAACATTTCCCAGAAGGCCACAACTTTAGAGTAATAATGAGGGCGCACCCACGGCGGTCCGGGGCATGCCGGGAGTTGGAGTTCTGTCGGAGATGAGGCAACTTGGGGAAAGAGGTGGCAAGAGTGGAGCGTGCACCTGGAAGTCTGTAGCCACGAGTTCGAGTCCCAGAAAGTGCAAGTGTAGACAAGTTTGCTCCAGTTTGGATTAATAAATACTGGCAGGGAATCTAGACATCAAACAAAAGCTTCTGGAGTGACTTGTTCATGTACCTTCTTTTCTTTTTCCATCTTGTCCCCTTATCATAAGCAAGGAAGGAGACTCGTGTGCTGGAGCCAGCCGGAACCAGCTCTGGAGAATCGTTAAATTTTTGAGCCATGAGCTTTACCCAACTAAAATTGAAAAAAACCCTACAAATCAGGGTTTAATATACTGGTTTGCTGATTGTTTACATTTCAGAAAGTGATGGAGAAGATGTTATTGACAATGTTAATGATTCAGATTAAACTTTAAAATGTCCTCCCCTCCCCCCACTTTCCTGGAGAGCTGCTTGTTGAATATTTACTAGCACACCCTGCCCCTGATCCACTCCAGACTCTGACTCAGACTTGTATTGGACATGCTCAGATATTGCAGGCCTGGTGCCAGTAAGCTTCAAGCCCCATCACAGTCCGGGGGTTCAGTTGGGTTGGACAAGTTCAGAGGTTCCTTTGCCTTTTAGCCATGGATTCCTTTGGCGATCAGTTTGGTGAAGCCTATGACTCCTTCAGAATAATGGTTTTCTATTCATTGGATGAAATACGAAGGATTACAAGGGAAACCCATTATATTGAAATAGTTATCAAAATATTAAAAATAAGTTCATGGACCCCAGGCTATCTTAACCCCTGGTCTAGAGTGCATTCAGTCCATACATTCACTCCAGTGTTACTCTGTACAAAGTCTTGTGCTGGACCATGAGTGCTGTCCAAAGTTTAGATAAATTTATTAAGTTTTAGATAATGAGGTCCCTGGCCTAATGGAACTTACAATCTAATACAGGGGATTATATCATAAACATTTCAACACTTCTGTGGCTTTGTGGGATCTCATTCATATATGCACAGGCTGTGCAAGTGCAACCATTCCATGCCTGTTCCCCTGGGGATCTCTTGTGTAGGTGTTCCCACAAAACTTCCATACAGGATCTATCTGAATTTTATTAAAAAGCTAGTAGTACCTCTTTAAGGTTTGCAAAGTACCTTACAAATATCTCATTTGAGCCTCATGATAACCATTGAAGATAGTCCTATTATTATACCCATTTTACAGAGGAAGATCTACCCAGCCAGCCAGGAGGTCTTCCTCTCATTCCTGTAGTATCACAGTGTGGACACCTGGGGAGCATGTGAGTTTTCCATCAGTTACACTGGTCCACCAGCTCTCCTTTTGTATTTATATATCTGACAATAGCTTTTATACATCTCCTGTGTGTTTTTATTATTTTTATTATTATCCTTCCCTCCCTCCTTCTTCTCTCCCTCCCCCCTCTCCCTCTGTCCACATAGGGAATCATACCCTTTCCTGTGGGTGCTCTGCCCAAAGGAATATAAATTTTGATCGCTGAAACTTGGCAAGATATCTTGTGGTTTACAGGCTAGATTTTTTGTTTAAGGACCATGTTTTAAACCCAAATTACTCTTGCTCTCATTAACTGGCCAACAGTTGGTCCCAGCCCAAGCTTCACTTGGTTATTATTTGGGCCCTCATGGTTTGGAGTGAATATAAATAGCAATTGTTTCTGTTTTGGCCAGAAACTCTGAGGGTCTTCCCCAACCATACTGATTTTTTTTGACTATGTAAAAGAGGCATTTCTTTGCCTCATTTCTTACCTAGCCTTAATCACTTAATAGGCATTGTGTCAGTCAAACTGAGACCTTAGCTCAGAAAGGCCAAGGCCTCCCCCTTCATCCAGGGCCATCTCCAGTCATTCTGATCTATGACTTGCCATTGGACCCAGATGACTCCAGAGAAGAGAGTGAGGTTGATGACTTTGCACAGCCTTTGCTTACTTAAATCCAATTCACTGGCAAGTCATGTTATCACCTTCTTGATGTCATGGTCCTCTGTGAGAATGAAGGACAAACATTGCCCTTTAGGTCACCCACAATTTTCTATTAAAAAAAAAAATATATACACACACACACACACACACACACATATATATTCCAAACTTAAATACCAAAAAAAGGACATTTAAATATTAACAGCAGAACACAAAAAGAGTATTTCCCAAGAAACTATAAATTTCCATTTCATACTGCTTCCTTATGTGTGTGTATATATATACACACATATACATATATGAATTTTATATTTTTTTTTCAAAACTGCCCTGTTTATCAGGGCTCCTTTCTAAACTTCTCTTTTGTAAATATATATTTTTAAAAGACTTTTTTTGGGTATCATATAACTTGTTTGCCTCCGTTTCCTCCTCTGTAAAATAGTGATAATAATAGCACTCATCTCACAGGATTGTTGTGAGGATCAGATGAAAGGAATCCAATAAACATTTATTAAGCGCCTATTTTGTGCACTGTGCTGAGTGCTGGGGATACAATCAATACAAAGAAAGTCTGTGCCCTCAAGGAGCTTGCAATCTAATGGGGGAGAGAAACACACCAAAGGAATCAGGAAGTGTAGGGGGGCACTAGTGGGTACCTGGTGCTGTGAGCATCTTGTTCTGTAGAATTGAAACCAGTTAGAACAGAGATGCAGAGTAGAGTAAACAAAAAAAGAAAAAATCTGATTTCTGTGATCTATAAAGGAAGACATTGGGAAGAGTTTGGGGCTCCACTCACCAAGCCTTCCAAAAAGAGGAGGCTGAATGAAGCATGTGGTATCAAGACTTGAGTTAGCCACATGATGGTGAGATCAGAGGTGATGAGCCTAACCTTGGAAGGATGTCTTGTTTCATGGAGTTGAAACCAGACAAGGCAGCAGATGTGCTGGAATAAAGACAGAGTTTATATACATAAATCACAGGTGGGGGTGGGGAAGGTGGATCACAACACAATCATTTCTAGATCTTTAAGGTTTCCCAAGGTAAACCCATGAGTGCAGAACAATACAGGTGTTCTTGAGTCCTGTGGGAATAGTTCTTAAGTTGATTGTTTCAAATCTGGGGGTTGTGATTACTTAATGGGGTTCAGAACCATAGTTCTGGGGTGGGAACAGGTTTTACAATCTTTGATTCACTTCACTTAAGGTTTACAAGCACAGGAATGTAGGAATTGTTAGAGTTGATTAATCACTTTAAGCTGCATTATGAATCTCTGACTCCCAAGTCAGAATCTGCTGGGAAAATGGGAGATCTGAGAAATTTAAATTGTTAGTATCATTATACATATCATATCAATTAATATGAGAATCACAAACCCCTTTATATTCCTTCCTTTTGGTCAAAGGTCAGAATTATCCTGTAGACCGAGGGGAACATTCTTCTGAAACATGATTTTGATTTTATATAAGAGAAATGTCAGACGAGGGAGGACAGAAAGGGGAATGTTGCCAAGGTTTCCTATTATAATAACTCTGAGACGTTCTAGTATCAATCTATTATTTGATTGATTTAGTGTTGTTCTTATAATATATTATAGAAGTTTGCTTTATAGCAAAGGAAACAAAGGAAAAAGAGGTGCATAGTTATAACAATGAACAGAAGGAAAAACTCCCTTAGCTTTGTTTGATTACAGTCATGGATCATATCTGATAGTCAATCATGTAGTCACAGGATGTTAAGGCAAGGTTTAGGATTAACCAGGTGGTGAATTTTCCTTTTCAGCAAGGAAATAACACAGTGGTAAAATAGTGTTAGGAGGATCCTACCTGAGGTCATCCCCAAAACCTTTCCTAGGCACCTTTAATAGTCCCAGACCACAGCACATGCTGTTTTCTACTATTGGCTTCCTGACAATTCAGACAGCTATTCCTGTAATCAAAGCTCAAAAACAATAGTAAATTATGGTCCTGGGAATTTTTACCTTAAATAGCAAAATATCAGTAAACACAACTTAGGGCTTGAATACCTTCCGATATTTAGGGGAGAAAGGAATTGCTGCTTCCATGAACACTGAGACAGATGACAGTAGCAAGGAGAAAGAAAAGGCTTAGTTCATAGAGGGAGTAATTGTAAACCTCAGCTCAACTGTAAACCTAATCATGTCAGTGGTTTGCATCTGCTGTTGTCTGCTTCTTGGCCTGGGAGTCTTGCTGTCTGTCAGATGCCAGATGCCTCCGATCCCATTTAATTTTCAAGGTCAGGTCACCCATAGGTTCCACAATCCAGGTGGTCAGTACTGCCTTTTTGAGATGTAACAGGTGGATCCAGGACTCTATTCCCTGGAGTTTGGTTGAAGGGGTGGGATAGGGTGGTGAGCAGGACTTTGAAAGGACTTTTCCACCATGGCTCCAAGGAGTGTTTTCAAAGATGGTTTTTCCAATAAGCCCAATCATTGGGTTAGATTAGGGGCCAAGTCTTGCTTAGAATTCCTAAAGAATGGGACTTTGGGACAAGTTGGCGAATTTCTGATATTTTCTGAGTCAACTCAGTACAGAATTGTAGGAGGGAGCCTTTGGCTGCTATGCTTCCCACTCATAGGTACAGTGGCATGGGGCATCTCATAGGGACTGAGATTGTGGGAATCAAATGGTTTAGATCCAAGGTCCAACAGGGTTAAAAGAAGGACTTTGGGCCAGGGGATACCTAGCTCCTCAGAGAATTTAGCAAGAGAGCTTTTAAGTATCCTATTAACTCTTTCAACCATTCCTGATGACTGAGGATGGTAGGCACAATGGAAATACTGAGTGACTGGCCAGGATGAAGGCTGCTTAGCTAATGAAGCTCCTGTAAAATGGGTACCTCTGTCGCTATGTATTTCTTTGGGAAACCCCGTAACGGAATGAATTTTTTTCTAAGATGATTTTTGCTATCCCAGAGGCCGTGGCAGTATGACAGAGGAACACTTCCACCCACTGGGAGAACATACAGACCATAACCAAAGCATATTTGTAACCATGAGTGGGTAGCAGTTGAATGAAGTCAATCTGCAAGGTTTTAAAGGGCACAGCTGGGAGAGGAAACTGCCCATGAGCTTGCTTCAGAAGCTTGGATGCACTGTGTGTGGGGCAGGTGGGACACATCTCATAGGCAGTGACAGTCCGGTGGAAACTACCCCACTAATATTTTTGGGCAAGTTCAACTAGTTTGTTGAGTCCCTAGTGCTTGAATAAATGAAGGTGTTCCATCACAGATAAGGTCTTAGGATGGAATCACAGTCCTGTAGTTTTATCATCATTACACCTCTCCTTTTGTAGTTTTTCCTCCTTCCTTCCTTCCTTTTGTAGTTTTTCCTCCTTCCTTCCTTCCTTCCTTCCTTCCTTCCTTCCTTCCTTCCTTCCTGTAATAATCATGCTTTTCTGGGCAGTAGCTATTTCTTCTTTTGTTAGGCTAATAGGCCTTCAGAGTGAGATGAAAATGCTAATAAGGAAGCACTTCTGAGGTAGAGTGAAAGTTCCTTAGGGACCTGTGCTATGGAGCCTTGCCCTCAGGAGTTAGGGGAGTTAAAGCTGCTGTTTTAGCTGGTTGTTCAGCTAAGTCATTTCCAGAGCATGAATGTTGTTTTCTTGGCTGTGTCCTGGAATTTTAATTCTTACATTTAATTGCTACAGCCTGGTGAAGGAGTAAATAGTCTAATAGATGGGAAACCTGTTTCTGGTATCTTTTTTTTAGGTGTTGGGGTTTTTTTTTGTTTTTTTTTTGCTTTTTGCTTTTTGGAGCAGGGAAGGCAGGGCAATTGGGGTCACCTGGCTAGTTTTTTTGTGTTAAGTGTCTGGGGCTGGATTTGAATTCAGGTCCTCCTGACTCCAGGGCTGGTGCTTTATTCACTTAGCCACCTAGCCACCCCCTGTTTCTGATTTCTAATGCGCTGTCCAGAGGAGCTGAGGAAATCCTGATGTTTCCATAGCATCCCAAAGTCATGCACCACCCCAAATGCATACCCTACTGGTACATTAATCCTTTTTCCTTTTCCTAAGTCACAAGTCCTGGCTACTGCCTCAAATTCTACCTGTTGTCCTGGAGGAGCATCAGGTAGTGATGAAGTTTCAACCACTTCTGTGGTGGTGATGGTGCCATAATTGGCAACTAAGTGTCCTTCCTCATTCCTGAGGCAGGATCCATCAGTATACCAGTCTTTCCTTCATGTCCTCCTGGGGGAAAGCAAGACATCCAGGTAAATTACACAGTCATGGTCTAAAGTCTCACCCTTACTTTCCACTTCAAGTAGAGAGCGGCAGGGTTGAGTGTGTTAACACATTTGATGGTCAGATTGGGTTTGGATAACAGAGTCACTTCAAGGTTGGCTAGTCTGCTAGAGGACAAATGCCGAATGAATGGCACGAATTGGTGTGAATTCAGGAGCGTTCTGACAGCGTGGGGAGCACATATCCTTAAGGGAGAATCAAGACTAATGTTCTCAGTGACCGAAACAAGGAGACCTGTGGCCACTACTGCCTGAAGACAAGCTGGGAGGCTCTTGGTGACATTGTCCAAAGTTTTGCTATAGTATCCCACAGGATGAAAGTTTTCACCATGTTTTTGTTTTAGTTTACAGACTACAACAATATCCTCCGGAACTTCTATTGATCTAAATCAATTGTCATGACAAAGAGACCAAAAGAACCTAAACATTTTAGCATCTTAGTAAGCTCTTGACTTACTTGCTAAGTAGAAAACTAAAGTCAATCAAGGGTTTTGAATATCAACTTGTAGTAAAGTCACACAGAGAATGGTGATACAGTGATTTATGAACAATATTGACTCATAAAAACAGAAATAATTTTTCCTGAGCAGAGGCTAAGACTAGTTTTAAGACAGAAAAGCCCAACAAAGTAAAATTATTCCAAGGGGATTTTAGACTGAAATGGAAAAAAGACAACAAACAGAGAAAGAGCTACAGAGATTTTTACAACAAACTTTTATCGAGGTCGAGGACTGTAGAGCCGCCATACTCAGGCTCTACTATCATAGTCCTGGCCATGTTTGTGGAGGACAGAGGACCAGCACTAATTACAGGGGCTCTTAGCCTGGGGACCATGAACTTGGTTTAAAAATTTTTTTTTTTTAAGCAATCGGGGTTAAGTAACTTGCTCAAGGTTACACGGCCAGTTATTTCTGGGTGTGGTGCTGAGTATCTGAGTCCGGATTTGATCTAGATTATCCCAATACTGGAACCGGTGCTCTTACTCTCTGAGCCACCTGGCCGCCCCTAAGCAATTGGGGTTAAGTAACTTGCTCAAGGTTACACGGCCAGGTGTTTCTGGGTGGGTGCTAAGTGCCTGAGCCCGGGATTCGATCTCCAGGTCTTCTCAACACTGGAGCCAGTGCTCTTACTCGCTGTGCTACCTGGCCGCCCCCCTCAAAAAAACATTTTGATAACAAGATTTCAATATACTGTGGTTTCCTTTGTAATTGTCCATATTTTATTTCATGCTTTTAAAAACCTTATTCCTTTTTTTTTGGGGGGGGGAGGAGGAGAGAAGGCAGGGCAATTGAGGTTAAGTGACTTGCCCAAGGTCACATGGCTAGTGTTAAGTGTCTGATGCCACATTTGAACCTAGATTCTCTTGACTCCAGGGCTGGTGCTCTATTTACTGTGCCACCTAGCTGCCCCTAAAAACCTTATTTTGAGGAGTTCACAGGCTTTGACTATCAAAAAGGTCCTTGGGACAAAAAAAGCTTAAGATTTTTCCCCCCCTTTTTTCCTTTTTTTTTTTTTTTTGGAGGAGGGAAGGCAGGGCAATTTAGGTTAAGTGATTTGCCCAATGTCACACGGCTAGTAAGTGTTAAGTGTCTGAGGCTACATTTGAACTCAGGTCCTCTGAATCCAGGGTTGGTACTCTATTCACTGTGCCATCTAGCCACCCCCATGCTTAAGAATTTTTATTTTTTTTTTCTCCCATGCCCCTTTCAACTTTTCCAGTGGATCTCTATGCCCCAGTGCCTGTATATCTTATTTCCCAATTACATGTAAAATAGTATTAATAATAGTATATATATACACACACATATATATACATATATTTGAATATTTGATTTTAAAACTTTGAATTCCAGATTAATTCCCTTCCTTCCTTGTCATCCACCCTTACTGGGAAGATAAGCAGTTCAGTATAGGTTGTACATGTGTGGCTAATGCAAAACAATAACATAGTAGATACATTGTAAAAGACTGACTATATTTCCCTCTGTCCTATCCCACCTCCCACTTGTTCTATTCTCTACTTCGATCCCGTCCCTTTTCAAAAGTGGGTGCTTCCAACTTCCCTCCCCCACCCCAGGCTGCCCTCCCTTTCATCATCCCCCCTTTCATCCCCTTCCCCCCCTACTCTCCTGGAGGGTGAGATACCCTATTTGGTGTGTATTTCATTCCCTCCTCAAGCCAGATTAAATGGGAATAAGGTTGACCCATTCCCTTTTGCCTTCCTATTCTTCCCCTCCATTGTAACCATTTTCCCTTGCCTCTTCTGTATGAGATAGTTTACCCCATTTTGTCTCTCCCCATCTCCTCTCATTATATTCCTCTCTCACCTCTTAATTTCACCTTTTAAGTATCATCCCTTCCTGTTAAATTGGTCCTGTGCCCTCTATCTATGTATACCTGTAAAAATATATACACACATTCACATATGTATACATATGCCCATATAACGCTTAAGAATTTTTGCACTTAAGAGGAGAAATATGGGAAAAAGAGCTGGATTAGACTAAATGTACTTAGAGGATATCTGTGTTGAAGGTGATAGTAATGGTTTTAAGGGATCAATTCACAAAGTATCTGCAGGAGAACATATCAAAGATGTTAAAAAATCTTGGACTTTATGCCCCCGAAAGGGGACTGAGAGAATATTATCAACATTCTCACTTTACCTATTTTTAATTAATCTCAACTGAAAGTATGGTAAAGCCAGCTGAATCAGCTTGAGAGAGAACCAGTTGTTAAATTCGCAATGTGAGCATTTCTAGCTCAGAAATTGGTGAACATTACAACTCAGGGCTTGATTTATTGTTTTGTTGATTGTCTAATCTTAAGAAAGTGACAGAGAAAATTACAATAATACATGTTAAACTTTGAGATATTTCATGTGCTTCTCCCCAGAGTCCTGCGCCTGGATTTAGAACTCCTGGTAAATTTTTTTAGTATCTTCAGGGGAAATGAAGCACTGTGTAATGGGAATGCAAATTTGGAAGATCTTCCCTGCCCCTAGGCTAAAGTGCACCTGAAGCCTGGGGTGGGAGGCTTGTTTTTCAGTAGATACTTCTTGATTGGCCAGTGAGTCAATAAGGTTGTTACATTCTCTGAGCCAGGAGAAGGCTATATAAGCCCTGATGTGTAGCTTTGTTTTGGGACTCACTTTGGGAAGTGTTCAGTGATTTGATCTGAATTCTGGGAAGCCGTTGTTGAGAGTCCCCCGGCTTTGAAAAACCCAGATGTGGAAACCCAGATGTTGACTGTGTATGGATGTAATGGTTGGACAGTTTGGAAATCTGTCTACTCGATCTGTTTCTGTCTTGATAATTCTGTCTGTATATTTTGAAGTTGGGGTGCTGACCTTTTTGCCCTGAACAAGGTAAATGATATATGGTCTGACTGATTAAAGTAAGCTTGCTAACCCATTTTGAGTTGCTTTCCTTTATCAAAGCAGATCCAAGAACCTGTATTGGCGGCAAACCCTGAGGATGCTTGGGGTGCTTGCTGCTACACACTGCTGTGTTAATTAGTTAGTTATACAGTTAGCAAAGAGATGATTTTTCAGATATGTCAATGAATTCCCCAAGTTGAGATGCATTTTGGAAGAAGAGGCATTAATATAAATATTACAGAAGAATTTAAATACAGAACTGAGGGCTGATTGGCTGGGCATTCTTCCTAAGGTGATCTAGCAAGTCTAATAGATTTGCTTGTTGTGGGGATTATAATTGCCCAATCTGCAAGAAAAAACACTGAGACAGATCTCTGAGCCAATGAAACTTTATGGTCTCCTCTAATGAAGTGGACCTCATATCTTCCTCATGATCTGAGATGTCCCCTTCTTCCAGGGCCTTATTTTAATAAGGTTTGATACCAGATTTGATACTTGAACACTCTATAGGGGCTACACAAATATATAATCCCATTGGTGGATAGACCTTGCTTCATGTGCCAAAAATGATATATCAGCCAAAAAATGATATATCAGCAAAGGGGTCTCAGGTTGGGTGAAGCACGGGGTATTTCCACTGACTAAGTGGTCATAAGACGATCATAAGATGGTCCCCTGCTCATGTTGGACAAGGGGAGGTGGTTTGTGCAGTGAATAGAGCAATCGCCCTGGAGTCAGGAGGACCTGAGTTCAAATCCAGCCTCAGACACTTAACACTTATTAGTCACGTGACCTTGGGCAAGTCACTTAACCCCAATTGCCCTCCCCTTCCCCCTCCAAAAAGCAAAAAAAAAAAAAAAGAGGAATCGGTTCAGAGGTACAAAAATAAGTGATTAAAATTTGAGGCCTACTATAAGAACGTATCTTATCTAATTATCCCTATATGATTTATGTAAAATAGCAAAATGATTAATATTAATTAGAATATCTCACATTGTACACTAAATCATCACATAAAAGAGTGAAAGAAGGCATTGAGTTTGTTTCTAGAGTCATGTGGAATGTGGATGGATAGTCAAGAGAGTCTTGAGCCCATAGAGCCTGGGGACCCCTGTTACCTTTTTAGGGCTGATGATTCTGGGGATGCCACAGCCTGTGTTCCTGTAGGACCTCTGATTATCTGGACCAGCAGGGTCTGTGACCCTGGGTCAGGTAAGGGATAGGAAACCCTTAAGAAGGCTGGGGAGAGCTGCAAGACTCTGGTCCCCCAGGGTTGGACTGTGCTCAGCACATTGAAACACTTATTTTTTGTAAGTCATCTCTTGGTCCCTGTGTCTTTGGCTGGAGATGAAGGTAATTTAATTCTCTTTGAGTAGACTTGGAAAAGGTCCATGAACACTGTACAACTGAACAATGGAACAGGATCCAAGCAAAAGGTCTCTTGGGGACAGGGGGTCTCAAGATAAAGAATTAGGTGGGGAACTAAGGTGGGATACAGCTATTATTCTTTTGGCTGTGAGCAAATTTGATCAAGAAGCCTAGAGTATTAGGGGCAAGAAGTATTTTGGAGTAAGACTTTTAAGTTTATGCCACCATCCAAGGGGTAATACCATGGGAAAAGGGGATAGATAGGGGAAAATGATAATACACCACTCCTGTCAGGGTTTTGAATGTGCAAAGAGAGTCCAAAAGGCTACTGGTAAATGTTTTAACAATCAGCTAGCCCCAAATACTACTCCCTCTTGTTTAATCTGCATTTTATAACTTTCTCAAGTATAGAAAAAGCAACAAAGCAATAAATCAAGTCCTGATTCATAGCATTTGCAGATTTCCAGGGTATAAATGCTTATACTGAAAACTTAACAGTTGGGTCTCTGGATGAGTTCATTCCAGGACATCCCTAGAGTTTCCTATTTACTCAACTGTGTGCAATGTAAGCAATCAATAAGCATCTGTTAAGCCCTTACTACGTGCCTCTTACTGTGCTACAGACTGAGATTGTCCCTCTCTCCCCACTGGCTGCTGCAATGTAAACTCCTTCATGGTAGATGCTTTTATTTTTGTTTGTATTCTTAAGGTCTAGTATGGTGTCTGGTACATAGTAGGTGCTTAATAAATTTGTTGAAGTAGCAGATTTTTAAAATAACTATGTACCAGCTACCTTTTCAAGAGAAGAGGAAAGGGGATCTGATAAGAGTGCTGGCTTAGGGTGTGGCAGGTCAGGAGACTGGGCTCCTACAAGGGTGGGAGGGGGCAGATGTCAGGAGGCTGCCTTCCCACCTTTTGCCATTGTGGAGTTAGGAGGCACAGTTCTCCAGGGGGTATTTTGAGCTTTCAAAAAGTTGCTAGATGACTGCTGTATGTGGAAAAGGATGGTTGGATGGAACTAGCCTGGCCTAGATGCTGGAAGTGGTTGAGGTGAGCTATCTATCAACATGAGAACCAGAGAGTGTAGGATGGTACTGGGGTGGGGAGCCCCAGGTGATGTGGTACTTCCTGGGTAGTCATTATGGTCCACAGGATGCATCCATTCAAGAGTGTCTCAGGGAAGGCATAATTATGGGCTTGTTTGTACCCAACACTACAGAGCAAATGATGGTGGGAGTTCTCCATATCTAGTCAAACCCAGACCCACGATATTGCCCTCCAGCCATTTTCATATGATGCCAGCACTTGGTACCCTTACCTCCCTCCACTCATCTCTCCCTCCTGTACTACCATTTCTGCCTCTATTCCTGGGGACTGTAATCAAATCAACACTACAGTTCCAGCAAAAAACATGTTATTCAATTGCTATATGGCTCCACTGACCATTTCTGTGACTTCTCAGCCCCCAAAACCCCATGTTAGCTCCTGATCCCCATTCCTATTGTCTTCCCCTATTAGAAGATGAACTCTTTAAGATCAAGGATTGTCTTGCTTTTTCCATTTGCATTGTTAACATCAAGTACAATGCTTGGAAAATAGGATGTTCTTAATAAATTCCTTTTTTGTTCATTCATGAAGAAAACTGTTGATCAGATTATGTCTGCTGTATCTGAGTCATAAACACAGTTGAATTAATCTCTGGATTTTCATTCCCAAAGCAGTCTGGGGTAGCATGACCAACAAAGAGTAGTGAGGCATACCATATAGACTTTCAGTCCAAAGATCTGACCTGGGAGAAAATGGATAACAGGCAGCTGTTAGAAATACTCTGCTGTGCATGTTCTCCTAGGTAGGATGTAGTTTTCTTCAGGCACATGGAGGGAAGGCAGGTTGTACCTCCCCTCCCAGTAAGGAGATGCAGGAAGAAGGGGCTTTAGAAGTGACAGAGAAGGGATAATGATATGTATAGTCAAGGAAGCAAGGCAATTGACCTATGGGGGCGGTAAGTCAGAAGTTACTGTCATCAGCCTTAATGAAGGCGCTGATCTCTTCCTTACTCTCCAGTTGTCTGTTGTCATCATATAAAAGCAGGAGAAACCCAAGTGGGTTCCAGAACTGACCTTTACCTAGTGGCTATACAACCGAGTGTGTCAGCAGGAGACATGACAAGAAAACCAAGGGAATCTTGGGGGCAGAGAGGCACGGGCCTGATTATGTAGGTGGCTTTCTTTTGTGTTGTGCCTATCCCAGTGGAGTTTTCTATGTTGTGCTGTAACCTGACTTAGATGTTAAGCACAGGCTACACCAAAGTGGGGTGACAATCACTGCGTCACCAGGTCAATGGCAACATTTTCTCAATCTTTCTCTGCTCCCTGAGCCTCTGTCAGATTGGGACATGGGATCCTGGCACCTTGGGACACAGAGTCATCTATGACCATCTTTTCGGTGCTCTCTGTACCCAAGAAATCAGGATGTTTGCAGTGTCACCTAGTATATGGAACTCTTTCAGCTGTTCCCTCACCTAATTAAATGACTATATCTGTATTTTGTATTTACTTATATGTATACCTGTTATTTCCCACTAGAATGTAAAGTCCTCAATGGCAGGCTCTGTTTATTTTTTTTTTGTCTTTGTGTATTCCCACAGTGCCTAGCACATTATTTACACTTAACACCTTTATAAATAGATTTAATTAAAGCTTTAATAAATTTTTATTGAATTACATTGTCTGTGCCTTGAGGGACCCAGTTCTCTCTTGTCTCAATCCTCATAAAACTACTCTTAGGAAAGACCCTGATCTCTAAGGTGGCTTCCAGCTGTAATATTCTATCAGGAGAGAATTGTCTGATGGCCTAGTTCGAATTTTGTTTTCTCCCAGGGGCATTTCCATGTGAGGTCTTGTCCTTCACTGTGGGGTGAAAGGCTTTCATCTTCCCCTTTCTCCATCTCCCTATTCCTCTCTCCCCCATTCCCATGTCCTTGTTTCCCCCTCTATATCACTTCACTCCTCCATTTCTTTTGTCTTTTCCTACCCATCTTCCCCAGTATAGCACCGACTGCATTCTTTCTTCAGGGAAATAAATCATTATTATGGCAGGTTATCAATCTGTTTTCTGTTTACTATTCCTGGGTAATTGGCCCTGTATATTTGTGATTGTGTATCTCTGGGAAGGGTTCAATGGGTTGAAAGCGTGCAAGAGGGCAATTGAAGAGAGGGATTCCAAGCTGACTATATGAATGATGGATTTAGGGGCTAGGAAGAGCCTCCCCAGAGGCTCTAACATGAAGCTTGAGTAGGATGGTACCCAGGACAATGAAGGTCCTGTATACTGTCACCAAGGATGCTAATGTTCATCCTGACCTCATAGAGGAAGTAGGGAGAAAGGGGATGGAGCTTTGGCTTCTTAATCTTTATTTTGGAAGAAGGAAGGAAAGAAGTATTTATCAAATTTTGCCTGCTATCTTCCTTGTTCATTCGTTCATTGTTTGTCCTTCATTCTCAAAGAGGACCATGACGGCATGTCTTGCAAGTGAATTGGATTTAAGTGAGTGAGAGCTATGCAAAGTCATCAGCCTCACTCTCTCCTCTGGGCCATCTGGGTCCAGTGGCCAACTATGGATCAGGATGACTGGAGATGGCCCAGGATGCAGTGGGAGGCCTTTACCTTTTTAAGCTGAGATCTTTCCCAGGTCTCAGTTTGACTTAGGCAATGTCCTCTCAGTGATTAAGGCTAGGTAAGAAAAGAAGCAAACAATGGCCTCTTTTACCTAGTCAAAAAATGAAAACCCAAAACAGTCTGGGAGGGGAAGACCCTAAGGGTTTCTGGCCAAAACAGAAACAATTGCTAAACTCACTGTGAGCCATGAGGGCCCAAACGATGATCAAGTGAGGCTTGGGCTGGGACCTATTCTTGGTCAATCAATGAGAGCCTGAGTGATTTGGGGTTAAGACATGGTCCTTAAAAAAGAAATCTAGCACTGTGCTAGGCACTTTACAAATATTATCATAGCACCCTGGGAGGTAGGTGCTATTGTTATCCTCATTTTATAGTTGAGGAAACTGAGGCAGACAGGACCTAAGTGATTTACCCAAAGTCACACAGTTGGGGTCTGAGGTTGGATTTGAACGCGGTTCTTCCTGACTTTGGCTTTAGCACTCTTTTTACTGTATCCTCTAGCTGCCCTTGTAAGGGATTCTTGATGCTCAGAACTAATAGTCTGAGCCTGGTTGTGAAGGATATGTGAAGAAGGGTTGTCATTGTTCCCCAAATAGGTTCACAAAGAGTTGGACAAATCTTAAAAAATGACTGAAATAGGTGGAATGGAGTTTCCTGGGAGGCATTGAGTTCCCCCTCCGTGGAGGTCTTTATGCAGATGTTGATTGGCCACTTGTCAGGTATGTTATAGTTGGGGGTCCCTTTTGGGTGTAGATGAGGTCCTTCCAGCTCTTCATATTCTGTGATTTTATGGCTAGGGAGTGCGTGATAGCCACCATTAGAACCCCTCACTTGCTGTCTTTGTTGAAAGGCAATGCCAGCAGGTTGGTGGGAGCAGGCATCTACCCATAGCTATTAGGTATGGCTAAACAGTTCCCAGTAATTTAAAAAGCATTTAGAGGAGGAATAAAGTCCAGCCACTGGCTGGGCTGTTAGAGGAGGGATTATGGGATTAGCAGAAACTAAATATGCTAGTGACATAGCCTAGTACAAAACATTTCGAGTCCTTAAGGCTAGAAGTTTGCCCTTAGTTTGAATTGAGGACTCCAGAGAGAGTATCAAGCCCCAAACGACACACCCTGGGTACTGTAACTTCAAGGTGAAGACTGGGTGTACTGGGAATGATTACCACCAGGGGGCAACAGGGAGCTATTATTCCTACATTCACTTCAGTTCAGTTGTTTTTTCAGTTTTATCAGCCTCTTCATGACTCCATTTGGACTTTTCTTGGCAAAGATACTGGAGTGGCTTGCCATTTTCTGCCCCAGCTCAAACTCTTTCTTGATTTACTCTAGAGAGGCTTTAACAAGGCCCCCGATGAATGGGGTGCAGAGACAGGGATGGAGATAGGGTGGGTATAAGGTAGTCTTTCCAGGAAGGACTCAAAGGCAGAAACTTCTGAGGAGCAGAAGCTAGTCTCCCACTATCAACCTTAAATAGGGTTCCTTTCTCAAGGACCTGATAATTGTGCCAACTGAGAGCAGAAGAAGATGGAGGACAAGTGTAGGGTGGGAGGTTAAAACAGAATGGGGGCATGTCTGTGAGAGAAGAGAGCACAGATCAGATTCTATAGAATGAGGATGACTAGTGTGAAACCATTTTTGGCCCCAAAAGGAAGGGGAGAGTATGAGAAAATGGATTGTGGGGCTGGCGGAGGTTGGCACACTCCTGGTGATCTGAGCTTTGAGACTGTATATGGCTCTACATTTCAGTGATTTCCCACACTGATAACAGTATTTCCAGAGCATTGGGGAGTGAGCAGATATAGAGATCTAGTTGGTATAACCAGTAGTTTTTACAGGGGAAAAGAAAGGGTTTTGGGAGAAATTGGTGGTCTTGAAATCTGCATGTGAGTGTAGGTCTGTGGTATTCATTCACAAAAGCCCCGTGCTTCCATGTTCTGCTTCAGTGAATGAATGAAAAAATATTATTAAATACTTCTTATATGCCAGAGATGGGGCAGGAGTGAAGTGGCATAGTGGATAGAGCCTTGGGCCTGAAGTCAGGAAGACTCAACTTCCTGAGTTCAAATGTAGTCTCAGACCCTTACTAACTGTGTGACCCTGGACAAGTCACTTAACCCTGTTTGTCTCAGTTCCCTCATCTGTCAAATGAGTTGGAGAAGGAAATGGAGAACCACTCTAGTTTCTTTGCCAAGAAAAGTCCAAATAGGGTCAGAAAGAGTAGGACAGGAATGAAATGACTGAAGAACATCAGCAACACATACCAGGCATAGGAAATTGGGAAGAGGGCAGGGTAGAGATCTCCCTGTCCCTGTCTCCAGGTATCCTCATCCCACCTGCAACCTTCCTTCCTTCCTCCTTGGCTTGGATCTAGGGTTAGGGTCCTGGGGAGAGAGGCAGTCTTTCCCAGGCTGCTACTGACATAGCCAGCCACAGCTGTAATGGAGTAGGCCAGATGAGACTGGCAGGTCTTCCATCTCTCCTTTTCCCTTCTTCTACCTTAGTTCTTGGCCTTTCCTTCCCCTGCATTATTACTATCTAGAAATTCCACAAACATTTAAAAAGTCCTCTTGGGGACTAAATCATGTGCCTCCTGTGCTTTGGGTGAAGAAAAATGGAAGTCTTCAAGAGCCTCTAGACATATCAGAGAGATAATACAAACATGAAAAATTTAATAAAACAATATAAGACCACAATGAAAGACAGTGTAGCATAGTGGATAGGGACTTAACCAGGAAGACCTGGATTTAGAAACATACTGTCTGTGTGACCCAGGACAAGTCATGCGATCTCTCTGTTTCTCAGACAAGTCTCTAAGACACCATGTTACACAGTGAAATGATAGAGGCAGTTTTCTTACCCAGAATTACTTACGCTAATGAAAGCATACATCTGGATTAAAAAAAAAGGAAAAAAAAATCCCATTACAAGAAATACCACAAGGTTGTATAAGGCTGATTGCCAATGAGTAGAGTAGGTAAAGGGAGTTGTTGGAGCTCCCTGGAAGAGGGGATTTTTTGGAGCAGAACCTGAGTTAGCCCTATAAGAGTAGAGGGGATCTGGAAAATTGATGGGATAAGGGAGGGCATTCTAGTTTGTCAAGGGAGCCCAGAGGCAAGAAAGGCCACGACCCAAAGTCTAACCCTGAGTCTTTTCTACCCCATGCTTCCTTTTCACAGATAATTAGAGGTCATATAATGTAGCCAATGAGAACAAACAGAGGCTGGAGTTTCTGGAAAAGTCAGCCCCAACTGGCCAATCACTCTGGAGTGGGGGTATTGGTGTAGGGCTTTCCAGGTGGTGACTGGCTGTAATGGGAATATTCACCACCAGGGGGAAACAGGGAGTTATCCTCTTGTACTTTGTCAGAATTGTAGAGGATTTTGATGGGGGTATCTGGTATGACTGGAGTTCAGGGAGGCCGATGGGGATAGGGCAGGAAAAAGCCAACGTCTCTCTAGGAAGAATTCAAGCAGAAAATTCTGAGGAGCAGAAGTTGAGTCCCCACAAAAAGCCATGGGGTCACCTTCCCAAGAATCATGCTGTTGATGTTTCCTGTAGGGAGAAGAGATGGGGAGAGAATGAAAGAAAGAGGAAAGTCAGGGGGAGGAAAGGGAAAGAGAAGAAGGGGAAAGAGAAGGGATGAGGAGCAGTAGAATAGGAAGCTGGGAAAGGGAAAAGAGAACAGGAGAGGGAGACAGGGTCATATAGAAAGATGGAAAAAAAGAAACAGGGAGAGGAGATGAAAAAAGGGAACAGGGAAGAGGGATAGGGAGAGGAAGAGGTGGATAGGAAAGGGGAGAGAGAAAATTAGAGGAGAACAGGAAAGGAATCAATGAGATGGAGAACGGGGAAGAGAGAGGACAAGAGAGGAGAAGGAAATGAGGAGAGGCAAATGTGAAATCTGGGAAAGGGGAAGTCAAGTTGAGAAGCATTTATTAAATATCCAGTAGGAACCAGGAAGAGAGGGATGCAAGGAAGGGAGCAGGGGTTGAGGTGAGAAAAGGAAGGAACATGAGGAGGGGGAGTGGGAAGAGGGCTGGGAAATGTGGATGGAAGCATCAGGTATCTTACCTGATTTAACCACACAATTTTGATTCTTCTTTCCTGAAATGCAAAGAGAAGAATGTCAGCTCCACTCTAGGTCCATACCCCATCCTGCCTCTTGCCCAAATCTTTGCTACTGTAGCATATCATTGCTATTTGTAGAGAACAGAAAGGCTGGGATTAAATGCCACTTCCCCCAGGAAAGCTTCCTAGCACCCACAGCTATAAGTGCACCCTTCTTGCTCTAACACAGCCCCATGATGTCTCCTGCTTATTTCCTATATTGTAATAGTTATGTGTGTGTGTATGTGTGTGTGTGTGTGTATGTGATCACCCTCTGAGAGGGTGGGCTTTAAGAGGAGGGACCAGGTCTTATCTATCCACATCCTCTGAAGCATAGCTAAGCATATAATTAATGGCATATCGTGAGACTGGGGTAAGGTAAAGGTATCAAGATTCTACTCTCCTTCAGGTTTTCCCTTTGGAAAATTGAACATTACTCCTTTCTCTGCCATCTGGCCCCATCCTAGTCACAGGTCAGAGGGAGAGAGAGTTTGGCCAGGACTTTGATATTAGGCCAGATAGGTGGGTCTCAGTTTATATAATAGCTGCATGTGGTAACATGACAATCCTCATTTGTGTACCTTGATTTATAGCTCACAAGGAGTTTTCATATACATGATGTGATTAGACCATGACAATTAGCCACCTGTGGAGGAATTTTCAAGATGGTGAAATTGAGGCTTTGAGAGGGGAATTACTGAAGGAGGTGTAATGGTAATGAGGGTTTGAAGATCTTCCCTGACCCTTGTATTGGCAAGCAAAGAAGTAGTTAACATCTTGTTTCAGCTATTTAATTATTTAGCACCTTGTTTCAGTTCATGATTATATCAAGTATTAAGAAACAGAACTTGTGAATACCACAGTGGGAAGAACTTGCTGATGCAACAGGAAGGGTGGGGCAGGGAGCAGCTAATGATCATATATAAGGAAAGACCCAGGCTGGAGAGAGAAGAATTGAGAGCAGAATTGAGAACAGAACTTCTGGTGGCAGAACTGAGAACTGAGAAGAGGATTGAGAAGAACTGAGAAATGAGAAGAGAGGAGAATTGAGAGGAAACATGGCTGTGGTGCCGGTACTTTGTCTGTCTGTTTTGATGTTACTTTGTCAGATTCATCCATTGATAGAGGATGTTGCTGTTATTATGGAAGCCACGGGACATAACTGCTGGTTCAGAAGCCCTGAAAGGATTTTCTTGTGTGTTTACAGAAATCCTGGAGGAGGATCTTACTGATGTTTTCAGAGGTCCTGGGACTATACTGATGATTTGTGTTGATTTCTCAGACCTTGTGGTTGGGTCTATGTTGATTTCACAGGGAGAAAGTGAATTGATGAGGATGCTGGTAATGTGAATGAATGTTATTGTGGCTTTGTTAAGCTTTGTCTTCCCTGGAACAGAAACTGTGAAGGACTGGAGGTGGACTAGACACTGTGAGCTTCAATATGGAATAGGAGCTGCACGAGGAACTAGGAAAGGAACTGAGAGCTGTCTGCCTTTGAACTCAGGTGACAGTTGGGTAGATTCCAGCAGAAGCTGGGACCATGGAAGAGGAACCATGGAAGCTAAGAGCCAGCCTTGAGTCAAGATGAAAAGACCTCTCCTTGGGTATTTAGTGCAAACTGAGAATATCATGATTTACTGTGGCCTAGGGGTATCGAACTTTGTACTCTGTATCCTGTACCTCTCTAGCATGATTTAACTAAGAATGATTGGAAACTAATCTCCAATTAAGAAGAAGACTTTTTGATTGAAGAGATTAAGACAATGTGACCTGGGGTGGAGAACTTTGACCTTTACATTTTGATGATTGAGTTAAGGACTTACTAAATGATTGTACTTTGTTTAAAACTATGTGGCTACTTTAGTGATAAGTTGTTAAGTCATAACATTGTGAATGCTGTACTTTGATTTCTGTCAATGTTTTGTCTTAGTTTATTATGGAATAGAGAGTTCACTATACTATGTAATCAGAACCTTGAAGCTGTCCACAGCACCAGTCCTCTGGAAAGCTGCTCGTGTGTGGTTTTACAGGGGGAATTGCTGAAGGTCACATAAGGACTCTATGGAAAAGTAAGGGTTTCCAACATCTAGGTCTCCTACAGCCCAATTTTTTATATCTCTTAGGCACTGAAGACCAGTAACCAAGGACAAATCACAATAGAATTTCAGAACTGGAAGGGACCTTAAATACCAGTGAGTGCAGTCTTCTCATTTAGTGAAGGAAACTGAGTCCCAGAGAGGGAAATGGACTTGTGTATGTACAAACTTCAAAGTAATGTCAGGGCTGGGCCTAGAAACCAGGTATTTTTTTCCCATCCAAGGCTAGGATTCTTGAGGTCCACTATGATGCTTCTTCCCTTCTCTTCCTTCTACACCATGACCCTCCCATTCTTGCTCTTCAATATCCCAGCCCCCAGCCTGCTGTGGTCAATACTCACTCCTCAGGTAGGCACAGTTGAAGTTGCTGCATGTCTCTTTGAAGCTTCTGAGAGTCACCAGGTTTCGGGTTCCATCCTGGGAGAAGTTAGACACCTGAAAGACCTCACTGGGAGGGATGAGCACCTCTTGTTCATTGGGGAAGACTGAGAGGTCCTTGATGGGGATCCCAAAACACGTGCTCAGGGTAAAGAAAGTGGCATTGCCGAACATCTGGGCTACCTTCCGCTCCTTGGAAGTGGAGGTGAACTGGCCAAGGCGGATGATATCTCCAGGCTTCCTGGGCTTGAAGTAGCTTCTGCTACCTCGGAATACCTCCTGCCCAGAGTCCTCCTCACAGGTCCCAGGAGCCCTCAGCACCTTCAGGGCCCTCGTGAGGTAGAAGTGCAAGGCCTTGAAGGGAAAACGCTCCATGTAGACCTCAATGGAGCTTCCCAGTTCCCTCACAGCCAAATTCAGCTCCCGATGTATGGGGTTAGAGGAGTTAGTATAGACCATGACAGCCAGGGCATGCTGGGTATGGAAGTCTGGGGGCAGTGAAAGATTCTGATAGCTTTTCAAAGAAGCTATGGCAGCCTCCCATGATTCTCTGAGCTTCTTGTGCTGAGCCAGTTCTTCCTGTAACAGGGCAGGGGCAATCTGCTCCATGTCCTCCACACAGTCAGCATAGGCATCATCAAAAGTGTCTGGAGCCATGTCAAGGGTCACTGTTCTTCCTTTTGTCTATGGTGGGAAAGGAGAGAGAGGATATGGAAGAGACAGGTCTCTGGGCTTCGTGGGCGATCAACAAAGCTTTATTGGTTTAGGTAACATTATAGTGTTTCCTCCCCTCCCCTCCCCCAAACCCCTCTTTGAAAGCAGCAACTATCTTTTTCTTTTTTTTGTATCCCTGGCCCTTACCACTTGGTAAATACTTGGCACAGAGTAGGCAATAAATAAATGCTTGTTGACTGACTGAAAATGACAAGCAGTATAGTAGACTGAAAAGAGCACTGTCTCTGAAGTCAGAAGATGTGAGTTCAAATCCTTCCTCTGATGGTTATTGCCTCTGTGATGCTTTACCTTCCTTTACCTGGGATTCAGTTTCCTCAATTATAAAATGAGGGAAGCTAGGTGGCTTGTTGGATAGAGCGCTGGACCTGGAGTCAGGAAGACATGAACCGAAACCCAGACTCAGACACTAGCTGTGTGACACTGGGCAAATCACTTAACCCTGTTTGCCTCAGTTTCCTCATCTGTAAAACAAGCTGGAGGAGGAAAAGGCAAACCAGTCTAGTGTCTTTGCCAAGAAAACCCCAAAGGGGGCCACAAAAGTGGTGACTTGACTGAAAAATGACTGAACAACCACAACAACATGAGGAAGTTGGGCTTGGTGGACTGTGGGTTATGGCTCTATAAGCATTATTATTGCTCTGATTTTGCAGAGGAGGAAACTGAGGCAGGAAGTAACTTGCTCAGAGTTATACAACTAGTGTCAGAAATTGAATTTGAGTCCAAATGTCTCCTTTTCCCAAGTCCAGTGGTCATTTTACTGGTTTCAAAGACTCCCTGTGTATTTGGTTACAACCATCCTGCAGGGGAGACAAGATTATCTCCCTTCTAGGCTGTGAGCTCCACTAGGTATGGGCCTAGTTTTATCCAAACTTTCCTCCTGCTCTAGGGATGAGCCAAGGGTTCGGCACACAGGAGATATTTTTTAAATGTTTGCCAAGATTTACCTTCCTAGCATGATCTTCCCCTAGTCTCCTCTCTATATTCTCTTCTCCAGCAAATCTAAACTACTCATAAGAGCAGGAATTAAGGCCAGACAGGTGAGTTTTTGCACCAGGGGCACTGTCCTTCTGTTTCTCAAACTACTTCTGTAATGCTGGTGGTGCCTCCTCCTGCTTGGTTCCAGAGTTGTGTATAGAAAGTTGAAGGGATCTTAGAAGGTCTTTTCTCCTTTCGCAGATGAGGACATCGAGGCCCAGAGAGTTGAACTGACTTTACCCAAGGGTTTACCAGCTTTAAGCAGAAGAAAGGGAATTTTGAACTCATGAGTCCTGACTCCACAATTGCTCTTTCCACTGTTTCTTTTCTTTTTTTTTTTTGGTCTTTTTGGAGGGGGGAAGGCAGGGCAATTGGGGTTAAGCGACTTGCCCAAAGTCACACAGCTAGTAAGTGTTATGTGTCTGAGGACAGATTTGAACTCAGGTCCTCCTGACTCCAAGGGCCAGTACTCTATTCACTGTGTCACTTAGCTGCCCTTCCACTGTTTCCTGATAAACAAGACTCTTGATGGCTTGGGCAGGGGAGATATCTAAGATATGAAGCTCATCATTGGTGTTGGTAGGTAATTCAGTGGATAGAATGCCAGGCCTGGAGTCAGGAAGATGCTTTTTCCTGAGTTCGAATCCAGCCTCAGATATTTACTAGCTGTTCGACTTAATCCTGTTTTAATCCTGTTTGCTTCAGTTTCTTTATCTGTGAAATGAGTTGGAGAAGGAAATGGCAAACCACTATAATATCTTCATATTCAATTCCTTCTTCAATAATGGGATCACAAAGAGTCACACATGTCTGAAACGACTGAAATGGCAACAATCAGCCTAAAGCAATCTTTGCTTTGTCCCCTTAGATAAGGTACAATCTAGTATAGCAAAAGCCATTCATTGCAGCTGCCCAACTCTCAGTGCACAAGACAATTGGAGGGGAAGATTTCTAGGATGGTTTTAGAAACCTGTCAGGGTCCTAATATGCTTCCTGATTGCTGGAGATACAAAGATAAATGCCTTAGGCCCTGTCATCAAAGAGCTGGCAATGTAATGAAGGTAGGGAGATAAGCTATGTACAAAATAAGCATGATTTCCCATAGAATGGGTAATGGGAGGTTGTTTGAGCAGGCAGAAAAAACACCTCCTGATATGTCATTTTATACAAGTACACTCAGATACCCAGTAGAACATAAGCTCCTTGAGGGCAGGTTTCTGTCTTTGTAATAATAGCACATGGCACTTTAAGGTTTAAAAAGCACTCAATCAATGTTGTCTCCTTCTGGTGCTCAGCCAGAAAGAGCAGCAGATGGAGCTCTATACTTGGAGTCAGGAAGACAGGAGTTCAAATTTAGCCTCAAACGCTTACTAGTTAAGTGACCTTGGGTAAGTCACTCGATCTCTGTTTCAGTTTCATTAAGTGCAAAATGGGGGTAATAACACTTGCTTCCCAGGGTTGTTATGAAGATGTAAAATGCTTTATAAACTTTAAAGATGTATTAAATATTTATAGTTTAGAAAATATATTTCTAGAAATGCCATTATCATTATTAATATTGTTGTTTTTAGACTCTAGCAATATAGGAGGAAGGAAAGAATGCTTTTAGCTGGGAGGGAAAGTTTTTGGGAGAAGGTGGCACTTGAGGAAAGAGCTTGATTGAATACATAGAGAAGGCAAGGGGCAATTAAGGCCATCGTGAATAGTCTGGTCTGGATGGAGCTCAGAATGTATGAAGGGATAGGGATTAGACTTGTGGCTTTAATGATTTAGGGTGTCCCAAAATAAGGAAGCTCTCTCTGCCAATGCAGGTCAGTATTTTCTCTGAAATTTTAGTCTTAGAGAATTATCTAGGACTAGAGGTTAAGAGACGTACCTAGAGTCACCCAGTCACTATGTGCCCAATATGGTACTTGAACTCAGGTCTTTTTAGCTCTGAAACCAGCTCTTGATTCATGACATCATCTCCTAGGGGACTGAGAAAGGGAGTGGAATGAAAAAAAAAGGTAAGTCGGTGTCCAATAGTGGAGGCCAGCTGAATAGTTTACATTTTATCTTATTGGCATAGTTTTCTGTTTCTGTCTTGTTTTGTTTTGGGAAGGAGAATAATACCATAGTTATTCACTTTGACAGGTACGTTGGGGCTGATTTTTTTCTGGAATTGTACTGAGTTGGAGAACAAATAAGAGTTTAGTTCTGACTTCTGGACCAAAAACCAGAGTGACCTGGAGCATTTTGGGAAGCCTTCCATGAAGGGGTGGAATTTAACAAGGAAGAGAGGTAAGTGCAGAACTTTCCAAGATGGACCCAAAGGGTATCTGCTCCCAGTCCAGCAGAGGTTGGGTAGGAAGGACAAAGACAATGGAGAAGACATCTCCTCAACATGTTGGAAAACTATCTGGAACCAACTTTGGGGAAAGCTGTCACTACCACACCTGGAGTTAGGAACTGGCATGTGGGTTCTAGGACCTTCTTAGTGCTGGGAGGGGAAAGGTGGCAAGCAACGGGTGTGTTTGTGTGTGTGTGTGTGTTGTGCAGGGAAAGGAGGGAGCAGTACCTGAGAGATTTGTAGTGAAATGAGGATCACATAGGAAATCAGAACAATGGTGAGAAAGTACTTCATTTCCAGCTTCTTTGGGAGCTGCAGGGGCAAGATAAAAAAATTAAATGTACATAGTGCATTATTCTTTTCTAAGGTAGAAGAATTATTTATCTATTTATTATATATACATATAATAGTATATTATACCTGTTTATTATAATTATTATTATCTGAATTCACCCTTAACAAATAAGGAAGATACCATCCCCACCTTAGCCCACCCAGAACTCTTTCTGTTCTTTATTATTTTAGCATTAAAGGTCTGCCCTATTCCTCTGGTCAGTTAGTCAGTCAGTCAGTCAATTAAGAAACATTTTTTAGGTGTAGAAAAATAAAACAAGAAAAAAGTAAAGAAAAAGTAAGCTTTGATTTTCATTGAGACTCCATCAATTCTTTCGCTGGAGGTAGAGAATGTTTTTTCATAAGTCAATAAGGGGACATTATGAGAGAAGTTGTGCAGTTAAAAATGACAAGATTTGCAAGAGGCTGGTTATATGGAGGTGAGAACGAGTGAGGAGTTGATGATGGCACTTAATACAAACTGCCTGGCATTGTTTTTGTGTGACCAAGTAGGATAATGCATAGAAAAAACTTTGCAAGACTAAAAGCACCATATAAATATGGCTTATTGTTAACTTGTATATAGGCTGAGGGGTGTATAGTTATTATTGTTGTCTTCAGGGACCGGATAATGACTTGGTAAGAGTGTCTTACACATTTCTGTATGACTTCCTGTACCAGGTGCAAGTTACAAAGAAACAGGGTTCCACTCAGTTTCAGGAAGCATTTCTTAATGGTCAGTGCTGTCAAAACACAGAAGTTTCCTCAGGATGTGGTAAGTTCCCCATTCTTTCAGATAGTTCAAGACTTTCTGATTTTTGCCTAATGAAACTCATAGGTTTCTGGGACATGGGCTCTGCTTGGCACAGTGTATTGAACAGTAGGCATCAAGAAATGATTGTCAAATGATTTAGAGATGTGAAGTCAGTGCCTATGCCCAAGTCTAACAGCTCGTTATACTTCGTAACCGTGTCCTCACCATCCTCTTTATTGTCATCATCTTCATCATCATCATCATCATCATCATCATCATCATCATCACTAGGATTTGTATGGCAGTTTAAAGTTGTAAATCATTTTACAAATATCTCATTTGATCCTCATTTGGAAAGTAGGTGCTATTAGTATCCACATTTTACAAATGAGGAAATTGAGGCAAAGAAAGGTTAAGTGATTTTGCCAAGGGTCACACAGCTAGTAGATAGAAAGATACTAATATTTACACAGAGATAAATACATACATAGATAGATACAAGATACATTTTAGATACATTTTACACTCCTTATCATACTTCAATACTTATTAATATTTATAAACATAATTTAATCCTCTTTATTCAAGGAGATGACAAATATATCACTACACAGATAGAAAGATGAATATACAGATACAAGGTACATACCACATACTTGAAATGGCACTTCTTAAAGTGTGGGTCATGATCCCAAACAGGGGGATAATATATATAAGACAGATATACTGCAGAAGGAGGGAGGGATGGCATGTGAGCTGAGCTTTGAGGAGAAGCAGGCATTCTAAGAGGCAGTGGTAAGGAGGGAGTGCATTCCAGGCATGGAGGATAGCCTGGATGAAGATGAGGAGAAGTAAAATGGAGTGTCAGGTATGACATAGTCACAATCATCATTGTTAATTCACCAACACTTCCCACCAGCTATGTAGCCAGGTGGCTACATGAGGGAGGCCAGGTGCCCAGACCTTAAGACCTTCTTTGAGACTTCTTTTGCCCCTGTCTCATCATGGGCAAGAGAAATCCTGAATGCCTCCTAGTCTAGTTATAAATATCTTTGCTCCCCTTGGGAAAGTAGAAAAATACGAAGGTTAGAAAGGGATAGTTTCCTTTCAAAGTCAGCCCCAAATTGACCATCCAAGGCTGAAGTTCTAGTCTAGTATTCATTTGCTCTTGTCTCTTTCATTAACAATACTCTATGTAGTGAGCTAAGCAGAGGGGAGAAGATGCCTAGAACGTGGTGTCCAGAATAGCACACAGTATTCTACATGTGAGGTTGACCAGATTAGAAGATAATGGGACTATTTCACCTTTTTTCTTTTGGATACAATCCTTCCACAAGCTCACACCTACCTTCATTATCCAAATTCAATTATATCCAACCTCACCCTTAAACTTACTCATTCAAATTCTCATCCCACTCTCATCTTCAGACACCCTTACCTTATATACCTTCCTCTCCCCCCCATTCACACCTGTAATTTTATGTGCTCTTAGATTTAAAGTAGAAGGGAACTTAGAGGCCATCTCATTCAAGCCCCTGCCCTTTTTTGGATGGGGAAACTGAGACCCAGAAGGATTAAACACTTTAAGATCATACAGATTTGAATCCAAGTACTTCTGACTCCAGGGCTAGTGCTGTTTCCATTGGGTCACACTGCATCTTAAACCCACTAAATAACATTCCTTAACACCTCCCAAAACTCATTTGTTTACCTTTATTCCTCTAATTCATCAATAGGCACCCACACCTCCCAAACTCACAGAAGTTTTACCCATCCCTCCCAAGTCACTTAAAGATCATAAATCATAGATTTAGTGGTCAAAGAGACACTAGATGTCTAGTCCAATCCTCTTATTTTATAGTTGGGGAAACTGAGGCCTAGTCAAGTTAAATTATTTGTCAAGGCTACTTAGATACAGGTACTAAGTGGTGCAGTGGATCAAACACCAGACCTGTAGTCAGGAACACTCATCTTCCTGAGTTCAAATCTGGCCTCAGACACTTAGTAGCTTTGTGACTGTGGGTAGGTCACTTAACCATGTTTGCCTCAATTTTTTCACCTGTCAAATGAGCTGGAGAAGGAAATGCAAATCACTCTAGTCTCTTTGCCAAGAAAACCTCAAAAGGAGTCACAAAGAGTCAGACACAAGTGAAAATGACCTAACATTAACCCAAATACTTAGCTTGGATTCAAACCCTGACTATTTTTATTTTACCCTATTAAGACCTCTTCACACTCTTTGTTCCATCCCTCCTACCAAGGTAAACTTTTTGTCTTTGGAGTCAGAAGACCTGGGATCAATGCTCATCTCTGTCACTTATCACTCAAGTGCCCAAGGGCAAATAATGTATTCTCTCTGGGCTTCAGTTTCCTCATCTGTAAAATAATGGAATTGGACTAGATGGTCCTTTCTGGCTCTAAATCTTTGTCTCCATGATTCCTGCCAAGTGGTTATCTGTAATACTATGGTTTCCTCACTCACAAACCCAAGCAAGTCTGTCTTTGTGTACATTCCCCACTCACACACATACCAATTCCTTTCTTTTTTCCTTTACCTTTTATCCTGTGTTTTCTTCTTGGTGTTGGCCCCTCTCTCTGCCAGCTATTGACCTGACTTTGGGCAACACTCTGACTTTAAGAGGAAGGAGATAAAACCACTTCCCTACCCTCTTCCTCTAGTCATTGTTGATTAGGAAAAGCAAGGGGTTGTGGGCATTAGGAAAGAGGCTGACAAGGTGAGTCTGGGTCAGAGAGAAGGATCATCTCTACCCAAGGCCTTTTCTCAAACTTCTGCTCCCTGTGCCCTTTGCATTTCCTCCTCCCCCCACTCCTCCACATGCTCTCCCACTTCTCCACATTCTTCCTGTTGTTTGTTCTCCCAGCATTTACAGGATGTCTGGCACATAGTAGGTACTTAATGAATATTGATTGATTAAGAGAATATGTGAGAACATATATATGGAGATTTTTGAGTTGCTTAGTAGGGTTAGGAAATCCTTTTATCCAGTGATATCTCTATCAGGCCTAGACCCTAAAGAAATCAAAAGAAAGAGGAAAAGGGTCTATATATACATAAAATATTGTTAGCATCTGTTTCACAGTAGCTTCCAATTGGAAAGATGCCATCCAATGGGGCGATGGCTAAACAAATTGTGGCATATGAATGTAATGCAACATTATTATGCATAAGATATGATGATGTGGTTAATTTCAGAGAAACTGGGAAGACCTTTATGAACTGATGAAGAGAGAAGTGAGAAGGAAAGGAGAACAGTTTAGGCAATGACAGCAACATTATAGAGAAAAGTAACTTTGAAAGACTTGGCTGTGATCAATGCAATGATGGACAAGTCCAAAAGCCTGAAGATGAAACATACCACTCATCTCCTGCCAGAGATGTAAT
This sequence comes from Petaurus breviceps papuanus, assembly GCF_028583685.1. NCBI lineage: Eukaryota > Metazoa > Chordata > Mammalia > Diprotodontia > Petauridae > Petaurus > Petaurus breviceps. Next base: position 6,818,433 of record NW_027187296.1, on the reverse strand, counting down.
GAACTTAAAATAAGAAAGAAATATCATTTTTTTGGACATGGCCCCTTTGGGATTTCACTTCCTGAACCATGTGAATATGCACTGAGGGATTTGTCTCTGAATATTAAAAATGATGTCTATCTTCTGTACCCAGCTCATGAGCTCCAACCCTATCTCTCTGTACTCTTCTCTCACTGCCACATCCCCAGAATCTACAGATTCAGAGCTAGCATACTGTTGTCAGATAGTTTACTGAACATAACAAAATTAGAATAAAATAGGTCTATAGCTAGGTCTCTAGATCTTTAGGGTTCTGGGGGTCCCTGTGTCTCTTGGATTTCTTTTCATCTGTTACAAGGGAAAGCTGAATGGGTGGATGTATATGGGAAAATGACAGTGATTTAAGAATAAAAGCCAACTAATGGTGAGAAATCATTTCTTTTATTATTTCAACTGAATAATCTCACAATATGTGATTAGATGAAGCATTCAAAACATTTTCATGTTAACATCTTCTATGGATTATTGTGCAGAGAGAGAAGACTAGACTCAAACTTTCCCCTCTCCAACCTGCCCTAGCTGAGTTATAGATAACCAGACATTGTCTTAGCTCATGGTCCTAGGTCTTCCAAAATCAGCTCCAATGTGCCTAAGAAAGCTGACTGGTATATTTGCAGGGTGAGTATTTATACTTAGAAACTGGCAAATACTACATCAGTTATTATTTTGTTGCTAGCCTAGACTTAAGAAAGTGATGGAAAATATTAGTAATGTAGATTATACTTAAAAGTGCTCCAAACTTCCATTTGGTAAACATTTTCTAGCCCGCCACTTTTTGTATGGGTCCCCAGTGTAGTCACAAGCCTGTCAAGGTCTGGAAATGTGTTTGGAGCACCAGGGTGAGGACTCCAGGGAATAAGATGGTTGTCAATTGTCCAGGGACTGCTGCATTATTATGAAGTACTGTAAAGGAAAGAACATAAGAGCAAGGGTGAGTTCAACTTGGAAGCCTGCCCCCATTCTCCCTCTTCCCATCATTGCTGGATGATTAGGAGTTAGTGTCTGTTCTTTTCTTCCTTTCCTCATCCCTGACCTCCTCTTCCCAGAGGGTACCACAGATAGTTAGGAACATATTGAATATATTCTGGAATGAACACTGGTTCACAGGGTCTGTGGTCTCCATGGAAACTCTTCTATTCTGGTGTGGACTATATGTGATTTTAACATCTTCTTGAGTAGAGAGCATGTGTCCAGATCTACTCAAAATGGAGACAGTGGGGTGAGGATGGGTGTGTCAGAGGATGGTGGAACAGGATCCCTGCAGGCCCCATGGATGGAGCCCAGAGAGGGATGGAGAGGAGGAGGAGAGAGATTCCTTACCAGGTCCTTGTAGCAAATAAATTGTTTTCTCTTTTTGAAAAAGAAATAAATGTTTCCATTTCTTAGAACTGGACTTTAGATAGCCCTAAACTCAGTTCAACCCAGCCCAGCCCCGGCAATTGGCTTCATCACAGCCTTAGGAAGGACCTGATCAAACAGGGTAGGCCTAGGCCCCTTACTCTGTGCTCTAAGTCCCAGTCCTCCCAATATCCCAGTCCCATGCCAGTCCATTCTGCATTGCTCATTTGGCAGAACTGGGCATGTATCTTCTATTCCTGAAAATATCTGGTGGCCTATCACCTTCCACCTCCTTCCATCCTTATTGAATGGTCTCCAGAGAGGATAAAGGCAGATATAAAGTCCATGAGAATAACTTAATCTAAGTTATAGACTCATAGTCAGAGCTGGAAGGGACCTCAGCAATTATTTAAATCAACTCTCTTTTTATACAGATGAGGAAATGGAGGCCCAAGGAAATGAGGTAGTAGCTTTCCCAAAGCCACACATGTAGTAAGTAGCATAGCCAGAATTTGAACCCAGATCCTTTGTCTCCTAATGCAGTGCTATTTCCCTTAGACTGCACTGCCTTTAGGCTATCTAGATCACATGGTTCATCCTAGGTCACCTATCTTATCTATAGGACCTCAGGGGCTATCAGGTCCAACCCCTACCTAAGAATTCTCTCAGCAACATCCCCTAAGAGTGGTCACTTATCCTCCATTTAAGACCTGGAGTCATGGGGAAGAAATTGCCTCCTGAGGAAGCCTTTTTGATTGGAGGACAGGAGCAAATGCTACCTCAAGTCTGCCTCTGCAGGCTGGATCTTACCATTGCCTTCTAGACAGAGGGTCTGGTTTTGTTCTAAAGCTATCCCTAGGAATGAAGGCTGCTCAGTCTCCCTTGGTTATTCATTCTCAAGTCCAAAGGAGCATCTGGAGCAGCATTACTGGCTGGGCTCCAGGACTGGGTCTGAGAACAGGCTCAGAGACTAACTGTGAGTTAGCAGAAGTTCCAGCTTCTCAGTCCTCAGATACTCGGCTTGTTGGGCCTCTCTCACCCCAGTCCAGCTGCTGCCACACCGAGACCTGGATTTGGAGCCCAGAGGGCCTGGATTTCTGTCCTGGTTCTTCTACTTACTTCCTGTGTGTCTTTGGGTAAATATGTTTTTTTGTCTCAGGGTTGGAAGGGACCCCAGTGACTATGCAGGTGAACCCATCAGTGGCTCTCTAGTTCAAGCCCTGGTCACACAGATAGTAAGTGTCAGGGGCAGGATGTGGAGCCCACCTTTCCTTGATCCAAGAATAACATTGTAGTAAATGCCAGCCCAACCATGACGACCTCAGACTTGATCTATCCAGAGCCCAATCCAAGCCCTGCCTTGTGCCAGACCCCAACTCACCTTCTAGGTAGGTGCAGTTAAACTTGCTAAATTTTCCTGTGCTATGTAGCTCAACATTTTTTAATCCCCCAGAATCTGAGAACCTAGAGACACTGAACACCTCATATGGGGGGATCAGCACCTCGGTTTCATTTGAATAGACTGACAAATGTGTAATATTAGCCCCTTCACAGGTGTACACATTGTAGAGGGTCCCTGAAGCATTTGTCAACTTTCTGGCTGTATCTTCCTCCAGAGAGGATGAAGCAAATTGACCAAAGCGCATCTCCCTTGTTCTGTTAGGGTGATGCCTCAAAGTGATGCCCCTGTAAACATTTGTACAGGATCTTCTTAGGATTTGAATAGCTCTGGTCAGATAGAAATGGAGAGCTTTGAAATGGAAGTTGTTCATATAAGCCTCCATGGACTTACAGCATTTTTTCACTGCTTCATTAAAAGTTGGGTAAATCTTACTTTCTTCCATTGTGTAGGCAGTTACATCAATTTCGAATAGTCTGTCTTTTTCATTCTTGTTGGTAGTCATATTTTCCCATTTGCCTTCTGCCTTTTCCCAAACTTCACTGAATTTCGAATTCATTTCCCTTTCTTGAGCTAGGAGCTTTTCTGCCTTTATCTCCATAGCCTTTTCACAGCCCTCATACTGGTCATCAAAAGCATAGTCTTCAAGGCTAATGACATTTTCTGATGATTCACCTTTTACCTGGAAAGGAAAAGGAAATCTCAACTGCATTTAGAATATTATCACTCTCTACATTTTTCTAAAGCATTTCAACAACAATGGTTGATGGAGAAAGTAATCAGAGACATGAACCACCTGATGATGAAAGTGAAAGTGGACCTAGATGGCCTCTTTTTTTTTTTAGATTTGGTTTCCCTAACTTGCCCAGTCTGATTGGCACTGAAGTTTTTAGCAGCCTGGTGCTGTCTGCTCTCCCAACACTCTTTGCCCCACCCTCTTTCCTATGGGCTCATCATATTGGTACTGTACTTATTTTGGATACCTCATTGGCTTCATTCCTACTGTAGCTCAGAACTCTGGAGCTCAATTGATCTACCAATCTCAGCCTCCCCAGTAGGACGAATTATAGGCATAGACCATTATGCCGGGCTTCTCATAGTCTTTGGAACAACATTGGAAGAACACAAATGGAGGCTCATGAAAGGGCTGGATTCACTGGAGGAAACTGCTCTGAAGCTGTCAGTAGACAATGTCAAAAGTTTTTGTTCATCTTTTGCAAAGTTTTTGTTAAGTATGTGGGTCACCTGGTATCCCCAAAAAATGTGAGTTCTGACCATGAGAATGTAGAAGAATTTCTGCATTGGCTAAGTCCAGTCTTTGAGATTCAAAGAATTTATAGAAGAATTGGTGGTTATCATTGTAAATTTGTCAAGAAGTTTCTTACTATTTCTTAACAGTGTTTAAGTAATGTGGTTAAGTGGTTAAATGGTTAAGAATGACTTCACCTGTGCATATATCATTGAGGAGATTGAGAAATGAAAAGGTAAGGAATGAAAAATTGTTTTAAAAACCAACAAAGCCCTTTGGACTGATGATCTGACTACTGTGAAAAAAAATACTTCAAATGTTATCAGCTTCCTTACAAATGAACTAATGTTAACCTGTGCATAACCAAGTAAAAACCCTTTTATTCTTGACAAAGACGCCAACCTATGGTCTGAGAGCTATCCTGAGGAATGACCACCAGAGATCAACTGCATTTACCAATAGAGGTTTAGCTGACAGTGAGACTCATTACTCTATCTATGAGCTTGTGTTCTTGATTTTGAAGTGGGCTCTCACTGAAAAGTTCAAAGACTATGTGTATGGAACAAAACTCTGTGTATGGACTAGCAACAATCCATTGACTCATAGTTTAACCAATGCCAAGTTAGATACCGTTTTCCAGATATGAGCAGGACCACTAGCCAATATTATTTCAGTATTTGCTAGAGGCTAGGAAAACTAATGTGGGTGTGGGTGACCTGTACCAAAGACCACATGAAAATGAATCTGGAGTGATACTGAAAGGTGGGAGAGGCATGCACATATGATGCCCAAGCAATGGGACTAGTTAAGTGGAAGTGTAGTGGAGAACTTGGGACTTCCACCAAATGGAGTTAATCTTGTTTCCTGGAACCAGTCTTTCTTACCTTAGTTGTCTATGGGTAACTGGCAGCAAGAGCAGATGGTGGATAAAGTGCTAAGAGGAGGCATACGAGTCAAAAAGCAAATTAATGAAACTAGGGGACTTCCAGTAGGCAGAAAGAATCTCACTGTGGAGAATATGACAGAAGATGGAGTTATGCAATGGAGCGCTGGACTGACCTGTGGCTCTTTCCATGCATAGAACAGCAGGAAACAGCTTGTACTATTCAGAATATACCACTCTATGGCCATGAGAGCTCTGTGTAATGACTTTGGAAACATGGTTCAAGAAAGGATCCTAGGACTGATAAGATACAGATCCGCCTGGCCCAAGACTGCTTTAGATGTCTCCAGGGAGGGTGATACTTGTGCTCAATGTGTGCAAAGAAAAGCATCTCCAATCCATGCTTCGTATTTGGAGAACATAAGGACCAGAACATATTTAAAACTTGTCTGCACTGATGTTTTTAACCTCTGGAAGGAGAGACTTAGGATATAAGTCTTATATCAGGGGTGACGGATATTTTACCAGATACACATAAGCATTACCCAACCAGGAACCAGAAAGCAGATAGAGTGGTTAATGGGTGTTGGGGAAGAAGTGTTTCTCAGTGTATGGGGGGCCTTGAAAACAATGAGTTCTTCATCACTACAGGTCTTCAAATGGAGACTGAATGCTGACTTGTTGGGAATATTGAGGTTGCTAATAAGGCTTTAGGCTACTTTGAGGCTACTTCCAATGTGGGAATTCTTTGATTCTGTGAGGAGCTGTGGTCTTTCCATCTTCCCAGGAAGAACTTAGGACCAAGAGACCTGGGCTGGACACAAGCTTTCCTCTCACTGCTGAGAGGAAGACAAAGATAGACTCTATTTTGAAGCAACCTTGATAATTAGAACTGATATAACAAGTACATTCTTATGAAATCAAAACCTTGCTTATGTAGCAACTTGCATTAGAATATAAAACTTAGATTATCACAAAATTAGGATGAAGAAACTGCAAAATGTTGTAACATTCTTGATATTTTCCAGCTATTGTTTATTTCATTTACTCTTTAAACCTATAAAAATGTAAAACTGTGCCATGGAGAATTGGAACACTGTTCAGAGCAACTTGACCTTTGTTTAAATGAGACCATTTGGGTTTGTGTAACTGTTTTTCTGCCTGATTTTTTCTCCCATAATGTTGAGGACAAAGTTAGTACAGGTGTACATTGGGAAGCAGTATGGTACAGTGGAGGCCATTTGTTGCCTTCCCCCATCCCCCTGCATTTAACTATTTTAATGGTCTCAAAATTGTGTAACAGATATTTGGTCAATTATTTCCATTTAAAAATTACTGATTTCAAAAACTAATAGCTTAAAACTGCCACCAACCAAATGGTCTTCAAAACATTACTTTCCTCTGGAAGCTTTTATGATAGATTGTAATCCATGAACTAGTCTTTAAGTACTAAACTTTAATGGCCAATTGAGACAAACAATTCCAAGACCTTCCTTCTACCACTTATCAATTCTGGGATGCCAGGTATTGTACGGAATATTCATTTAGCCTTGCAGATCTTGTGTCCTTCCCTAGCCAGGAAAAGGATAATTCATCTTATTTCCAGATATACTATCCCTTCCTTTCTTCTGAGAAAGAGATTCCTTAAACTCAATGGTCTTAGTCAAAATATCACTGAATGAATATGGCAGAGATGTCCACTATGATCTTCTATTTGTGAGCAAGGAATAGACGACTGATGGAAATCTGGGTCACATTCTTCCCCCTCCTTCTCTACACAACCATCTTGTCTGAGGTCACATCACAGCAGCTGTAGACTGCATCCTTTATTTACAATTTTGCAACTCCTTTTGATTCTCTTCACTTCACTTCAATGAGCATTTTATTAAGCACTTATATATCATATTGGTATGGAGTCCTTCCTTCATACATTGTCTTACCTTTTAAAGAGTGTGGGCTCCTGAAGGGCAGTGAATATTTTTACCTTTCTTTGCATCATGATTATTTAGCACAGTACCTGGCACATCCTAGTCATTTAATAAATGCTTGTTGACTGTGTTAATTATCAAGATACAAAGATTAAAAAAAATGAAATACTTGCTCCTCTCGAGGGGCTTAATATATACTAGGGAGGGGATCATAGGTTATGGGATCAGCTGAAACAAGAAGGATTTAGGTTAGAGGACAAGAAGAATTAAAAGCACTGAGGATGGTGGAATACAAATAGCCAAAGGACTTGTATCCTGAATTGAAACTTCACAGAACAAAACCCTTTAATAAAATAATTTCTTCTGTAAAACTTGGACTCAGTCAAAAGGCTGAAACCAAGGACCTAGAAGGCCACATGTGGCCATGAGGCCACAGGTTCCCCACCCCTGCCCTAAGATGTAGGCACCCATGTGGGAGATGCTAGGGACCCAATTCTGGAAGAAAACATGCTATGGTGGTCTGCCATATGCCAGGGAGCAGCCTCTTTGTATTGGCTGTGTAATCATAACTGTCTGTCTTTAAATTCCTCTGAAGTAGGCAGAGGTATACTTTCTTTCTGGTGGGGTCCTTCCTGGGGAGAAGGTCTTGCTCATCCACAGCATGGTCACTATGTAGTAATTGGGAAAGGGCCTGAGGGCACCTTCCACTCTCCTTAGGTCTTGTGGCCACATATTGGGCTTGGCATTTTGGTTTTGTTTTGTTTGCCCTTTTCATTTTGAGATAGAGGGAGTGAAGACCTGGACATGGAAGCTTGATTTATGGGGACATTAGATCCCAGAAATCCAGTCTGTATGTTGTCACCAGGCCACAAGGGAAACCCCGAGAAGTCATGGTCCTGGGACACAAGTTAGGTAGTTGGGGGAGACTTAGAATTTGGTGGGACTAATGTTGCTTAGGAAATGAGTTAAACTTTGTGCTCCTACTCCCTATTCCCTCCCAAGAGACCAAAGTGATGGTAGTGGTGGGATTATGTTTGTTCTTACTCTACCTTTGAAGTAAAATTAATCTACCTTTGTAAAAATTAATCTGATGGTGAATCGGGGGCGGAGTCAAGATGGCAGAGTAGAAACAGGACCTCTTTGTGGCTCCAGCTCTCACCACATCCAATCCATGTAAAAGGGGACTCTGAACAAACTTTGGAGCTACAGAACCCACAAAATGACACAGAGAAGCTAACCTCCTGCTGAGGACAGCCCAGCAGGCCAGCAGGTAGCAGCCAGCACAGCGCTCTGGGAGCTGAGCCCAGCTCTATGCCCACCAGCTGCTGGCTGGAGGGACTCCAGATCACCAGCAGCTGTAGCAGTGCAGAATTATCAACATATAGATGCTAAGGACAAAGTGAGAGGTCAGTGCAGTGTGGACTTTGGGACCCAGTAGTTGGGAGTGCATTGGCTTTTGCCCCCAGGGCGAGAAGCCACTGAGGGCTGTGGCACAGCCACCACCACGTGACGGCTTCAACTCCTGGCCTGCAGAGTGTAGGGGGACCAAGCGACCAGTCCGAGGGGTAATTGCTCTTGCTTTAACCTGCTTGGATCTGGATTGCGGTCTAGGGTGGAGGTTCTGGGGTGTGTGTTCAGCTTGCCAGAGCATGTGGAGGCTTCAGAGACGGCACCCAACTAATACCTCCAGCAGCTGAGAAAACCCCAGGGTTTGGTATGAAGCTCCCCTGTCTGGTAGCAGAGTCCTACTGTGGCAAAAATCCCCAAAGTCAAGTAATTGAGTGGCAACATGACCAGGCAAAAGAAGCAAAGCAAACAGAAGAATCCCACATTAGACTCCTATTTTGGGAGGAGCAAAGCATGGAACAGGAGGAAGAGAGTGAAGTCAGAACTCCTGCACCAAAAGCTTCAAAGGAAAATACAAGCTGGTTACAGGCCATAGAGAACCTTAAGAAGCAAATAAGAGAAGTGGAGGAGAAATTGGGAAAAGAAATAAGAACAATGCAAGAAAATTATGAAATGAGAGTCAACAGCCTGACTCAGGAAAATAACACCTTAAAAAACAGACTAACTTAAATGACAAAAGAGGCTCAAAAAGACAATGAGGAGAAGAATGCTTTAAAAAGCTGAATTTTCCAGATGGAAAAAGAATCTCAAAAGCTCACTAAGGAGAATCATTCTTTCAGATTTAGACTGGAGCAAAGGGAAGCTAATGACTATGAGAAATCAAGATGATATTAAACAGATCCAAACAAATGAAAGAATAGAAGGCAATGTGAAATATCTCATGGGAAAAAACCACTGACCTGGAAAATAGATCCAGGAGAGATAATTTAAAAATTATTGGACTACCTGAAAGCCATGATTAAAGAAAGAACCTAGAAATCATCCCCCAAGAAATTCTCAAGGAAAACTGCCCTGATGTTTTAGAACCAGAAGGCAAAATAGAGGTTGAAAGAATCCACCAATCACCTCCTGAAAAAGATCCCCAAAAGAAAACTCCTAGGAATATTATAGCCAGGTTCTGGAATTCCCAGATCGAGGAGAGAATATTACAAGCAGCCATGAAGGAACAATTTGAATATTGTGGAAACACAATCAGGATAACCCAGGATCTGGCAGCTTCTACACTGAGGGATCGAAGGGCCTGGAATGTGATATTCCAGAGGTCAAGGGAGCTGGGATTAAAACCAAGAATAACCTACCCAGCAAAACTGAGTATCATGTTTCAGGGGAAAATATGGTCATTCAGTGGAATAGAGGATTTTCAAGCATTCTTGATGAAAAAACCAGAGTTGAATAGAAAATTTGACATTCAGATACATTAGAAGGTAAATGGGGAAAAGAAATCATAAGGAACTTATCAAAGTTGATGTATTAACATTCTTACATGGAAAAATGATAATTATAACTAATCAATACATACACGAATGTGTGTATATATGTTTACAGGTATACATAGATAGAGGGCACAGGACCAATTCAATAGGAAGGGATGATACTTAAAAGGTGAAATTAAGAGGTGAGAGAGGAATATAATGAGATGATATGGGGAGAGACAGAATGGGGTAAACTATCTCATGTAGAAGAGGCAAGGGAAATGGTTACAATGTGTAATGCGAATGTAAATTTTAAAGATCTTCCCTGCCCCTAGGCTAACGTGCACCTGGAGCCTGGGGTGGGAGGCTTGTTTTTCAGTAGATACTTCTTGATTGGCCAGTGAGTCAATAAGGTTGTTACATTCTCTGAGCCAGGAGAAGGCTATATAAGCCCTGATGTGTAGTTTTGTTTTGGGACTCACTTTGAGAAGTGTTCTGTGATTTGATCTGAATTCTGGGAAGCCGTTGTT
>NW_027187296.1:6759741-6773248 GCF_028583685.1 Petaurus breviceps papuanus | reverse complement strand
CAAAGACATGTTCCAGATATCTTCCCATAATTCTTTGCCCCAGACTTATTTACCATGAATTTCCCAATTTTCATTTTTCCACATGGGCATCCATGTAGCTAACCCATTAGCTACCGCCCATGAATCAGTGAATATATGACACTGTCCTCCTTGTTCTATTTTGATGGCTTGATATACTGCCATAAGTTCAGCATATTGGCTACTTGCACCTATCCCAGTACTTTCCAAAGTCCTTCTAGTGCATGGGTTATAGGCCACTGCTTTCCAATGTCTTTTTTGCCCCAAATATTTTGCTGTCCCATCAGTAAACCATGCACGTCTCTTTTGTTCTTCAGTTAATACATCATATCTCTCATTCCATTTTACAGTAGACTGTACCAACTGTTGCTTTGGCTCAGGGGGTGTGTCATTCCTCTCAATTTCTATGTTTGCTATAGATTCATGCAGAGCAGAGACTCCGCTTTTGCCTGTTTTCGCTCTATTTTGAATATACCACTTCCATTTGATTATACTAGCCTCTTGGGCATGTCCAATTCTGTGAGAAGCTGGGGTACTCATTACCCAGGTCATAATTGGGATTCCAGGTCTTAATATCACTTCATGGCCCACAGTCAGTTGTTCAGTCTCTGCCAAAGCCCAATATGCAGCTAACAACTGCTTTTCAAAAGGTGTGTACTGGACTCCAGATGAAGGGAGTTTCCTACACCAAAATCCCAAAGGTACATTTCGGCTTTGTTGTTTTTGCCATAAGCTCCAGTTTGCATAATCATCTTGTACAGTCACTTGCAATTCCACTGGACCATTTTGCATGGGCCACAAATCTAGGGCCAATTGTATGGCAGCCTTGGCTTCTTCAAAAGCTTTACTCTGCTCAAGTCCCTAATCGAATTCATATTTCTTCCGTGTGACTCTATATAAAGGTTTTAAAATCTGTCCCAAATGTGGAATGTGGTGCCTCCAGTATCCAAACAATCTTATGAACTTTTGGGCCTCCTTCTTATTGGTAGGGGTAGGAAAATCCTGAATCTTTTGTCGGGCTTGAGGAAGAATCTCCCTTAGCCCCTTGTTCCATTGTATACCCAAAAACTTCACATTCTGAGCTGGTCCTTGAACCTTTGCAGGGTTAATTTCCCACCCTTTACTTTTCATATGCTCAATTAGAAGGGTCAAACTCCTTTCCGCTACTTTCGCATCTTTTCCCTGTATCATGATATCATCAATGTAGTGGGTAAGCTGTACACCAGGTAGCTTTAATTCATCCAACTGTTCAGCCACAATCCTGTGACAAATAGTGGGGCTATGTATGTACCCTTGTGGCAAGCGAGTGAAAGTATATTGTCTACCCTGCCAAGTGAAAGCGAAGTGGTCCCATTGTTTAGGGTCTATTGGGATGGTGAAGAAGGCATTTGCCAAGCCAATAACTGCATACCAAGTCCCATCATATTTCTGGATCCTTTCTATTAAGGTGATGGTATCTGGAACAGCAGCATACAAAGAAGGAGTCACCTTATTCAACTGTCTATAATCCACAGTCATTCTCCATGTCCCATCTGATTTTCTTACTGGCCAGACAGGATTATTCCATCTTGTGGTTGTAGGGACTAACACTCCTGCTTCAACATATTCCTTTATAGTAGTGGTAATTTCATTTTGCCCACCTGGAACACGATACTGTTTTAAAGTAATTACTTCAGAAGGTTCAGGTAAAGTGATTGGGTCCATTTTTAGTTTTCCCACTAAAACTGTATTAATTCCTATCTTCCTCACAGCAAATTGGTATCTTCCTTCAGGTAAATTCAGAGTCATGCCTCTCAATACATCTATTCCAATGATGTGTTCAGGAATGGGTACAACAACCACAGGATATTCCTTCTTAGGTAACTGCCCAATTTTCATTGTTATTTTAACCTGTCTGGCTGATATTTCAGCGCCTCCCAGACCTGTGATGGTAATAGGAGTTCCATGTTTAAACTTATCAGGGTTTCCATAGATAAGTGTGGCCTCAGCCCCAGTATCAATCAGTGCCCTAGTCACAGTAGTTGATCCATTCTTCCAATATATTGTTAAACCAATATGGGGTCTGCAATCTCTTCTGCATATTTCTTTTATCTGGGCTGGGGCTTGGCCTATCTCCTATTCCCCCTGAAGGTAGGGCAAACTTGGATACAAAGATTCAGATTCAGAAATACCTGCGGGGGTGGTTCCTGCTTCCCTGTTCATTCTAATGCTAAGTACCTTTTCTTGGTACAGCTTATGCAGCTCTTCAGTTGGAATACCATCTATTCTTCTGAAGTCCACCCCAGCTCTTAATAGAGCAGTAAACAGTTCCCTTCTTGTTGGTCTATTTTGTCTCTGAATCCTCTGGCTGTTTACTCTTCTCTCTCGAGGCAATTTGTCTTTTTCCCATTCCCCTAAATCGCTTAATTGTGAAATCTTATCTAGCACCTCTGAAAGAGGGTGCCCTATTTCTCCAATTAATAGAGTCAGAATTAGGTGCTTATATGCGGGAGGCCGTCTTCACTATGATATTTCTAGGAGGAACTCCTAGGGGGGTATCATAATATGCATTTGCATCTCCAATCAGGATAGCAGTTTTCATTACCTCCTCCTTTAGTTTTCTCATACAGTCTCTAAGTGAGTACCAGGGTCTGTCTCCCCTAGGCCACATAGATTCAGTTGGATATTGCTTTTTGCAACCTTCTGCAGCTAAAGCTAGAAGATTAGTTTTGTTATTTCCTCCTTGCATATGGTGATTCCTAAAAGCCTGGTGTAAGACTGATACTTATGAATTTTAAACAGTCCTCACTGTCCAGTGTTATTCCTCAGGCGCCTTCATCAGTGATTCTTACTATCCAAGACACTAAAGACTCCCCCATTCTTTGGGTAAATCTACTTAATATATCAGTGATCTCCTGTTGAGTGAAATCCTCAATTAATCTCCCTGGACTCTGTTTTGCCTCGGTGGTTCTCCTGTCTTCTTCTTCTTATGGGGAGAGCTTCTACATTAGAAGACTCCTCATCTAACCTTGCTCCATTCTCCTCACACACATTCTCCTGGAAGCTGTCAGGGCAACTCTGCCCAGCCTGTACAAAAGCTGCATGCACATTCCTTCTGCTAGTTTTTTGCTTCCTTTTAGCTACATGAACAGTAGCTTGCTCCTGGACCACATTAGTCCCTCCAGTTTGCTCTTCTGAGTGCTGTGACACAGAAGAATCCTCAGGCAAACCAGCTGACTCCCTAGCCATCTGAGCTCTTTCCTTCAGCAGCTTATCCCTACTTTTACACATAAGGCGATAACTTGTTAGCAGCACCCAGCCTCTCCTGGACACTCCTGCCAGTTCTTTGCCTGGTTCTATGGGTATTGCTTTCAAACATCTTTCCAAATCTCCAGGTTCTCCCTCTTTTAGCCTTGGTTCCCAGTTTTCACAGGGCCCTGTGCTTTTAGCCCATTCTCTGGCTAGAGAGGAATAAGGCAAATCCTCCCAACCTGGAATAGCCATTTCTCCCTCTAAAGCCCCACTGCTTCCAAATAGAGGCCTGACATTTTGTGATCCCATCCTGGTCGCCAAATGTATCAGCAATGCCATATTCACAATGGCTATGGAGATTATAGATATGCTGATATAATTATCCATCACAAAATACATCATGCTTGTCATATAAGGGAATAAGCTGGAAAATTTATTAAGATACCAAAAGACTGAGTCCCAAAACCAGAAAGTGAAAGCCATCAGAGTAGTTACGACATTGGCACAGGTAGATAAAGTAGAAAGCACCCACATTTTCAAGCCTTTAAAACAGAACAGGCTACCTCAGGCAAAGGTCCTCCTCTCCCCATGCACAGCAACCACCCAGCGTCCTGGAAGCACGCTCCCAGCAGCTCTGGCCCCTGGCAGTCCTCAGCAGGAGTCCTTAGCAGAAAGTCCTTAGCAGTCCTAACTCAAAAAGGGCTTCGGCTGCCACTGCCTCTGCTGCTGCCGCCGCCGTTGCCACCACCGCCAGCCACCGCAGGAATGCTAGCTTGGCTTTCGCTTTCTCTGGCTTTCGCTTTCGCTTGCTCCGCCCCTTCCTGCTACATCAGCACGTCCAATGGGGCATGGAAGATCTTTAAATCCCATAACCCTTACAGACAGCTAGGAGGCTGTTTTGTGCTCAGCCTGACCTCAGGTTCTTGGTCCTGTTTGGTTATTTTGGAGAACATGGACGTTTGCGCAGCTTCTGAAGAATGGAAGATAAGGACAGATGCCCCATCTGGAAGTGTAAGCCATATTCTTTCAATTCCCTCAGCACTAGGAAACTGGGAAAACTTTAGGTCCTTTTTTGTGGGTTTTTATTGTTTGTTTTTCAAGGCTTACTCTCAAACCTTCCTTTATGGAAGAAAGGACTTCCAGGCCCCATGCCTGTAGCTCCCAAAAGTTCCCCTTTGGGTTGTCTTTTACAACATTGGAAAAAATTTAGTTTCTCTGGAGATCTTAGAAAGGAAAAGTTGGGTTTTTTTTTTTGCAACACTGTTTGGCCTAAGTGTAGCTTAGAAGACAATGAATTGTGGCCTGTTTTGGGGACTTTAAAAGATAATACTCTCTTGCAGTTAGAATCATACTGTCACAGAGAAGGAAGATAAATGGAAGTAGCCTATTTAATGGCTTTTGTTAAAATTTCTCAGAACAAGGTTCTCAGGAAAGACTGTGAGATGCTTGCAGCTAGAGCCACTCCACAGAGGGGCAACAGGGACCAATTAAATGACCCCTTTCCAAATCTCCAGGGCCAGATGGATTCACTAGTGAATTCTAACAAACATTTAAAGAACAATTGATTCCAATACTTTACAAACTATTTGGGAAAATTAGTGAAGAAGGAGTCCTACCAAATTCTTTTTATGACACAAATATGGTACTGATACCTAAATCAGGAAGAGATAAAACAGAGAAAGAAAATTATACACCAATCTCCCTTATGAATATAGATGCAAAAATTCTAAATAAAATACTATCAAAAAGACTACAGCAACTTATCTCAAGAATAATACACTTTGATCAGGTAGGATTTATTCCAGGAATGCAAGGATGGCTTAATTTTAGGAAAACCATCAGTATAATTGATCATATCAACAATAAAACTAGCAGAAATCACATGAGCATCTCAATAGATGCAGAAAAGGCTTTTGACAAAATACAACATCCATTCCTATTAAAAACATTAGAAACTATAGGAATAAATGGAGCCTTCCTTAAAATAATAGGTAGCATCTATTTAAAGCCATCAGCAAGTATTATATGTAATGGGGAGAAGCTAGAAGCATTTTCCATAAGATCAGGGGTGAAACAAGAGTGTCCACTATCACCCCTCTTATTCAATCTGGTACTAGAAATGTTAGCAGTAGCAATTAGAGAAGAAAAAGAAATCAAAGGAATCAAATTAGGCAAAGAAGAGACCAAGCTATCACTCTTTGCAGATGATATGATGATATACTTACAGAATCCTAGAGAATCAAGTAAAAAACTACTTGAGAGAATAAATAAATTTGGCAAAGTTGCAGGATATAAAATAAACCCACATAAATCCTCAGCATTCCTATATATTTCCAATGAAATTCAACAGCAAGAGATAGAAAGAGAAATCCCATTTAAAGTTACTGTACACATTATAAAATATTTGGGAATCTACCTGCCAAAACAAACCCAGGACCTGTATGATCATAACTACAAAACACTTTTCACACAAATAAAGTCAGATCTAACTAATTGGAAAAATATCAATTGCTCATGGCTGGGTCGAGCTAATATAATAAAAATGAAAATTTTACCTAAATTAAATTATATATTTAGTGCCATACCAATTAATTTACCAAAAAACTACTTTATAGAGCTAGAAAAAATAGTAACAAAATTCATTTGGAAGAATAAATGGTCCAGAATATCAAGGGAATTAATGAAAAGAAATGCTAGGGAAGGTGGACTAGCTATACTAGATTTCAATCTGCATTAAAAAGCAGCAGTCATCAAAACTACTTGGTACTGGCTGAGGAATAGAGGAGTGGATCAATGGAATAGATTAGGCACACAAGATTCAGAAGTCAATGACTATAGTAATGTATTGTTTGATAAACTTCCAGACCCTGGTTTGTGGGATAAGAACTCACTATTTGACAAAAACTGCTGGAAAAACTGGAATTTTTGGCAGAAATGCAGAAAATGGCAGAAACTGGGCATAGACCATTATCTAACACCATATACCAAAATCAAGTCTAAATGAGTGAATGATCTAGGTATAAAGGTTGATACTGTAAGCAGTCT
Organism: Petaurus breviceps papuanus; assembly: GCF_028583685.1. Classification (NCBI taxonomy): domain Eukaryota; kingdom Metazoa; phylum Chordata; class Mammalia; order Diprotodontia; family Petauridae; genus Petaurus; species Petaurus breviceps. The sequence goes on along the minus strand of NW_027187296.1, from coordinate 6,766,954 downwards.
CCTAAAACAAGGAATAGTTTACCTATCAGACTTGTGGATAGGGAAAGACTATGACTAAACAAGAATTAGAGAACATTATAAAATGTAAAATGGATAATTTTGACTACATGAAATTGAAAAGTTTCTGTACAAACAAAGCCAATGTAACCAAGATTAAGAGGGAGGTGGGAAATTGGGAAAGAATCTTTACAACCTATGTCTCTGACAAAGGACTCATTTCTAAAATATACAGAGAATTGAGTCAAATTTATAAGAATACAAGTCATTCCCCAATTGATAAATGGTCAAAAGATATGAAAAGGCAGTTTTCAGAGAAAGAAATTAAAGCTATCTATAAGCAGATGAAGAAATGCTCTAATTCACTATTATTAGAGAAATGCAAATCAAAACAACTCTGAGGTACCACATCTCATCAGTCAGATTGGCTAAGATGACAAAATAGGAAAATGACAAATGCTGGAGAGGATGTGGGCAAATTGGAACACTAATGCATTGCTGGTGGAGTTGTGAACTGATCCAGCCTTTCTGGAGAGCAATCTGGAATTATGCCCAAAGGGCTATAAATACTTTCACACCCTTTGATCCAGCAATACCACTCCTAGGGTTATATCCTAAAGAGATCATAGAAATGAGAGAAAGACCCATATATACAAAAATGTTTATAGCAGCTCTTTTTGTGGTAGCAAAGAATTGGAAATTAAGGGGGTGCCCATCAATTGGGGAATGGCTGAACAAATTGTGGTATATGCATGTTATGGAATACTATTGTGCTATAAGAAACGAGGAGCAGACGGTCTTCATATTTACTTGGAGAGGCTTATACAAACTGATGCTGAGTGAGAAGAGTAGAACCAGGAGAAATTTGTACACAATTACAGACACAACGTATGTGTGATTACCAACTTTTATAGACTGGACTCTTCTCAGCAATGCCGTGATATAAGTCAATCCCAAAAGACTCATGATGGAGAGAAATATGTGCATCCAGAGAAAGAACTAGAAAGAACTAAGTTTATATCCAGGTGGAAGCAAAGTACCTGATCTTTTTCTTTCTCTTATTTGGTTTTATGTCCTCTTTACCATTTTTCATTCCAGCTGGTACAATCTGTCCTTATAACCTGACTAATGTATAATGTGAAAGTATTTACAGATCCTATACTTGACTATAAGCCGCCATGGGGGGGAGAGGGGAGGGAGGGGGACAAAATACGAAACTCAAGGAATTGTGGAATTGAATCCTGTAAACTAAAAGGAAACAAACAAATTAATAAAAAAAAAAGTTAAAAAAAATGACTTCTTTCCTATGGCTTAGGCCCCAGCCCCTCCCCCCTCAGCAACTCCTGCCTGCTCAGGTCACTGAGGTAGCTCCCCCAGCCCCTTATGCTACACCCCAACCCTTTTCCCCTTGGTTCCCCTTCCCATTTCCTCTAGCCCAACACCCCTCATTTTCTGTCTCCTCCACCATCCATATCTCCTACCCTGCATCTCCCAGCATGGCCCCTCCCCATTCAAGGACCCCTGCTCAGGTCCCAGCCACTGTTCAGTCTGAAGTGCCTCCCTCTGTGGCCCCTCCCCCTGAGGCAACACTCACTCAGGCCTCAGGCCCTACCCCTGAGGCAGTCATAGAGGTATCTCCTCTGCTGACCCCTTCCCCTTCTCAGGTGCTGGCTGACCTTCCCCCTTGCCAGCCGTATCCCCCAGTCTTGCAGTCTGATCCAGTTCAGCCAGCACCCCCAGTCACTCTCTCACAGGAAGTGGGACTTCCAGTCTCCCTTCCCAAGCCCCTGTCCCCATAGAACCTTTGGGACTTTTTCCCTTAAGAGAAGTGGTTGTCTCAGGTGGGACAACTAGAGTGCATGCCCCATTCTCCATTTCAGACCTCAATCAAATTAAAGAAAAGTTGGGTAAATTCTCTGAAAACCCAACACAGTTTACTGAAGGCTTTCAGGACTTATCCCTTCAATTTGAGCTTTCTTGGGGTGATTTGCATATCCTCTTCTTGACCTGTTGTTCCACTGAGGAGAAGAGGAGAATCTGAGAATAAGCCCCAAAATTTGGGGATCATTTGGCTAGCAATGACCCCAGAAAAAACTCCCATCCGGGATGGGCAGGGAGAAGAGAGAGTACTTTGCCTGATAGAAGGCCTAAGAACTGCATTTCAAAGACAAGTAAATTATCAGAAAGTTAGAGAAATTGCTGAGACGAATCAAGAATACTCTGCCCTTTTCCTAGATAGACTTGTAGAAGCTATTAAAAAGTATACAAATTTAGATCCTAACTCTATAGAAGGGGCAGCAATCCTTAACATGTATTTTATTAGTCAGTCTGCCCCCAGATATTAGGAGGAAACTGCAGAAATTGGTAATGGGACCCCAAACACCTCGGGCCCAATTTCTGGAGATGGCCTTTGGAGTCTTTAATAACAGAGTCCTGGTTGCAGCAGAGGAGAAAGAACACAAGTAACGAAAGAGACAGAGAACATGCTCAGTTCTTGGCTGCTGCCATGGCCAGGAAAAGCCCCTTCAGGGGACTCCCTCGAAGGAAGCCCAGTCACTTGGGCAGTGGGAAAACCTGCTTTTGATGCCACAGGGTGGGTCACTGGTCCAAGGAGTGCCCCTCCAGGGCACCCCCCACATAGGGAGCCCCAGGAACCAACACCTCTAGAACCGTGCTCATCTGACCAGGAGGGACATTGGAGGAAGGATTGTTTCCTAGGTTAGAAAAGTGGTAGAGCCACATCCAAGTACCCTGTCCTCTAGTCTTCTCAAGACTTGGAGTGAAGGGGAAGAATGGGGCTTGGCAGTGCTCCCACTTTCTCCATCCCTCGCTGAACTCTGGGCAAGCATAGAGGCTGAAGGTAAGGTTGCCCACTTTATTATGGCTAAGTTCTCTGCTCTAACCAATTGGTTCTACCCTCCCCTTGACCAGTCAGGTCAGGGGAATGGAAGGGGAAACTTAAGGGATGTCTCCAAACATACCCAGTCCCCTGCCTACTTGAGGATCTATTGTTTGAACACTCCTTCCTTATGCTCTCCTCTTATGCTGTCCCTGTTGGGAAGGGACCTGTTGATGAAACTGGGAAGCCAATTTCCTCTAGTTAAGCCTCCCAGATCTCCCCATGTTCCCTCAGGAGTGTGGAAGATAGTTGAGTCAATCGTTTGGGATCAGGAAATTCTTGGGTGAGCTACTTCTGCCATGCCAGTATTCGTTTGACTCCTAGATCCTAAAGTGTTCCCCCAGAGTAGTTTATATCCAATTAAGCCCAAGGCCTGGGAGGAGCTACAATTATTAATTGTTACTCAAGGCTCAGACCACCAGGTGAAAGCTTTTGAGAATTTGAAAACTAAATTGACCACCACTCCAGCTTTACCCAATCTAGAAGAAACCTTTTACTCTCTATGATGATGGAAGGAGAGAACAGGCTTTGGGAGTTGTTGCCTGTTTTTGAAAGCTACTAGATTCTGTGCCTGCTATTGCTTTCCATGTGCTAAATGTCCATAGAGCAGTTTGGAAAGGAAAGGCATATTGGACAGTGTTTTGGCTTTACAATAGCCATCTTTAATTCCAACCAGGACAATTGTTTTTTTCTCTGGGTTTTTTTTGGTGCCTTTTTGGTCTTTGTTTGCTTAATCTCCTTGCCAGGTTTGTCTCCTCCAGGGTTCAAGCCATCAACCTCTAGATAACCGCTAAGGCTATGCAAATCTCCAACAGAATTCAAGTTTTCCAGCCCAGTGGACCTGGAATCATCCATATTCTAGAGTCTGACCCCTTGAATGTGAAGTCTGACCCCCTTGAACAGGCCCCAGAGAGGCAGGGACAGCTCTATGACCCTTGCCAGCAGGAAGCACTTTCAGAAACTGAGACATTCACCCTTTATCCCCAAAGGAATTTGGGTCCCATTTGTTTGAGGCGGGGAATGATGAGGTATGGGCTCTGGGAGCCCCCTTGAACTCTTGTTGAGTCCTTTAGTTACAAGCTCTGGGAACCCCCCCCCCCTTGGACTCTGATTAAATCATCGCATTTGATGAGGCATTTGCCTGAGGCTATAAGCCTTACATTGTGGCTGAGCCCAAACCTCTGTTACTAAACTTCCCACCCTTTAGCCTATCAAAATATCAATCCACCCTTGAACTAGCCTAGCCCACTGTTGTCTGTAGTCTCCAGGTAGCCTCCAGCAACTTCCCACTCTTAATCACTCATTGACCTCATTAACTCCTCCTGAAGACCCTCCCCAAACTCCTCCCCTAGACCACCCCTAGATTCCTCCCACAACCTTCTGTATATAAGACCCCATCTTGTCTCCATGTTTGTGAGAGCACCATAGAATAGTGAAAATGCCATAGAATGACCTAGCACAGACTTACTCTGTGTCTAATGCAAGCGAACTTTTAATAAACTTTACTTTTCTTTGGCTGAGAGAAGACTTGAATAGAATTCATTTGGCATTTTGGGGTTGGTATTTTGGGGTCTCCAGAGCAACCCTAACTCTCTTTGTGGGTAGCCTCCTCCCTTCCTTCCTCTCTCCCTCTCTCCCTTTCTTCTTCCCTTCTTCCTTCCTTTTATTTTTCCTTCCCTCCCTCCCTCCCTCCTGCATTCCCTCCCCCCTTTCTGTCTACATGGAGAATCATATCTTTACATGTGGGTGCTCTGCCCAAAGAAATATAAATTTTGATCACTAAAGTCTCACAAGATACCTTGGGGTTTGGGGACTAGATTTTTCTTCTGTCCTAATTATTTACTCTATTGTTTTAAAAAAAACTGGGACAAATAATTTTTTCCAATGTAATTTTATTCATGACTTCTTGAAATAGAGCTCTGGAAAACCAGGCTTTGATAAAGCCCATTGAAATTCAAATGGAGCTGATGAGGTATGGGGTCTGGGAGCTCCTCCTTGGAGTCTGATTAAATCATCCCATTTGATGAGGCATTTGCATGAGACAAGTCTGTTATTAGACTTCCCACCCTCTGTTACTAGACTTCCCACCCTTGAGCCTATCTCTGTTACTAGACTTCCCATTCTTGAGCCTATCAAAATATCAATTCACCCTTGAACTGGCCTAGCCCACCATTATTCTGTAGTCTCCACGTGGCCTCCCACTATTAATCACTCATTGACCTCATTAACTCCTCCTGAAGGCCCTCCCCAAACTCCTCCTCTAGACAACCCCTAGATTCCTCCCACAACCTTCAGTATATAAGACCCCATCTTGTGTCCATGTTTTGTGAGAGCACCATGGAATAGTGAGAGTGCCATAGAATGACTTAGCACAGACTTGCTCTGTGTCTAATACAAGCGAACTTTTAATAAACTTTCATTTTCTTTGGCTGAGAAGACTTGAGTGGAATTCATTTGGCAGGACCTAGTGTATTGGTATTTTGGGGTCTACAGAGCAACCCTAACCGTCTTTATGGGTGACCTCTTCAGAGCTACTAGACCATGCCATAAGCCCAAATCACTTTGGCTCTTATTGATTTGCCTATAATAGGCCCCAGCCCAAGCCTCACTGGAGTCATTGTTTGTGTTCTGATGGCTCAGAGTGAGTGTAAATAGCAGTTGTTTCTGCCCTGGTCAGAAAGTCTCAGGGTCTTCCTGTTACACATTGATTTTTTTTCTTAGACTAGGTAAACTAGGTCTTCTTTTGCCTCATTTCTTACCTAGTCTTAAATCAGAGATTGGGTGTTGCCTCAGACAAACTGAGACGTGAGAAAGAAGTTAGCTTAAAAAGACCAAGGTCTCCCACAGCATCGGGGGCCATCTCTAGTCATTCTCACCTGTCTTTCCTGGACTCAGATGTCCCTTAAGGAAAGAGTGAGGCTGATGACTGTGCACAGCCCTGCCTCATTTAAATCGAATTCACTTACAAGTCAAGATACCACCCTCCTGATATCATTGGTCCTTTTTGAGAAGGAAGGATAAACAACCTGTTAGTCTGAGGCAATGCCCATTCAACATCTAAGGGCTAGGTAAGAATTGAGACAAAAGATAATCTAGTTTATCATCATGAAAATATTAGTCTGGGAGGAAAGACCTCTAGAATAGACAACAACTGTTATTTACACTCTTTCTAAGCCATCAAATACCTCTTCTCTTCCACTTTCTTTCTGAGCCTCCCAAACACTGAGCTAACTCTGGCAGTGCATGCATCAAAACCATTGTCAATGTGTACTTCCTTAAAAAGTATACTGTCCAGGTAAATGAATTTATCCACAGCATTCAAAACTTCTCCATTTGCTGTAATCAATGGTTCCACATTTGGATGATGGAGCACTTGTATTTTCTTGTTGTTAATTGTTAGGCCAAAATGAGCACAAGTGTAATGGAAATGTAAATTTGAAGATCTTCCCTGCCCCTGGGCTAAAGTGCACCTGGAGCCTGGGGTGGGAGGCTTGTTTTTCAGTAGATACTTCTTGATTGGCCAGTGAGTCAATAAGGTTGTTACATTCTCTGAGCCAGGAGAAGGCTATATAAGCCCTGATGTGTAGCTTTGTTTTGGGGCTCACTTTGAGAAGTGTTCTGTGATTTGATATGGATTCTGGGAAGCCGTTGTCCAGAGCCCCCCCGGCTTTGAAAAAACCCAGATGTTGAAACCCAGATGTTGACTGGGTATGGATGTAATGGTTGGACAGTTTGAAATCTGTCTACTAGATCTGTTTCTGTCTTGATAATTCTGTCTGTGTACTTTGAAGTTCGGGGTGAAGACCTTTTCCCTTGAACAAGGTAAACGATATATGTAAAGTAATTATTAATTAATTACTGATTAAATTATTAATTAATTATTAATAAATTACTAATTATTTATAAAATTATTAATTACTGATTAAAGTAAGCTTGTTAACCCATTTTGAGTTGCTTTCCTTTATCAAAGCAGATCCAAGAACCTGTGGTGGCAGCAAACCCTGAGGATGCTTGGGGTGCTTGCCACTATGACAAGCAACAGAGAATCGATCCATATTTTGTTGCATCTCAATTTCAGAGGCTGCATTGAGTCCACAACCATCTGCAAACAAAAAACCATGTACCAACACTCCCTCCACTTTGTTCTTGGCTTGTAGCCTTTTCAAGTAGAAGAATTTGACTGACTACCAAACTGAAGGTCTACAGAGCTGTTGTGCTGGCCTCATTGTTGTATGCCTATGAAACCTGGATAGTATAATGATAATCATTAAATATCAATTTAATAACCTCAATAAGGGCCAAAGTCTGAATTAATCA
>NW_027187296.1:6754310-6759731 GCF_028583685.1 Petaurus breviceps papuanus | reverse complement strand
TATTATTTTTTGGACCTATACTGTTATGGTATGTTAATGGTAAAGAAAACACATATCCTGGATCATAATTTCAATTGACACTGTCAACTCTCTTATCTTATTGTATTTACCTCCTATCCAATTAAGAAAATTCCTTTCTCATACAATGATTAAACATTTATGGACATCATAAATTTGAGTGACACAGCCACCCTGAATTGGGGTAATTCTATACTGTAAGCTTTCTCATTCTTTTGTTCAGAAAATCAGATTTTATCTGACTCCATACATGTATGCATTTGGCTAGTTTTAAGGGAATAAACAATATGGATTTACATATTACCTAGCCTGTTTGTCTCCTTTAACCAAACTTTCAGGGTGACAATACCAAGGCCATGCCAGGAAACTGAATTGCTTCCATTCAAATTGTCTTAGGAAGATTACCTAACAGGATAAAATGCCAGACACTGAGGTCCATTCTCAAACTAAAGAGTCAAGCATTCAAAGTCTACTGCAGAGAGCACAACTATGGTGGACTGGCCACATTGTTTGAATGTCAAACTTAGCCTTGCCTAAAAGACTATTTTATGTTGAACTCACATAGGGCAAGTGTTCACATGGTCATCAGGAGCAATACAAGGACGCTCTCAACGTCTCTCTTAGGTATTTTTGGCCTTTTGGTCTGAGCTGTAGCAAGGGGCTATGCAAGCAGCAACCAGTTACCCAGCTTTCGGCCCTCTCTCACCAGCTTTCCTTCTCCACCTTCAACACCTTCCCCCTTTGTAACCATAATGGAACAGGCCATCTCCTTCACCAAGGACTTCCTGGCCAGTGGTATCACTGCCGCTATCCCCATTGAGAGAGTTAAGCCCCCATCGAGAGAGTTAAGCTACTATTGCAGGGGCAGCATGCAAGTAAACAAGTTGCTGCAGGTAAGCAGTACAAAGGCATAATGGATTGTATGGTCCGAATTCCAAAGGAACAAGGGGTGCTTTCCTTCTGGCGGAGTAACTTAGCAAATGTCATCAGATATTTCCCTACCTAGGCCCTTAACTTTGCCTTTAAGGATAAGTACAAGCAGTTGTTTTGTGGAGGAGTGGACAAGCACCCACAGTTTTGGAGGTATTTTGCTGGCAATCTTACCTCTGGCGGTGCAGCTGGAGCCACTTCTCTCTGCTTTCTCTACCCCCTTGGATTTTGCAAGAACACGCTTGGCAGCTGATGTCGGAAAATCTGGCACTGAGGGAGCCTGGGAGACCACCTTGTGAAAATCACCAAGTCTGATGGAATTTGGGGCTTGTATCAAGGTTTCAATGTCTCAGTACAGAGGAGCATTGTCTATACAGCAGCTTACTTTGGAACCTATGATACAGCAAAAGGTATGCTCCCAGACCCAAAGAGCATTCGTATTGTGACAAGCTGGATGATTGCACAATCAGCGACTGCTGTAGCAGGTGTGGTCTCCTATCCCTTTGATAGAGTAAGACAGTGAATGATGATGTAGTCTGGGCGCAAAGAAGCCGATACCATGTACACTGGGACAATTGACTCCTAGAAGATTGCTAAAGATGAGGGTGGCAAAGCTTTCTTCAAGGGTGCCTGGTCCAACATTCTTAAAGGCATGGGTGGAGCTTTCGTGCTTGTCCTGTATGATGAATTGAAGAAAGTCATCTAAGTACATCCTACTTTAAAAAGGAACCAGTGAATATAGATCATGTAGAATACTTAACCATACTTAGCATTTTGGACCACTGAACTTCAAGAAATTCCTGTTGTGTTTTTATCCAGGCCAGATCATGTTTGTAGGGGAACCTGGAAAAGCTCTTAGAAAAAGGGACTCATTTATTGTGATCCGTTACTCACACAATGGAACTGATGATGATTCAGTATATTGATTCTATTGGTTATGGGGGAAATAACAGTTACTGTGGGTCCAAGGAGGCAGATGAACTTAGACCATCTAGTTTAAATGCTCTTTTGTAGGACCATAAATTTGTGTTTAAGTATTTATTTAAAAAAAAATCATGTCTCCCATTTGTACTTAAGCACTACATATACTATTTTGCACAGCTGACTATTTGGAAGTTATGATGATCTGTGTTGGGAATTCTGCTGTAAAACAATAAATACACAGAAGACTCTAAAAAATAAAAAGAATTTTGGAATTGATTGTGTGACATGGGAGATATGGCAAAGGTCCACCCAACACAGAATGCCAGCATGAAAGAAAGTACAGTCTTCTGAGCAAATCAGAATTGAAGTAGCTCAAAAAAAGCGAGGTGCAAAAATTTAGAGAATCTACCCCAAATATTCACATGAATTATTTGTACCTGACCTGTGAGAGAACATTCTGAGTTCATATTGATCTGATCAGCCACAGTGGGAGGCACTGTAACTTCCTACCATAGTGATGTCATTTTGGTCCTCTTCAAGAATGAAGGACAATAACCAAGCCATCAAAACCTAAATAATGAGCAACTCTGGAGGCTATTATTGGCCATTCAATGAAAGTCAGAGTAATTTGGGTTTAAAGACTAGTCAAGAAGCTCCATTTGAATCAAAATGGACTTTTAAAATTCTGAGTTTTTTCAGAATTTTATTTCAGGAAATCATAAATGAAAACAGCACAGGACAAAAAGTCACAGCTTTTTAAGAAAAAAAAAATAACAAATTTTAAAAAATGTATAGTTACTAAACCCAAAAATATCTTACAAAATATAAGCTATCAAAATATATATTCCTATGGGCAGAGTCAAGATGGAGGAGTAAAAGCAGGAATTTGAGCTCCTTCCTGCTCCAACCACCTCCACTATCTATAAAATATGACTCTAAACAAATTTCAGTGCTATAGAACCCACAAAGTAACAGAAAGAAACAAATCTCCCACTAAAAGCAGCCTGGCAGGCCAACAGGAAGTTTCTATTGCACCGGGCTGGGAGCAGAGTGCAATCCCGAATGGGCACAGACCGACCAGAGCAGACTTCAGAGGACTCAATCACTGGCAGCTGTGGGGTTTCCAGACTTCTCAACCCATGAACTCCAAAGAGAAAGTAAAAGGTCAGTGGGGAAACCCTGTTGATCTTGGGTAAGAGAAGAATGACGTCCAGCTCTTGCCCCTGGGTGGCTGAGGTGGTTGCATTTGTAGCTTCCTCCTGACCTCCAGGACCACATATCGTAGGGGGACCAAGAAACAGTCCAGAGGGTAACTGTAGGACTCTTTTTGCTGGTCCTGAGGTAGGATTCTCTTGCTTTGCCCTGCTTGGATCTGGGTTGCAGTCTTGGGTGGTGGTCCTAGGGTGAGGTACAGTGGAATGGCAGAGCTTGTTAAAGCTGTGGAGGCAGTCCCCCTCACAGTTCTGAGGCAGATGCCTAGAAGAAGCTCTGACAACAGCTGAACAAAACTACAGAGATTTGAGACACAGCATTATCCACTCTGGAAGCAGAGTTCTACCATGGCAAAGAGCTCAAAAGTCAAGTAATTGGCTGGCAAGATGAGCAAACAGAGGAAGCGAAGTCAAACTATAGAATCATTTTTTGGTGACAAAGAAGATCAAAACATACAACCAGAAGAAGATAATAAAGTCAAAACTCCTGCATCAAAAGCTTCCAATAAAAATATGAACTGGTCACAGGCCATAGAGGAGTCAAGAAGGATTTTGAAAACCAAGTAAGAGAAATAGAAGAAAAATTGGGAAGAGAAATGAGAATGATGTAAGAAAATCATGAAAAACGAGTCAATAGCATGCTAAAGGAGACCCAAAATAATACTGAAGAAATAACACTTTAAAAAATAGACTAACTCAATTGGCAAAAGAGGCTCAAAAAGGCAATGAGGAGAAGAATGACTTAAAAAGCTGAATTTGCCAGATGGAAAAAGAAGCTCAAAAGCTCAATGAGGAGAATAATTCCCTCAGATTTAGAATGGAGCAAAGGGAAGCTAGGGACTTTATGAGAAATCAAAATGCTGTTAAACAGATCCAAACAAATGAAAGAATAGAAGGCAATGTGAAATATCTCATGAGAAAAACCACTGACCTGGAAAATAGATGCAGGAGAGATAATTTAAAAATTATTGGACTACCTGAAAGCCACGATCAAAGAAAGAACCTAGAAATCATCCCCCAAGAAATTCTCAAGGAAAATTGCCTTGATGTTTTAGAACCAGAAGGCAAAATAGACGTTGAAAGAATCCACTGATCACCTCCTGAAAAAAGATCCCAAAAAGAAAACTCCTAGGAATATTATAGCCAGGTTGCAGAATTCCCAGATCAAGGAGAGAATATTATGAGCAGCCAGGAGGAAACAATTTGAATATTATGGAAAAACAATCAGGATAACCCAGGATCTGGCAGCTTCTACACTGAGGGATCGAAGGGCCTGGAATATGATATTCTGGAGGGCAGAGGAGATAGGATTAAAACCAAGAATCATCTACCCAGCAAAACTGAGTATCATGTTTCAGGGGAAAATATGGTAATTCAGTGGAATAGAGGACTTTCAAGCATTCTTAATGAAAAAACCAGAGTTGAATAGAAAATTTGACATTCAGATACAAGAAGCAAGAGAAACATGAGAAGGTAAACAGGGAAAAGAAATCATAAGGAACTTATCAAAGTTGAACTCTTAACATTCCTACATGGAAAAACAATAATTGTAACTTTTGAAACTTTTCTCAGTATGAAAACAGTTGAATAGATAGATAGATAGATAGATGTATATGTATATATATATACACACACACATATATATGTCTATATCAGAGAGTATACGGGCATATGAATACATATGTGAATGTGTGTATATATGATTACAGGTATACATAGAGGGCACGGGACCAATTTAATAGGAAGGGATGATACTTAAAAGGTGAAATTAAGAGGTGAGAGAGGAATACAATGAGAGGAAATGGAGAGAGATAGAATAGGGTAAACTATCTTATATAGAAGAGGCCAGGGAAAATGGTTACAATGGAGGGGAAGAATAGGAAGGCAAAAGGGAATGGGTCAACCTTATTTTCATTGAATTTGGCTTGGGGAAAGAATGACATACACACTAAATAGGGTATGTCACCCTACAGGAGAGTAGGGGAGAAGGGAATGAGAGGGGGGATGATGGAAGGGAGAGCAGGCTGGAGGGAGAGAAGTTGGAAGCACTCACTTTTGAAAAGGGACAGGATCAAAGTAGAGAATAGAACAAGTGGGTGGTGAGATAGGAGGGAGGGAAATATAGTCAGTCTTTTACAATATGTCTACTATGTTAATGTTTTGCATTAGCTATACATGTACAACTTATACTGAACTGCTTATCTTCCCAGTAAGGGTTGGTGACAAGGGAGCAAGAGAATGAATCTGGAATTCAAAGTTTTAAAATAAAATGTTTAAAATTACATATATACATATATATATATATATATATATATATATATATATATATATATATATA